>NC_135985.1:3332809-3692809 GCF_053455715.1 Rhinoraja longicauda
TGATCGATGGTCAGCATGGACTCGGTGGGCTGATGGGCCTGTTTCCATCTGTATCTCTAAAGAACACCAGCTGTCTCAAAAAAATCCTTGGGGAACTTGTGTTTTATCATATTTTGCAGTTATTAACAGCTCACAATGGACTCAATGAATCAACTGACTTCTTTCCAATATTGTTTCAAGGAACATTTGCCATATCAGAGATACAATAAAGTATTGAATTTACTTCTGAACCTCTTCCTTTCTTCCATGTGAAACCAATAATCTGCGGAAGAATCAATAAGATTAGGAATGTGCATCAGTTAATTGGCTTGTAAAGTGGTGGAGAGCAAAGACGGATACAATGATCTCTCGAATCTAATCAGACTCAGATGTTGTGTTGAAGAGAAGGTTTAGATAAATACAATCCTCTGCTGATTTATTATTAATGTCTCTATCTTACAGAAATCATCTGATTAAAGTCAGACCATTTTAAAGGGAGTTTTGAAGATTTTTTTTTTTAACATCGGAGTTCTCTGAGGGTTTGACTGAAACTAAGATATCCGGATGAAGTGTCAAGACCATGCTAAAGTGGATTAACATCTGCAAACGTAGAATAAGGACTCAAGGACTGAGCCACAGGGTTTGGACAGGCTAGGACTTTATTCCTTCGAATGCGGGAGACCGAGGGGTGATATTATAGAGATGTATAAAATCATGAGGGGATAGATTGGGTAAATAAATGCACAGTCTTTAGGGCAATCAAGAACCAGAGGAGATAGATTAAGGTGAGAAGGTTTAAGCAGAACCTGAGAGGCAACTTTTGCACTCAGACGAAAGTGTGTTATGGAAGGGGATGCCAGTGGATGTAGTTGAGCCAGATACTATCACAGACACTTGGACAGGTACGGGGACAGACAGGTACTTTGGACAGACACTTGGACAGGTACGGGACAGGGAAAGGTTTACGGGGACATGGGCCAAACACTGAGAAATGGGACGAGCTGAGGAAAGATCTTGGTCAGCATTAGGGCCGCCAACTCTCTGACTCCCAAATACGGGACAAGGTGACATCACTGCCCGCGCCCCACATGACCTCACCCAGCCAGCGGCCACTTTTCTCCCACACTCCAAAGATGTGGTCATGTAAGATAATTAGCTTGGTGAAATTGTAAATTGTACTGTGTGTACGGGATAATGCTAGATTTTAGATTTAGATTTAGAGATAGAGATACAGTGCGGAAACAGGCCCTTCGGCCCACCGGGTCCGCGCCGCCCAGCGATCCCCGCACATTAACACTATCCTACACACACTAGGGACAATTACAATTTTTAAAAAACATTTGCCCAGCCAATTAACCTACATACCTGTACGTCTTTGGAGTGTGGGAGGAAACCGAAGATCTCGGAGAAAACCCACGCAGGTCACGGGGAGAACGTACAAACTCCGTACAGACGGCGCCCGTAGTCGGGATCGAACCTGAGTCTCCGGCGCTGCTTTCGCTGTAAGGCAGCAACTCTACCGCTGCGCCACCGTGCCGCCCTACTGTACTGGGTTCGCTGGTCAGCGCGGACTCGGTGGGCTGAAGGGCCGGTTTCTGCGCTGTGTCTCTAAACTAAACTAGACTCAACTTGATGATAAGACAGAATGGAAGCATTTGTGTTTTGATTTGATTGAACGTTTCCTTTATGTAAAGGAACAGGCAGAAGAATCAGGCTTACACAACATGGTACCTGCAGGCAGCAAAATAAACTTGAAGAGCTGTTAATTCAAAGTGCACTTACAATGACAGGCCCATGCAGAACCTGAAATGTTCTCTCTGTGTCAGCAATTGAACATGCATCCTGCAGCTTGGCTGTACACAAAGGATTTGCTTTGCAAAGCTCCATTAATGCATCAATGTGACAACTGATTCAGACGCTGTGGCCCTTTAAACAGTGGAAGCCCAGCTCAGGTGTGTGCCACCTCAGGAGGCAGGCTACTGGGTGGGCAGGCCTTCATATAGCACGGCTAATTAACCCCCAAGTCCCGAAGTTTAGGTGGAACGAGCAATCCAAAACCACCAGCAACAGATGTCCTGCACTGCTCCCTTCCCTTCCCTCTAACGCACAATGCGCAGTGGCGCGGCGGTAGAGATCCTGCATCACAGCGCCGGAGATCCGGGTTCAATCCGTGGAATCGTGGGCAGAAGGACCAGTTTCCACTCTGTGGCTCGATAGACCAAAGTCTTGCAGGTACCATCCCAACGTTTAGGAAACATTTAGACAGGTACATGGATAGGATAGGCTTAGGATATGGGCCAAACGCAGGCAGGTGGAAATAGTGTAGATGGGACACATTGGTCGGTGTGGTCAAGTTGGGCCAATGTCCCTATTTCCATGCGTTATGACTCTATAAACTCTATTTTATTTGCCTTCCTTCTATGTACTAGCTTGGTATATTAGTATTCCAATGATAGGCCAAGAAGATTGGACGGTCTCTGTACGCTTGATGCTAAGCCACATGTTTGGAAAGTGCATTGTAGAATATATTTCCTAGTTTTGGTTTGGTTTAGTTTGGAGATCCAGAGTGGAAACAGGCCCTTCGGCCCACCAGGTCCGTGCTGACCAGCGATCTGCACACAATAACAGTATCCTATGCACACAAGGGTCAATTCACAATTTTACCGAAGCCAATTAACCTACAAAACTGCACGTCTTTGGAGTGTGGAGGGAGATTGGAGCACCCGGAGAAAACCCACGCAGGTCACATGGAGAACGTACAAACACCGTAAAGGCAGCACCCAGAGTCAGGATCGAACCCGGGTCTCTGGAGCTGTAAGGCAGCAACTCTACCAATGTTAGCACTAATTTTAAGAGGACTAGAATATAAAAGCAAGGATGTAATGCTGAGGTTTTAGATTTTTAGATTTAGATTTAGAGATACAGCACGGAAACAGGCCCTTTGGCCCACCGGGTCCGCGCCGCCCAGCGATCCCCGCACATTAACACTATCCTACACACACTGGGGACAATTAAAAAAAAAAACATTTGCCCAGCCAATTAACCTACATACCTGTACGTCTTTGGAGTGTGGGAGGAAACCGAAGATCTCGGAGAAAACCCATGCAGGTCACGGGGAGAACGTACAAACTCCGTACAGACAGCACCCGTGGTCGGGATCGAACCTGAGTCTCCGGCGCTGCATTCGCTGTAAGGCAGCAACTCTACCGCTGCGCCACTATGCCGCCATTTTCTCAGGCCATATTTGGGATACCAAATTAGTCAGACCATATTTGAAAACTGTGTGAGTTTTGGGGCCCCATATCTGAGGGAGGGTTCGCTGGTGTTGGAGAGGGTCCAGATGAGGATTGACCCTGCGAATGGGTGGATTAGCGTATGGGGAGTGTTTGATGACACTGGGCCTGTACTCGCTGGAGTTTAGAAGGATGAGGGGGGATCTCATTGAAACATACAGAATAGTGAAAGGCTTGGATAGAGTGCATGTGGAGAGGATGTTTCCAGCAGTGGGGGAGTGCAGGAATAGAGGGCACAGCCTCAGACTAAAAGGACATACCTTTAGAATGGAGATGAGGAGGAAGATTTTAAGCCAGAGGGCGATGAATCTGTGGAATTCATTGCCGGGGGTGGCTGTGGAGGACATATCATTGAGTATTTTTAAAGCGGAGATTGAAAGGTTCTCAATTAGTAAGAGTGTCGAGGGTTACAGGGAGAAGGCAGGAGAATGGGGTGAGAGAGAACAAAAATGGATCAGCCATGATCGAATGGCGGAGCAGACTCCATGGGCCATATGACCTATTTCTTCTATGTCTTATGATCTTAACACACTAGTGACTTCAGTATAAAATAAATGGATCCTACAGTGGGCTAAAATGAATGAGTCCCAGACTATGTTAAAATAGCGCTGAGGAAACTTAGACACGCATTTTAAACAGGTACACCAGCGTCCTCCAAAACTATTTCAAGACCTGGGAGATTAGAATATGTTCATCATTAATCCTTCTAGCACTGAAAGACTTGTCAAGTTTCAAAATAATGCTCCACTTAACTTTCATTTTTTTTGATTAGTAAATAGTTCATTCCTTTCTGAATCATTCGGATCATAAAACCCAATTATGGAAATAGAACTGCAGAGTGGCGGAGTTTGTGGAGCCGCTGCCTCACCGCGTCAGAGACTCCGGTTCGATCCTGACCTCAGGTGCTGTCTGTGTGGAGTTTGTATGTTCTCCCTGTGACCGTGTGGGGTTCATCCAGGTGCTCTGGTTTCCTCCCACATCCCAAAAACATGTAGGTTAATTGGCCTCTGTAAATTGCCACCGATGTGTTGGGAGTGGATGTGAAAGTGGGATAAAATAGAATTAGTATGAATGGGTAGTCAATGGTCAGTGTGGATTCAGTCGGGGTGAAGGGCCTGTTTCCATGCTGTATCTTTAACCTAAACTAACTAAAATAACTCATTGATGCATGCTAGCATAAGAGCCATTCGCTGGTCAGGGTAAGTTCAAATTTGTAACGTCAAGAAATTGCAGTGAATTGTGGATGCAGCCCAGACCATCACACAAACCAACCTCCCTTCCATTGACTCCATCGACACCTCACGCTGCCCCGGCAAGGCCAGCAGCATAATCAAGGACCAGTCGCACCCCGGCCACTCCCTCTTCTCCTCTCTCCCATCAGGCAAAAGATACAGAAGTGTGAAAATGCACCACAAGATTTTTTAGATTTAGATTTAGAGATACAGCACGGAAACAGGCCCTTCGGCCCACTGGGTCCGCGCCGCCCAGCGATCCCCGCACATTAACACTATCCTACACACACTAGGGACAATGTTTTACATTTGCCCAGCCAATTAACCTACATACCTGTACGTCTTTGGAGTGTGGGAGGAAACCGAAGATCTCGGAGAAAACCCACGCAGGTCACGGGGAGAACGTACAATCTCCATACAGACGCCGCCCGTAGTCAGGATCGAACCTGAGTCTCCGGCGCTGCATTCGCTGTAAGGCAGCAACTCTACCGCTGCGCCACCGTGCCGATTCAGGGACAGTTTCTTCCCAGCTGTTATCAGGCAACTGAACCATCCTAACACAACCAGAGAGCAGTGCGGAACTACTATCTACCTCATTGGGGACCCTCGGACTATCCTTGATCGGACTTTGCTGGCTTTACTTTGCACTAAATGTTATTCCCTTATCATGTATCTGTAGACGATAGTGATTGCTCGATTGCAATCATGTATTGTCTTTCCGCTGACTGGTTAGCACGCAACAAAAACTTTTCACTGTACCTCGGTACACGTGACATTAAACTAAACTAAACTAAACTAGACTTACCTAATACAGCGCTACTTCTGATAGGAGAACACAATTCACAAAAAAATGCCACTCTATTTTGGTTACTTCTGTAAAAAAAAAACTCCTTTGTAAAGTACCCCAGTAAAATAATTTTGCGTGAGGTCCCAGCTGGCAGAGAATGTTGAAGATACCCTCTGTTTTGTAGCAAGGTGATCACCACAGTCTGTGGATGATGAAACAGATGAATAAATTACCGCGTAGAATGATTAATTCCGTCTTAAAGCACACACTTCCCTCTTATCAATCATTCTATTAGAGAGGAAAAAGTTCAGTGTGTGAGCGAGTGGAGGCTGGCAGTACGAATAACTATCTCATCCCTTGGCACGTTTGTACATTGAAAAGGCAATGTAATGCTTCAAGTATTTATCCAATGCGCAGTCAGAAACGTTGACTGCCTTAAAATATGATTTTTGTTTTCTCTCGCTCCCTCTCTCTCTCCCTCTGATTTGGATTGTCCAATTTCTCACAGTAGAAGCCCGAGGGGGGGAGAGGGGAGGGGAGGGGGGGAGAGGGGAGGGGAGGGGGGGCCCGTGCCTCTTCTGCCTGCCCTTGCCCCTGCCCCACCCGCGCTCCCCACTTGCAATGAAGGCTTGTCCGACGCTGTGCCCTCTCTGCTCCCATGCCATCCAGTGGATTTTCCCCGGCATGCAAGTGTTGCCCAACCAGCTGATACACCGACATCTTCGGAGCGGGTCGGAGGACTGGTATTAATCATATTTTTCAATGGGACACTCTGCTATTCATCTCCCTGACACTTCCACCGTTCGAGAGGCCAGCGCCGACCACACACCATTGAGTAATAAGATTACTCATTACCACACATCATTGCTTCTCCTGCCTTCTCCATTGAGTGGCTGTTCAACAGTGGATTCTTGTCTGCCAGATCAGAAATAATTTATGTTTCTTCTCAAGGGTGCCTGCATATTAAACTAAGGGTGTAATGGTTTATAATCTACGTTTGTGCGTGTTGCCTGTGCAGGTATCACAAAATCATCGGCTAATTTTCTTGCAAATTGTCCTTCAAACAGCCAACTAGAGGGAGACAGAAAATGTAAAAGCATCTGAACGCCAACATGAACTGTGTATTTTCAACGATCAAAGATTCAAGATAAGTGCAGATATTAATTTGACTGTCCACATTCTATTGCTGATGTTCAAATAAATGCACACATCGGTTTCAGATAAGGACTTCAAACGTTACAATGTGGCATGGCCCAGGGTTGTAAGCAAGTTAATTAATGCAGTGGGGAGAAATGAGTCTTTAGTCGCCTCACCTAAACTGTGGGAGAGTTATTTTCCAGCTTCCTCCCCCCCCCCTACTATAATCAGTGTGAAGAAGGGTCTCGACCCGAAACGTCACGCATTCCTTCTCTCCAGAGATGCTGCCTGACCCGCTGAGTTACTCCAGCTTTTTGGGTCTATCCATGGGAGAGCTTCATCTGCCATATGTACTCACCCCCAACAGTGGCTTCCATTGAATTCTTAGAGTCATAGAGCGTGGAAACAGGCCCTTCGGCCCAAACTGCCCACACCGACCAACATGTTTTACCTACACTAGTCCCACCTGCCTGCATTAGGCCCACATCAACTCCATCCCATGTATCTGTCTAATTGTTTCTTAAACGTTGCAATAGTCCCTGCCTCAACTACCTCCTACAGCAGCTCATTCCATACACCTCTGTGTGAAAACATTACCCCTCCGCACGGTAGCACAGCGGTAGAGTTGCTGCTTTACAGCGAATGCAGCGCCGGAGACTCAGGTTCGATCCTGACTACGGGTGCTGCACTGTAAGGAATTTGTACGTTCTCCCCGTGACCTGCGTGGGTTTTCTCCGAGATCTTCGGTTTCCTCCCACACTCCAAAGACGTACAGGTATGTAGGTTAATTGGCTGGGTAAATGTAAAAATGTAAAAATTGTCCCTAGTGGGTGTAGGATAGTGTTAATGTACGGGGATCGCTGGGCGGCATAGACTTGGTGGGCCGAAAAGGCCTGTTTCCGGCTGTATATATATGATATGATATGATATGATAAATCTTTCCCCCTTCCCCTTAAACCCTTGTCCTCTGGTCCTTGTTTCCCCAACTCCGGGCAAGAGACTCTGTGCGTCTGTCCCGATCCATTCCTCCCATGATTTTGTACACCTCCGTAAGATCACCCCTCATCCTCCTGCGCTCCAAGCCTGGTCAACCACTCCCTATAGCACAAACCCTGGAGTCCGGGCAATGTCCTTGTAAATCCTCTTTGCCATCCAAGTCAATGGAACTCAAAGTAGCAGGATGACAAAAACCAGCGGCAAGTCTAGTCCAGAGACACAAGAAGCTTGATGTCCACCAAGGTGTTATGGATCTCCCGGTTGCTAAGCATTTTAACCCCCCTTCCCATTCTCACACGGACCTTTCTGTCCAAGGCCTCCTGCATTGCCAAACTAGAGGAACAGCACTTCCAATTCCCTTTAGCATCTTACAACCCAACGGTATAAACAATGAGTTAAATAACACTCCACCTTCCCCCCTTCTCCTTTTCCTGTCTCCCCCCCACCCCCCACCCAACACAAGGGTGCACACCCATTCTCCAATTTACCTACAAACCTGCTCATTTTTGGAATGTGAGAGGAAACCAGAGCACCTGGAGAAAACCCACTCAGTCACAGGGAGAACGTACAAACTCCGTACAGAAAGCAGGATCTAATCCAGGTCTCTGGCGCTGTGAGGCAGCAACTCTACTGCTGCGCCACCGTACTGCACTGGGTTTTAAACCCCTGGTTTTATACAAATCATGGCGGCACGGTAGCGCACGGTAGCGCAGCGGTAGAGTTGCTGCTTTACAGCGAATGCAGCGCTGGAGACTCAGGTTCGATCCTGACTACGGGTGCTGCACTGTAAGGAGTTTGTACGTTCTCCCCGTGACCTGCGTGGGTTTTCTCCGAGATCTTCGGTTTCCTCCCACACTCCAAAGACGTACAGGTTTGTAGGTTAATTGGCTGGGTAAATGTAAAAAATTGTCCCTAGTGGGTGTAGGATAGTGTTAATGTACGGGGATCGCTGGGCGGCGCGGACTTGGTGGGCCGAAAAGGCCTGTTTCCGCGCTGTATATATATGATATGATATGATGATGAACGCTCTCATCATAGAATACAGGTGAATATATTGAGGTGACCCTTCTAGATAACCGTGTTAAATTCACGTGCGAACACAACAATACAATGGTTCCTTCGTCCTCAAAAATATTTCATCATAAGTAACCTGGATAACACAACAGACAAAATGTTGTGAGTGCATTATTACATCATTTGCAAAGTATGATAAATAGCTTTGAAAGTTTTCCGAAATTTCGCGGCTAAGATTTTCTTAAAGGTGAAACCTATTATGGATGTGTGGTGTATAAACTGCCACGATTATCTTTTGAATTTTATGTTTTCTTCAAAATAGAACCATTTTCCTCTGTGGGTTAGGAATCAAAATGAAATATAATATCATATGAATGTTTGATATTCATTTGTTCCCAGCTCCAAACTAATGGATGAATGGATGTGCAGATGCATTAAGCACCATCTATAAATAGGTCCACCAGTAGCCTCGACTTAGACATAGAATTTCTTCTCATTTGTAAACCAGAAATAGATGTAAGATATAAGCAGAAAGGAAAATAACTGCCAGGGATTTTTTAGCTATTATGAATGTGGTGTTCGAGTCAGAGAGTGATACAGTGTGGAAACAGGCCCTTCGGCCCAACTTGCCCACACCGGCCAATACGTCCCAGCTACACTAGTCCCACCTGCCTGCATTTGGTCCATATCCCTCCAAACCTGTCCTATCCATTTACCTGTCTAACTGTTTCTTAAATGTTGCGATAGTTCCTGCCTCAACTACCTCATCTGGCAGCTCCTTCCATACACCCACCACATCTTTGTGTGAAAACGTCACCCCTCAGATTCCTATTAAATCTTTCCCCCTTAAACCTATGTCCTTTGGTCCTCGATTCACGTACTCTGGGCAAGAAATTCTGTGCGATTACCCGATCTATTTATCTCATGATTTTATACACCTCAAACTGTCCGAGTCTCGGCCCTCAGATGCTTAGAGCCACCTTTTCCAGTATTCCCTTGCTTTTGTTGGCAGCCCACCCAACCGTTTAGAAAGTTGGTGGGTTTAAAAGTTTAGAAGAATGAGGGGGGACCTCATTGAAACTTATCGAATAGTGACTGGCCTGGATAGAGTGGATGTGGAAAGGATGTTTCCACTGGTGGGGGAGTCTAGGACCAGAGGCCACAGCCTCAGAATTAAAGGACGTGCCTTTAGAAAGGAGATGTGGAGGAATTTCTTTAGTCAGAGGGTTGGGCATATGTGGAATACATTGCCACAGAAGGCTGTGGAGGCCTAGTCAATGGATATTTTTAAATTGGAGATTGACAGCTTATTGATTAGGAAGGGTGTGGAGAGTTATACAGAGAAGGAACGTTTGAAGTCGAGACCCTTCTTCAGACTGTGAGTCAGGGGAGAGGGAAACTAGAGGTATGGAAATGTACAGAACAGATGAGAGCTGGCATCGATGGCCAAAGAGCCCACAATGGTCCATTGTTGGCTGTGGAGCAGGTGATAATGAGGGATAAAGCATGTTCTTAATAGGACATAAGACCTAAATACTGGATTATGCTCATGACATTATTTTTATTGGGACACAAAGTATTGGCTTTGTGAGGAGACCAACCTTTAATTTTCACATTAAAAAATAGTTTTTTTCTGTATCTTTCCTCTCTAAATATGAGCCTTTCCCTGTACCTCGGTACACGTGACAATAAACTAAACTGAAACTAATATTGGTACTTAAGTGACGGGGGACCTGGTGATGTTGAGCACGGACATTGTGGGTTGAAGGGGGCTGATCTTCTGCTGAAGTTTTCTGTGTTCTAGGTGGGACAAAATAAATGATAGAGTAGAAGTCAGATGGTGAGAGATTCTGGAAGTTAATGGATTTGTCACGATCGAGGGAGATTTTTACAAAATCACATTGTTGGTAATAGTCACCTCACTGGGAGTGGTTTACTGGACAGACCATTGTAATTTGGCAAGATTCTTTTTTCCAGGATTGCAATTTTGTTCCATTGTGCAGTCAGCTGTTAAAAACACTTACTAATTCTTCCGATTGCATCATGAGCAAACAGAGCTCGTCATATGCTATTAGTGAGGTTGGAAACTAATGTAACTTAAATCATCCTTCTTGCAGTTCATAAACGTTCTAGGAGCAGAAGTTCTAGCGCCATTCTATGGGGTACTGATTGAGAATGATCAGCCATGATCACATTGAATGGCGGTGCTGGCTCGAAGGGCCGAATGGCCTCCTCCTGCACCTATTGTCTATTGTCTATTGTCTATTCAGCCCATTAAGTCTACTCCGCCATTCAATCATGGCTGATCTATCTCTCAACCCCATTCTCCTGCCTTCTCCCCATAACCCCTGACACCGGTACTAATCAAGAATCTGTCAATCTCTGCTTTAAAAATACCCATCGACCTGGCCTCCACAGCCTTCTGTGGCAATGAATTCCACAGATTCACCACACTCTAAATAAAGAAATTCCTCCTCATCTTGTTTCTAGTGCACGGGGTGATCGCTGATTGGCATGGAATCGGTGAGCCAAAGGGGCCTATTTCCGCGTTGCATCTCTAAAGTCTAATGTCTAAACTTACATCCCAGGAAAAAATGCTTCTGTCAGGCTGCCAGAACAAATATCCCAAAATTTCTCTCCTTAAAAAAACAAGTTACATTCTGGATAATTAAGGCAAATTCAAAGCAATATGATTTAACAATCAAACAGAGCTACAGCGTGGCAAATTTGCTATTCAAAAGTTGTCAAATATCACTATAATTACATTGTCAATCTGGAGTGAATGAGAAATGATGTGAATTACATTGAAGCCTCTAAATCTGCTCTGCAGAAAGGAAACTGACATTCCCAAAAGTATTCCACCTTGGGTAAGGAGTTCTATCATCCCCATCTATCATTCACTACTAGAGAATAAACGATCTACAAATTTTACATCAGATGTAGGACAGACATAAGGCAAACAAGCCAAAGGAGGCAAAATTAACAACAACCAGCTGGTGAGGGTGACACGGTGGCACAGCGGTAGAGTTGCTGCCTTACAGCGCCAGAGACCCGGGTTCGATCCCAACCACAGGTGCTCTCTATTTGGAGTTTTACGTACTCCCCGTGACCTGCGTGGGCTTTCTCCAAGATCTTCGGTTTCCTCCCACACTCCAAGGACATACAAGTTTGGAGGTTGATTGGCTTGGTATAAATGTAGATTGTCCCTAGTGTGTGCAGGATAGTGTTAGTGTGCGGGGATCGCTAGTCGGTGCGGACCCGGTGGGCCGAAGAGCCTGTTGTGCACTGTATCTCTAAACTAAGCTAAACGAAACTACTCCATGTAACCAAAATAATATCACATGCTTTAATTTTAACATTTAACATTAGACATAATGTTAAAATTAATAGGTGAAGTTTCGGGTCAAGACCCTTCTTCAGACTGGTCTTCAGTCTGTGGAAGGGTCTTGAGCCGAAACGTCATCTATTCCTTTTCTCCAGAGATGCTGTCTGACCCGCTGAGTTACTCCAGTTTTTTGTGTCTCTCTGGAATCTGTTTCACTAGGTAACCACAGGGAGTACAGTTAGAAAACGGATTTCTTGCTCCTGAATTCCCCGTTCCGTTTGTGATTCCTAATATTGGACTCGACAAGTGGGATCATTTACTCTGTACCCATTTTATCAAGGTCAGCCCACGTTCATTCAACCAAACTACAACTTACTTAAATAACTGGAACTAATGTCTTGGAAGCTAAATGCACATTTAAATTGCTAATTCAATTTCTCTATAAAGTGATTACCTTGTATTCCAAACAACTAATAGCATCAACTTTAATTTCTAATCCAATGCATACAACCAAAACGGCTTTGGAATCATAACCATGAGTCTATCAAAAGAATGGAAACTTATCTACCAATTATTCTGTTTTTTTATGTCACCGTCTATATCTCTCTTTTCCCTTTCCCCTGACTCTCAGTCTGAAGAAGGGTCTCGACCCGAAACATCACCCATTCCTTCTCTCCAGAGATGCTGCCTGACCCGCTGAGTTACTCCAGCTTTTTGTGTCTATCTTTGGTTTAAACCAGCATCTGTAGTTCCTTCCTCCACACAATAAGGACAATTAGACTAACTGGTCCGTTACTCTGAGTTTATTAATTTAATACAAGCGGAACACATTATAAGGATGTCCTGCATACTATCTGATATTTTACTTGTGATCCTGATCACAACTTATTTCATATTTATCCAGTTTTATTAAAATATCCTATCATAAAAAGCTTAAAATGTTGTGCTTTCTTCCACGAACTGAGTATTTAATGGCCCACTAAGCTGTAATTATGGCTTCCAAACTCATTTTATGTACGTGGATTATAATTCTATAACATAAATGCCAGAACATTTATTGGATTTTAAATAAATTTAAATAAATTGTTTTTAATAATTCAGCTTTTTAACTTGTTATCTTGCATTTCCTTCAACGTTTATTTTGCACTTTGCAATATATTTAGTAACTGGACCAAGTGGGCCCATTCCTCGTGGAGGGGGGGGGGGGGGGGCAGGGAAGGGGAGAGAGTGCCACTCACCTCAGCTCCATGAGTCAACAATGCATTGACAGACACAAAATTTTGGAGTAACCCAGCAGGTCAGGCAGTTTCTCTGGAGAAAAAGGATGGGGAACAGGAATGGCTGTCAGGGGTTATAGACAATAGACAATAGGTGCACGAGGAGGCCATTCGACCCTTCGAGCCAGCACCGCCATTCAATGTGATCATGGCTGATCATTCTCAATCAGTACCCCATTCCTGCCTTCTCCCCATACCCCCTGACTCCGCTATCCTTAAGAGCTCTATCTAGCTAGGGTTATGGGGAAAAAGCAGGAGAATGGGGTTAGGAGGGAGAGATCGATCAGCCGTGATTGAATGGCAGGGTGGACTTGATGGGCCAAATGGCCTAATTCTACTACTATTCCTTATGACCTTATGATGGGTGACATTTCAATTCAGAACCCTCCTTCAGACTGAAAGCAGGGAATGGGGGAAGGGGGGGTGAAGATCAAGAGGCAAGAAAAGACCTGGGGCAATCAAGGCCAGCCACAAATGACCACAGGCAGGGTTGGTTCGACCAAACCCATTGTTGGTTCGGGGAAGGTGCAATCTCAAGTGGGGAACAATGGGGAGAACTGTCCATAAACACAAAATGCTGGAATGACTCAGCGGGTCAGGGAAGTTCTCTGGAAAAAAAAGGAATAGGTGATGTTTTGGGCCGAGACCCTTCTTACACATGGAGAACTGAGGAGCGGGTAAAACTAGTAGAGTGCGGGAATGGGGGGTGGGGAGAAGAGGGGAGTGTAAGTAGAAGTTACTCGGTGGGACGAAGGGCCTGTTTCCGAGCTGTATCTCTAAAATCTAAAGTAAAGTCTAAAGCTATGGGGACAGGAGAGGGGGACTGAGACTGATGGGGCCGTTCTACTGGGAGCTGGCGTGATTCCAATGAACCAAATGGCCTCTTTCTGGGATGTCATGGAACGATTTCAGCGAAATATAGCAAATTCCGGATAATTATAAAGGATTAAGCCTGACTTTCTGTCAACATTTTCCAATTTAGATTAAATAAATGGAAGGGCGATTGTGGTGACATACCCAAAGTTTATGCCTGGTCTTATTCACTGATTTATTTAAACTGTCCATCAAGTACAATTTATGCCTTCAAAATATCTTCACAACTTTATGAAGGAGGACAGGAAAAATAACCCCCAGCTTCACATCTGAAGCACAGAGAATGTCCAGAGAACTGGAGATTGTTCAAAGGCCTTTATGTTTTGTTCCTTTCAACTTGGACAAGGCAGCATATTGTTCATTTACTTTGCCCCTAACATATCTATATTGTTAGGAAAACAAGTTCTCCTCCAGATATTTGATTAGTTGGTCCGTTGAAGTTGAGGTAAAAATTAGAAACATTCCTTAATTTAGTTTAAACTTTATATTTGAAGGAATGGGTGACTTTTCGGGTCAAGACATTTCTCGACCCGAAACGTCACCCCTTCCTTCTCTCCAGAGATGCTGCCTGTCCCTCTGAGCTAATCCAGCATGTTGTGTCTACTTTCATTGTACACCAGCATCTGAAGTTCCTTCTCACACAAAAGTTTAGTTTACCTTAATTTAGTTTAAATATACAGCGCAAAAACTGGCCCTTCGGCCCACCGAGTCCGTGCCGACCAGCGATCCCCACACTATCCTGCACACACTGGTGACAACTTACCATTATACCAAGCCAATTAACCTGCACGTCTTTGGAGTGTGGGTTCAAACCGGAGCACCCGGAGAAAACCCACGCAGGGTCACAGGGAGAACGTACAAAGTCTGTACAGACAGCACCTATAATCAGGATGGAACCCGGGTCTCTGGTGCTGTAAGGCAGCAACTCTACCGCTGTGCCACCGTGCCGCCCAACAAACTAGTCTCTATTGTATGTTGAGATTTGTACGATGATAACTTTTACCCATGCTCACTGACCCTCTACTCCAAATAAATAATGAATCATTTATTATTTGCTGTGAATTGGCACTATTTTTGCACCATCTAATGCCACTATGCCTCCAACATAATCCCTTCAAATCTTTCGCCTGTAATCTTTATACTCCCCTCCACAATTCTCTTCCACTTAAAGATGCCACAGGACTTCTGATCTTTGACAATTCTAGTGATTTGCTGCTGTAATTATACCACTTCGTAAATAAAATTATAGAGGACAAAAGATTTTCTTTCTTGTCCAGTTTTACAATGTCCAGATGGACGGTGTTTCTTCATAATTATTCTACTTTTAAAGGTGCAATAAATCTTTCAGCTTTTAATTCCTGAAGTTCTGTTGTTAGTTGGGTGAATTCCATTTGAGGCAGGAGCAGAGGGAAGTTGAAGGGAAGGTTAGGAACTTGCAGGTGCAAGGAAGAAGGGTTGATTATCACAACATTTTCATTACTACGTTTGAGTCAATCGATCTTTAAACAAAGTTCCATAACCTCACGATGTTCCCACAAAGAGGGCTGTTAAATCGCTTTGCAATATTTCACTTACTGACAGATGCAGCGGCTTTGAGCAGAGTTCATATGTGTGAGCAAATTTGAAAGACAACAATGGTTATATTGCCCCGTATTATCTGCAGCTTAATCTCTTTGCCCTACCTGCTTCACTGCACTGTTAAAAGACAATTAATCCTAATAACTAGTTCCCTCATATCCATTTCTCATTTTGGCAGCTTTGCTTATAATGACAAAATGGGAGTGGCTGTGGCTTACCAGATGCATCTTAAAACTGGAAACAGTTGATGCACATTAGGTTGCTAATATGTTCCTGCTGGCAATATGTGTGACTTCAAAGGGGTGCCTTAATGCAGAGATGCTTTACTTAGTATGTTACTCCACGGTCATTAAAAGATAATACCCTGCCAGCTTTTAAAAAGTGAACTTGGAGGAGTTAATCTTGTTACTGCTAAATACTAGACAAACATCATTAACGTCGAGTTGACCGCATACTTTTAAAATCATAATTATGTTGATGTACAACGCTGATTTGTAGCTCTTTAAACCTGTTTGCTTTAAATCCAGCTTCAGTCATTCGAGGCATGACAATATTGTGGTTAACGTTCTGGATTAGTGATCGGATGCCTGGACTGCTGATCCAGACATAAGTTATCTCACCCACCACTGCAGCCGAGGAAGTTAAAAACAAGTTTATTGTTTGTTTTTAGGGATGTAGGATTCACCGGTAGTTTTTTCCCATCCCCAAATACTAGGGTTGCCAACTTCCTCACTCCCAAATACGGGACAAGGTGACGTCACCGCCCCGCGCCCCACGTGACCTCACTCAGCCAGTGGCCACATGCTCCCGCTCCACCAATGGCGGTCGCCTGGGCCGGGTGGCGGGTTGCTACGCAACCTCCGTTAGGCGGCGCCCGGGCCTAAATTGTCAGGGATTGCAGCGGCCCCCGGGCTACAGTGTCTGGGCCTACAGCGTCGGGGCCTACAGTGTCCGGGCCTACAGCGTCGGGGCCTACAGTGTCCGGGCCTACAGTGTCCGGGCCTACAGCGTCGGGACCTACAGCGTCGGGGCCTACAGTGTCCGGGCCTACAGTGTTTGGGCCTACAGCGTCGTGGTCTACAGTGTCCAGGCCTACACTGTCAGGGATTGCAGCGGTCCCCGGGCTACAGTGTCCGGGCCCACAGCGTCGGGGCCTACAGTGTTGGGGCCTATAGCGCCGTCAGGGCCTAATACGGAACAAGGCCGGTCCCGTACAGTTGGCAACCCCACCAAATACCCTGACAGTGATGAAGGATTGGCGATATTTAGTTTAATTTATTATTGTCACGTGTACTGAGGTACAGTGAAAAGCTCTGTTAGTGCATGCTATCCGGCACGGTAGCGCAGCGGTAGAGTTGCTGCTTTACAGCGAATGCAGCGCCAGAGACTCAGGTTCGATCCTGACTACGGGTGCTGCACTGTAAGGAGTTTGTACGTTCTCCCCGTGACCTGCGTGGGTTTTCTCCGAGATCTTCGGTTTCCTCCCACACTCCAAAGACGTACAGGTTTGTAGGTTAATTGGCTGGGTAAATGTAAAAATTGTCCCTAGTGGGTGTAGGATAGTGTTAATGTGCGGGGATCGCTGGGCGGCACGGACTTGGAGGGCCGAAAAGGCCTGTTTCCGGCTGTATATATATGATATGATATGATTAAAATCAAGCCGTCCTCTGTGTATAGGTACAGGATATAGGGAATAACGTTTAGTGCAAGGTAAAGAACGATTAAAGATAGTTTGAAGGTCTCAAAAGAGGTAGATGGGAGTTCAGGACCACTCTCTAGTTGGTGAGAGGACGGTTCAGTTGCCTGATAACAGCTGGGAAGAGACTGTCCCTGAATGTGGATGTGTGCGTTTTCACACTTCTGACCTGATGGTAGAGGGGGGGAGGGAGTGACCGGAGTGGCATTGCTCAAACATGGAGGGGAACCTGTGGGTGGTGGTGTTGACCTTGCTGCTCTTGTCCTCTTTGGTGATGAACATCATGGGTTGGGAGTGCATGTACTCCATTTTATGGATGACACACAGCATGGCCGCAGTGTGACAGTGGTGGAGTAAAGAAAGACGCAGAATAAAAGGGCGTTCCTTCAGAAAGGAGAAGAGGAGGATTTTCTTTAGTCAGAGTTCTCTAATTTCAAGTAATCCTTCTCTCCATCCCTCCCCCATCCTAGTTCTCCGACCGGTCTGCCTGGACTCCTGATCGTTTTATCTCTGTTTGCTCCGTTGTCATCTTCCCTGAGCTAACAATAATGAATTCTACATTTCCCTTGAGCCACATCCCCTTTGAAGTCTTGTTTACACACCTTACCCTTCCATGTCTCTGTGTCTCCGTCTCCGCTGATTCTCAGTCTGAAGAAGGGTCTCGACCCGAAACGTCACCCATTACTTCTCTCCAGAGGTGTTGCCATTCCCGCAGAGTTACTCCAGCACTTTGTGTCTATCTTTGGTTTATACCAGCATCTGCAGTTATTTCCTACAGCAATTGAAATAAACTGGTTTCTCCCCCTTGAAAGCACAGAGGAAATATTTGACGGGATTGGATTTTGCATTTCTAAGCTACTGAAAATGTATCAAAAGTGAAATTTAAACATAATTTGCAATTGTTTTGTAAAAATATATTCAGATAACCTGCCTGATAACATTTGGAGGGCGTGCAGCGTAGGTTCACTAGGTTAATTCCCGGAATGGCGGGACTGTCCTATGTTGAAAGGCTGGAGCGATTGGGCTTGTATACACTGGAATTTAGAAGGATGAGGGGGGATCTTATTGAAACATGTAAGATAATTAGGGGATTGGACACATTAGAGGCAGGAAACATGTTCCCAATGTTGGGGGAGTCCAGAACAAGGGGCCACAGTTTAAGAATAAGGGGTAGGCCATTTAGAACGGAGATGAGGAAAAACTTTTTCAGTCAGAGAGTGGTGAAGGTGTGGAATTCTCTGCCTCAAAAGGCAGTGGAGGCCAGTTCGTTGGATGCTTTCAAGAGAGAGCTGGATAGAGCTCTTAAGGATAGCGGAGTGAGGGGGTATGGGGAGAAGGCAGGAACGGGGTACTGATTGAGAGTGATCAGCCATGATCGCATTGAATGGCGGTGCTGGCTCGAAGGGCTGAATGGCCTACTCCTGCACCTATTGTCTATTGTCTATTGTCTATTACAGATTCCTTTTTTCAAGTGACGGAGTAAAAGAGGGAAAATAGATCCATTGAGTTTAGAAAAGATCTATTATCTACAAAAAGACATATTTTCATGAAGCTGGAGGAACTCAGCGGGACAGGCAGCATCCCTGGGGAATATAGATTGGTGACGTTTTGGGCCGGGACCCTTCTTCAGATTGAGTTATGTTTATGAGTACAAAGGTCGGGGCGGACACGATCGGCTGAAGGACCTGCTTTTGCGTTGCACAACCCCTTGTGTAAACTGTGACAAGATGCACTGTTTGTGCAAGATGCACGTGGTGAGAGAGAGAGAGAGAGAACAAAATAGGATTGAACTGTAATTAACGTAATAGAGAATGCTCACGAGAGATAGACACAAACATAGACCCTTCTTCAGACCAGAGATATCTCTCTCGTTTCCCTCTCCCCTGACTCTAGTCTGAAGTGTGTCACGATGGCGCAGTGGTCGAGATGCTGCCTTACAGCGCCAGAGACCCGTGTTCGATCCTGACCACAGGTCTGTACGAAGCTTGTACGTTCTCCCCGTGACCTGCGTGAATCTTCGGTTTCCTCCCACACTCCAAAGACGTGCAGGTTTGTAGGTTAATTGGCTTAGGTAGATATGTAAAATTGTCCCTTGTGCAGGATAGTGTTAACGTGCGGGGATCGCGGGTCGACGTGGTCTAGATGGGCCGAAGGGCATGTTTCTCTAAAAACTATACTAAAGGGTCTCGACCTGAAACGTCACCCATTCCTTCTCTCCAGAGATGCTGCCTGACCCGCTGAGTTACTCCAGCATTTAGTGTCTACCTTCGGTTTAAACCAGCATCAGCAGTTCCTTCCCACACAAGCAAAATGTTGAGTTCTTTCCCATACCTTTGCTCACTGTCACTGAACAAGCGAGCATATTAATCATAATCACAATGACTAATGTTAACAATCAGTCACAACAAGTCGACAAAATGCTTCATCTGGTGTGACATAAAATTTGCCCTAATCATGGTGATTTGTCCTGCCACTTTTGCCTGTAGGACAAACGGATACAAACAGCTAGTCCTGAATGCAATGAGCTTACTAAGCGTGAAAGGCATTTTCACTTAAAGGTGTGTTGGCAGAATGCTATCTTACTCTTGCTACATGCCTCCTCTCCGTCAACACTAGGTAGTGTAAGAAAATAACTGCAGATGCTGGTACAAACTCTCTCGCATTCAAGAGAGAGCTGGATAGAGCTCTTAAGGATAGCGGAGTCAGGGGGGTATGGGGAGAAGGCAGGAACGGGGTACTGATTGAGAATGATCAGCCATGATCACATTGAATGGCGGTGCGTACAGGCTCGAAGGGCCGAATGGCCTCCTCCTGCATCTATTGTCTATTGTCTATTGTCTAAACCGAAGGTATTTATTCACAAAATGCTGGAGTAACTCAGCAGTATCTCAGTAACTCAGGCAGCACCTCAGGAGAGAAGGAATGGGTGACGTTTCGGGTCGAAACGTCGCCCATTCCTTCTCTCCTGAGATGCTGCCTGACCTGCTGAGTTACTCCAGCATTTTGTGAATAAATATCGTCAACACTAGGAGTCAGTTGCTGCAATGGCAGCACATTTTGTAAATGACTGTTTTGAATACAAATTACATGTTTGCAGTGTGCAGTACATACATACACACATGTTTCCACTAGTGGGAGTGTCCAGGACCGGGGGTCATAGTCTCGGAATTAAAGGACGTTCTTTTAGGAAGGAGATGAGGAGAGATTTCTTTAGCCAGAGGGCGGTGAATCTGTGGAATTCTTTGCCACAGACGGCTGTGGAGGCCAAGTCAGTGGATATTTTAAAGGCAGAGATAGATAGATTCTTGATTAGTACGGGTGTCAGGGGTTATGGGGAGAAGGCAGGAGAATGGGGTTAGATCAGCCATGATTGAATGGTGGAGTAGACTTGATGGGCCGAATGGCCTAATTCTACTCCTATCATTTATGACCTTATACTTACCTGGCAAGGGAGAGAGTCTGGGTCACCTTTGGGTCCTCTGGTTTCCTCCCACGTCCCACACACACTACTGTCAGTGGGACACTGCAATGTCAACACATATCTTTCATTCATTTGTCTATTCATTTCATTCATTTCTCTACATCACTGTCTGTATCTTTTGTTTCCCTCTCCCCTGGCTGGTCTGAAGAAGGGTCTCATTCCCAAAACGTCACCCATTCCTTCTCTCCAGAGATGCTGCCTGTCCTGCCGAGTTACAATAGACAATAGACAATAGGTGCAGGAGGAGGCCATTCGGCCCTTCGAGCCAGCACCGCCATTCAATGTGATCATGGCTGATCATTCTCAATCAGTACCCCGTTCCTGCCTTCTCCCCATACCCCCTGACTCCGCTATCTTTAAGAGCTCTATCCAGCTCTCTCTTGAATGCATTCAGAGAATTGGCCTCCACTGCCTTCTGAGGCAGAGAATTCCACAGATTCACAACTCTCTGACTGAAAAAGTTTTTCCTCATCTCAGTTCTAAATAGCCTACCCCTTATTCTTAAACTGTGGCCCCCTGGTTCTGGACTCCCCCAACATTGGGAACATGTTTCCTGCTTCTAACGTGTCCAGCCCCTTAATAATCTTATATGTTTCGTGATATAGATTCGTGATTAGTGCGGGCGTCAGGGGTGATAACACTGACCAGGCTCCTGCGCTGCACTGCTCTAAGGAAGAGTCACGGCAGGAATCAAGGTTCTCAGCCTTGTAGCGTAGATGCAGGGAAGAGCCTTCGAACCATTGAACGTTCCAGGAAGCCAGGAGCAACCCCCCAAAAAAAGCGCTGCGCATCCAATCCAGAAAACCGTAGCAAGTGTGGCATCCTACACCCACCTTTTCCGGGAGATTGGAGGCAACAATGACAGCCTTCTGCTGTGGGAAGTGGATAAAGCAGTCCCGCTGTGATAGTTGTGCCGTGCTGTTCAATGTTCCACGTTCACTTACTCAGATTACCTGGATACCATCCTGGTCTTTCTGGGACGGTGCACTGTGTGAATTAGCAGTTGCATTCCCACCATAATTACGTGATTCCCACTTCAAAGGGTGCTTCATTCGATGAAAAGCACATTGGGATGTTTCTGATGGGGAAAAGATTTAATGGGAATCTGAGGAGTGACTTTCTCACACAAAGGGTGGTGGGTGTACGGAACGAGCTGCCAGAGGAGGTAGTTGAGGCAGGGATTATCCCAGCGTTTAAGAAACAGTTAGACAAGCACATGGATAGGACAGGTTTGGAGGGATATGGACCAAGCGCAGGCAGGTGGGACTAGTGTAGTTGGGACATGTTGACCAGTGTGGGCAAGTTGGGCCGAAGGGCCTGTTTCCACGCTGTATCACTCTGTGGCTCTACGAGCCTTAACATCTTTATTTAAACTCGATTCTTTCTCAGAATTCTAAGTCTTGTGTTAATTTGAAACAAAACGTAGACACTGTAAATGAGGAAATCTGTGTTTCGAGTTTAGTTTACTTTAGAGATACAACGTGGAAACAGGCCCTTTCGGCCCACCGGGTCCGCGCCGACCAGCGATCCCCGCACATTAACACTATCCTACACCCACTAGGAACAATTTTTACATTCACCAAGCCAATTAACCTACATACCTGCACGTCTTTGGAGTGCGGGAGGAAACCGAAGATCTCGGAGAAAACTCACGCAGGTCACGGGGAGAACGTACAAACTCCGTACAAACTCCATACAGACAGCACCCGCAGTCAGGATCGAACCCGGGTCTCCGGCGCTGCATATCGCTGCGCCACCATGATTATGGCTATTATGGCAGTGGTTATAGGTATTCATATTCTGACCTCCAGGTAACTCTGTGTCTGGACATAAAGGTCAGAGTGTCACACAGCATGCAAACTATCCCTTCAGCCCATCTTTCTCGTGACGACCAAGATGCCCCTCTATCACTACTAATCCATGCCCATGTTTGGCACCTATAATCTTTTCCTATCCATGTACCTGTACAAACATCTTTTAAACGTTGTTAAAGTCCCTATCTCAACTACCCCGTCTGACAGCTGATTCCACACACCCACCAGCTTTGGTGTGAAAAAATTACCCCTCAAATTCCACAAGTCCTGTCAACATCAATATTATTTGATCGTTAGGAGTTATTACAAGGAAACAAAGCCCTCTCACATATTCATGATGTTGAGTGGTCCATCTGGAGTTGACACGATCCAGCTGTTCACATTGAGCTCTTGCACATTCCCCTTCAGAAGTCCTGTGCATTAGTGCCCATCGTTGTGAATTACACTGCTATGTATCACTGCCTGCTGGCTTAAACCATCAGCTGTGCAGGAAAAAAAAAACTGCAGATGCTGGTTTAAATCAAAGTTAGACACAAAATGCTAGAGTAACTCAGCGGGTCAGGCAGCATCTCAGGAGAGCAGGAATGGTTGGCGTTTCGGGTCGAGACCCTTCTTCACACCATCTTCAAGCCATCAGCTGGGCGGTTTTCCCTGGTTTTGAAATCCAGAAGCTTTTTGCGATTGTTTACAAACACATATCATATATATACAGCGCGGAAACAGGCCTTTTCGGCCCACCAAGTCCGCGCCGCCCAGCGATCCCCGCACATTAACACTATCCTACACACACTAGGGACAATTTTTTACATTTACCCAGTCAAATTAACCTACATACCCGTACGTCTTTGGAGTGTGGGAGGAAACCGAAGATCTCGGAGAAAACCCACGCAGGTCACGGGGAGAACGTACAAACTCCTTACAGTACAGCACCCGTAGTCAGGATCGAACCTGAGTCTCCGGCACTGCATTCGCTGTAAAGCAGCAACTCTACCGCTGCATCACTGAATTCCTTTTCAAATTGCTGGGGCGTCACGGTGGCACAGCAGTAGAGTTGCTGCCTTAAAGCGCAAGATTCTCGGGTTCGATCCTGACTACGGCTGCTGTCTGTACGGAGTTTGTACGCTCTCCCTGTGACCACGTGGGTTTTCTCCAGGTGCTCTGGTTTCGTCCCACACTCTAAAGACGTGCAATCTTGTTGGTTAATTGGATGCTGTAAATTGTCCCTCGTGTGTAGGATCGAACCAGCGTACGGGTGATCGCTGGTCAGCGCAGACTCGGTGGGGAGAAGGGCATGTTTCCACGCTGTGTCTCTAAACTAAACTGATCTAAAACTAAACTGAACTAAACATCAGTTTCAGAACCTTATAGGATACCACTGGACAATGTGGGCTTATTTTTTAGAGAAGTCCTCTGGGTTATCTGACCCCAGTTGAAGATCCCATCGAACAGTTTTAAAGATTTCATCCAATAGATTAGCCATTAAGTCCAGGTTATGTTGGGACATAAAATATCCGACAACATTGTTCAAAGAAAGGGCCAAGAAGATCTTCTGCTATCCTGCTCCATATTTATCCCCAGGTGATTCGCAAAGTGCTGGAGTAACTCAGTGGGTCAGGCAACATCTCTGGAGAACATGGATAGGTGACGTTTCACAGAGTGCTGGAGTAACTCAGTGGGTCAGGCAACATCTCTGGAGAACATGGATAGGTGACGTTTCTCAGAGTGCTGGAGTAACTCAGTGGGTCAGGCAACATCTGTGGAGAACATGGATAGGTGACGTTTCACAGAGTGCTGCAGTAACTCAGTGGGTCAGGCAGCATCTGTGGAGAACATGGATAGGTGACGTTTCACAGAGTGCTGGAGTAACTCAGTGGGTCAGGCAACATCTCTGGAGAACATGGATAGGTGACGTTTCTCAGAGTGCTGGAGTAACTCAGTGGGTCAGGCAACATCTGTGGAGAACATGGATAGGTGACGTTTCACAGAGTGCTGCAGTAACTCAGTGGGTCAGGCAGCATCTGTGGAGAACATGGATAGGTGACGTTTCACAGAGTGCTGGAGTAACTCAGTGGGTCAGGCAACATCTCTGGAGAACATGGATAGGTGACGTTTCACAAAGTGCTGGAGTAACTCAGTGGGTCAGGCAACATCTGTGGAGAACATGGATAGGTGACGTTTCAGGTCAGAACCTCCTTCAGACCTTGTATTTATCCTCATGCAACAGATTACCGACCCGTTTCAAGTCGAGACCCTTCTTCAGACACGATCTGACCCGAAAAGTCACATCTACCTTTTCTCCAGAGATGCCATCTGACCCACAAGGTTACTCCATCTTTTTGTGTCTATCTTCGGGGTTTTAAACCAGCATCTGCAGTTCCTACCTACATATATAAGTAGAGCTCTGATTTCCTGCTTTTGTAGTGATATTAAGAATATAAAAAAAGGAATTTTAAATTTCCTGAAATGCTGGATGTCTGAAGACCTCAGAAGTTGACAACAGGTCCATGAGGAACTAAACAAACATCTTTGGTGGAGATCTGTCAAAGGATATGTGTTCAAAACACTTGTTTATTATCTTTCCATTCACATCCTGACAGACCACCACAGAAAAAGCTTGACATTTTTGAATAGCAGGATGCAGAATGAATTAATGCTTGTCAAAGTCATCAGCTGGAAAATATAATTATTTTCAGAATAAAAGCTATTTGTTTCGTAGTTAAATTATACATATAAAGGGGAAGTAATTGTGTTATCTTCACATTTGCACAAAAAAAGCTTTTATGCCATTAAAAATAGTAAGAATACAAAATAGTTCATTTTTCTTTGTACTTAGACGATCTGATTTGCTTTGAAGATGGACACAAAATGCTGGAGTAACTCAGCGGGACAGGCAGCATCTCTGAATAGAAGGAATGGGTGATGTTTTTGGGTCTTTAGTCTGAACAAGGAGTCTTGACCTGAAATGTCACCCATTCAATAGACAATAGACAATAGACAATAGGTGCAGGAGTAGGCCATTCAGCCCTTCGAGCCAGCACCGCCATTCAATGCGATCATGGCTGATCACTCTCAATCAGTACCCCGTTCCTGCCTTCTCCCCATACCCCCTCACTCCGCTATCCTTAAGAGCTCTATCCAGCTCTCTCTTGAAAGCATCCAACGAACTGGCCTCCACTGCCTTCTGAGGCAGAGAATTCCACACCTTCACCACCCTCTGACTGAAAAAGTTCTTCCTCATCTCCGTTCTAAATGGCCTACCCCTTATTCTCAAACTGTGGCCCCTTGTTCTGGACTCCCCCAACATTGGGAACATGTTATCTGCCTCTAATGTGTCCAATCCCCTAATTATCTTATATGTTTCAATAAGATCCCCCCCTCATCCTTCTAAATTCCAGTGTATACAAGCCCAATCGCTCCAGCCTTTCAACATACGACAGTCCCGCCATTCCGGGAATTAACCTAGTGAACCTACGCTGCACGCCCTCCATAGCAAGAATATCCTTCCTCAAATTTGGAGACCAAAACTGCACACAGTACTCCAGGTGCGGTCTCACCAGGGCCCGGTACAACTGTAGAAGGACCTCTTTGCTCCTATACTCAACTCCTCTTGTTACGAAGGCCAACATTCCATTGGCTTTCTTCACTGCCTGCTGAACCTGCATGCTTCCTTTCATTGACTGATGCACTAGGACACCCAGATCTCGTTGAACTCCCCCTCCTCCTAACTTGACACCATTCAGATAATAATCTGCCTTTCTATTCTTACTTCCAAAGTGAATAACCTCACACTTACCTACATTAAACTGCATCTGCCATGTATCCGCCCACTCACACAACCTGTCCAAGTCACCCTGCAGCGTTATTGCATCTTCCTCACAATTCACACTACCCCCCAACTTAGTATCATCTGCAAATTTGCTAATGGTACTTTTAATCCCTTCGTCTAAGTCATTAATGTATATCGTAAATAGCTGGGGTCCCAGCACCGAACCTTGCGGTACCCCACTGGTCACTGCCTGCCATTCCGAAAGGGACCCATTTATCCCCACTCTTTGCTTTCTGTCTGTCAACCAATTTTCTATCCATGTCAGTACCCTACCCCCAATACCATGTGCCCTAATTTTGCCCACTAATCTCCTATGTGGGACCTTGTCGAAGGCTTTCTGAAAGTCGAGGTACACCACATCCACTGACTCTCCCTTGTCAATTTTCCTAGTTACATCCTCAAAAAATTCCAGTAGATTTGTCAAGCATGATTTCCCCTTCGTAAATCCATGCTGACTCGGAATGATCCCGTTACTGCTATCCAAATGCTCAGCAATTTCGTCTTTTATAATTGACTCCAGCATCTTCCCCACCACTGATGTCAGACTAACTGGTCTATAATTACCCGTTTTCTCTCTCCCTCCTTTCTTAAAAAGTGGGATAACATTTGCTATCCTCCAATCCACAGGAACTGATCCTGAATCTATAGAACATTGAAAAATGATCTCCAATGCTTCCACTATTTCTAGAGCCACCTCCTTAAGTACTCTGGGATGCAGACCATCAGGCCCTGGGGATTTATCAGCCTTCAGTCCCATCAGTCTACCCAAAACCATTTCCTGCCTAATGTGGATTTCCTTCAGTTCCTCCATCACCCTAGGTTCTCCGGCCCCTAGAACATTTGGGAGATTGTGTGTATCTTCCTCAGTGAAGACAGATCCAAAGTAACGGTTTAACTCGTCTGCCATTTCTTTGTTCCCCATAATAAATTCCCCTGCTTCTGTCTTCAAGGGACCCACATTTGCCTTGACTATTTTTTTCCTCTTCACGTACCTAAAAAAACTTTTGCTATCCTCCTTTATATTATTGGCTAGTTTACCCTCGTACCTCATCTTTTCTCCCCGTATTGCCTTTTTAGTTAACTTTTGTTGCTCTTTAAAAGAGTCCCAATCCTCTGTCTTCCCACTCTTCTTTGCTATGTTATACTTCCTCTCCTTAATTTTTATGCTGTCCCTGACTTCCCTCGTCAGCCACAGGTGTCTCTTACTCCCCTTAGAGTCTTTCCACCTCTTTGGAATAAATTGATCCTGCAACCTCTGCATTATTCCCAGGAATACCTGCCATTGCTGTTCTACCGTCTTCCCTGCTAGGGCCTCCTTCCAATCAATTTTGGCCAGCTCCTGCCTCATGCCTCTGTAATCCCCTTTGCTATACTGTAATACCGACACTTCCGATTTTCCCTTCTGTCTTTCCATTTGCAGAGTAAAACTTATCATGTTGTGATCACTGCCTCCTAATGGCTCTTTTACCTCTAGTCCCCTTATCAGATCAGGATCATTACACAACACTAAATCCAGAATTGCCTTCTCCCTGGTAGGCTCCAGTACAAGCTGTTCTAAGAATCCATCTCGAAGGCACTCTACAAACTCTCTTTCCTGGGGTCCATTTCCAACCTGATTTTCCCAGTCTACCTGCATGTTGAAATCTCCCATAACCACCGTAGCATTACATTTTTGACACGCCAATTTTATCTCCTGATTCAACTTGCACCCTATGTCGAGGCTACTGTTTGGGGGCCTATAGATAACTCCCATTAGGGTCTTTTTACCCTTACAATTTCTCATTTCTATCCATACTGATTCAACATCTCCTGATTCTATGTCACCCCTTGCAAGGGAATGAATATCATTCCTTACCATCAGAGCAACCCCACCCCCTCTGCCCACCTGTCTGTCTTTTCTATACGTTGTGTACCCCTGAATATTCAGTTCCCAGCCCTGGTCCTCTTGTAACCATGTCTCAGTGATCCCTACAACATCATACTTGCCCATGACTAACTGAGCCTCAAGCTCATCCACTTTATTTTTTATACTACGCGCATTTAAGTACAACACTTTAACTTCTGTATTTACCTCCTCTCTCACATCGTTCACAATTGGCCCTGCCCTTAATTTCTTTTCCGCTCTAGAACTTCTCTCCAGAGATGCTGCCTGTCCCGCTGAGTTACTCCAGCATTTTGTGTCTATCTTCAGTGTAAACCAGCATCTGCAGTTCCTTCCCACACACCTGATTTGCTTGAGCTTGCAACAGTCTGTGTGTTATTCAGATTAAAAGCTTTTCACTGTACCTCGAGTTGAAGAAGGGTCTCAACCTGAAACGTCACCTATTGCTTTTCTCCAGAGATGCTGCCTGACCCGTTGAGTAAATCAAACTTTTTGTGTCTATCTACTATCTACGTCATTAGAGACCCTCGGACTATCTTTGATTAGACTTTACTGGACCCTATCTTGCACTAAACGTTATTCTCGTTATTCCCTTCATCGCGTACTTGTACACTGTGGATGACTCGATTGAAATCATATATTGTCTTTCCGTTTGTATTGTCTGTAACTCAGCGGGTCAGGCAGCATCTCTGGAGAAAAAGGGATGGGTGACGTTTCGGGTTGGGACCCTTCTTCAGACTCAATAGACATTTTTATATCGGTTGTGAGAGATATTTTTTCCACACTTTGAAATTTTAGCAATTGACCAACGAAGTGAGATGGCGGAATGTCTGATCTTTATGTAAATGCAGGTCAGGAATGAGTCTTCAGGCAGCTAATTCATCATTGACGCCTGTTGGAAGCAGAGCTTGAGATGTAAAATATATTTTAGGGGACTGAGGTTTAGTGAATGGGAATATTAGTGTGACCAGCTCCCTACAGTGTGCAAAATTAGGCATGTCCTTAGACTTTAGAGATACAGCGCGGAAACAGGCCCATTAGCCCTCAGGTTCGCACCGACCAGCGATCGTCTTGTACGCTAGCACTATCCTACCCGCCAGGGACAATTTACATAGAAACATAGAAAATAGGTGCAGGAGTAGGCCATTCGGCCCTTCGAGCCTGCACCGCCATTCAATATGATTATGGCTGATCATCCAACTCAGTATCCTGTACCTGCCTTCTCTCCATACCCCCTGATCCCTTTAGCCACAAGGGCCACATCTAACTCCCTCTTAAATATAGCCAATGAACTGGCCTCAACTACCTTCTGTGGCAGAGAATTCCACAGATTTACCACTCTCTGTGTGAAAAAAAACTTCTCATCTCGGTCCTAAAAGACTTCCCCCTTATCCTTTAACTGTGACTCCTTGTTCTGGACTTCCCCAACATCGGGAACAATCTTCCTGCATCTAGCCTGTCCAACCCCTTAAGAATTTTGTAAGTTTCTATACTCCAAAGACGTACAGGTATGTAGGTTAATTGGCTGGGTAAAGGTAAAAATTGTCCCTAGTGGGTGTAGGATAGTGTTAATGTGTGGGGATCGCTGGGCGGCACGGACTTGGAGGGCCGAAAAGGCCTGTTTCCGGCTGTATATATATGATATGATATGATGAAGATCCCCCCTCAATCTTCTAAATTCCAGCGAGTACAAGCCGAGTCTATCCAATCTTTCTTCATATGAAAGTCCTGCCATCCCAGGAATCAATCTGGTGAACCTTCTCTGTACTCCCTCTATGGCAAGAATGTCTTTCCTCAGATTAGGAGACCAAAATTGTACGCAATACTCCAGGTGTGGTCTCACCAATGCCCTGTACAACTGCAGCAGAACCTCCCTGCTCCTATACTCAAATCCCCTCGCTATGAATGCCAACATACCATTCGCTTTCTTCACTGCCTGCTGCACCTGCATGCCTACTTTCAATGACTGGTGCACCACGACACCCAGGTCTCGTTGCATCTCCCCTTTTCCTAATCGGCCACCATTCAGATAATCACATTTTACACATGCCAATTGACCTACAAACTTGTACATCTTGAATGAATGAATAAGTTTATTAGCCAAGTATGTGCATATACAAGGAATGTGCCTTGGTGCTTCGCTAACAAATGGCGACACAAACATACGGTTAACAATTAAGAATAAACATCTTTGGAGTGTGGGAAGAAACTGGAGCTCCCAGAGAAAACCCACGTGGTCACAGTGAGAACGTGCAAACTCCGTGGAGCCAGAACCCGTAGTTAGGATGAAGCTCGGGTCTCTGGCGCTGTAAGGCAGCAACTCTAACGCTGCACCACCAGTGTACAAAATTGGGCATGTCTTTAGATTTAAAAAATACGGTATGGGATCAGAGGCCCTTTGGCCCATCAACGCACTGACCAGCGATCGTCTCGTACACTAGCACTATCCGACACGCTAGGGACACTTTACAACTAACACATGCCAATTGACCTACAAACTTGTACATCATTGGTGTGTGGGAAGAAACTGGAGCTCCTGGAGAAAACCCACGTGGTCACAGGGAGAACGTACGAACTCCATACAAACAGCAGCCGGGGAGTCAATGTACAAGTCTCGCTTGTTGTCAGCACTGCTATGTTGCAGCTCAACTCTCCAGCAAGGTGCTCCCTCTACACTTTGCATAGCTGATGCACATGGAACAGCAGGACTGGCCACCCACTCGTACCACCTAAAGGGATCAAACCTTCCCTGCAGTTGTTTGCCGTTTGATGCCCACCGACTGCCGCTATGATTTCTACAATTGTTTTTGTCCTTTCTAAAGATCCCTACCATTGCCAGAAGCCGCGGGGAGTGTAACAAGCTGGCGATGAAAGACTGTCTCCTCAGTGGCAGCTTCAGCACAAGCCTGTAGACAAGGGTTTAGTTCCCCCCTCGCAGTGCGATGTGTCTGAGACCACAAACAGAGTGCCGGTAGAACACACCTCACAGAACGAAGGAGGGAGGAGGATCTTCATGGAACAGCACCATCCCTCAACCTCCCTAACACGGCACAAAGGCTTCCTGCTCCAATTAGAAACTTCTTACTGAGAAGCACCACTTGCTCATAAGTTCATGTGATTAGAGCAGAATTGGATCAATCGGCCCATCAAGTCTACTCCACCATTCAATCATGGCTGATCTATCTCTCCCATTCTCCTGCCTTCTCCCCATAACTCCTGACACCCGTACTAATCAAGAACCTATCTATCTCTGCCTTAAATATATCCATGCTCTAATTGCAAAGTTAAGGTAGGGCAACACAAATATTCGCATTATGTTTAAGCTATCATAGAAACATAGAAACATAGAAAATAGGTGCAGGAGGAGGCCATTCGGCCCTTCGAATGCCAACATACCATACCATACTATCAACATTGTTCTAGGTTTTAATGATAGAATTACCCAACAACTCTCAATTTGTTGTCCACTAATTAATGATAAGTTTTTCCTCATCTCCGTTCTAAATGGCCTACCCCTTATTCTTAAACTGTGGCCCCTGGTTCTGAACTTACCCAACATTGGGAACATGTTTCCTGCCTCTAACGTGTCCAACCCCGTAATAATCATACATTTCGATAAGATCCCCTCTCATCCTTCTAAATTCCAGTGTATACAAGCCTAGTCGCTCCAGTCTTTCAACATATGACAGTCCCGCCATTCCGGGAATTAACCTAGTAAACCTACGCTGCACGCCCTCAATAGCAAGAATATCCTTCCTCAAATTTGGAGACCAAAACTGCACACACTACTTCAGGTGCGGTCTCACTAGGGCCCTGTACAACTGCAGAAGGGCCTATCTGCTCCACAGGGGAAAAGAGGAGCAATGGTGCAGCCCTCTTAGCTGTTGCCTGTGATTATGTTGCACAATGCCCTGTTGTAGAATGTAGTGCGACACACTGCACTTCTCCCTGAAGTGGTGTCAGGCACTCAGAACATTGCCCTCCCCTCCTGAGACATCTGGCAACGAGAGAAGAGTTACCGTACGTTGTTCCAGCCACCGTGGGGGCGGCACGGTGGCGCAGCGGTAGAGTTGGTGCCTCACAGCGCCGGAGGCCCGGGTTCGATCCTGACTGCAGGTGCTTATCCGTACGGAGTTTGTACGTTCTCCCCGTGACCTGCGTGGGTTTTCTCTGAGATCTTTGGTTTCCTCCCACACTCCAAAGACGTACAGGTTTGTAGGTTAATTGGTTTGGTAAATGTAAAATTGTCCCGAGTATGTGTAAGGTAATGTTAATGTGCATGGGTCTGTACAGATTCAGTGGGCCGAAGGGCCTGTTTCCACGCTGTATCTCTAATGTGATTAGTGGGCGGCACGGTGGTTAATTGGCTGGGCAAATGTAAAAATCGTCCCTAGTGGGTGTAGGATAGTGTTAGTGTGCGGGGATCGCTGGGCGGCACGAACCCGGTGGGCCGAAGGGCCTGTTTCTGCGGTGTATCTCTAAATCTAAACAATTAGGCTGCACAAAGTTGTCGAGGTTCCTGCATTGGTAACAATGGGTGAGCTTTGAGGGCACTTCACAGGGAATAAACTGGTGCCATCAAGGAGTTTAGTTTATTGTCAGATGTACCGAGCGAGGTACAGTAAAAAGCTTTTGTTCCGTGCTAACCTGTCAGCGGAAAGGCAATACATGATTGCAATTGATCGTCATTTGCAAACGTCATTTGCCCAAGTTCTCCAGAGATGCTGCCTGACCCACTCAGTTACTTCCAGCACTTTGTGTCTTTTTTTCACACTATTTCTATGTCATCAAACTTTCTCATCCACTTCTTGCATTCTTGGTGGGGGGGGGTTGCAATTAACAGAGGGTGATTAACCTTGACTAGAGTAGGTTTGTCAGTGTCAACTCTATCTATGCCTCCCATCATTTTATATATTACTATTAGGTCGCCCCACAACGTCTGGTGTTCCAGAGAAAACAAGGCAGGTCTGTTCAACCTCTCCCTGTCGCTAAAACCCTCTAATCCAGGAATCATTTTGGTAAACCTCCTCTGCACCCTCTGCAAAGCCTCCACATCCTTCCTGTAGTATGGGGTGACCAGAACTGCACGCAATACTACAAATGCAGCCGTACCAAAGCCCTATAAAATGCATTATGTCTTCCTGACTTTTATACTCAATGCCCTGACCTACAAAAGCAGGCATACCATTTGCCTTCTTTACCACTCGATCTACTTGAGTTACCACTTTCAGAGAGTTATGGACTTGGACCTCAATGATCCCTCTGCACATCAATGCTGTCAAGAGTCATGCCATTAATTGTATATTTTCCCCTTACATGTTACAGGATTAAACTAAGGATAGTGTTTTATTTTTCCAGTGCACAGCATGTGCATTGAATTTGAGGAGTTTTTTTTTCTAAACACACAGTCAACTATTCAAATAAAGACAAATCTCATTAGTATTTGATATGGACCATGCACAAAGTGAAATCATCATTTGATGCCTTAGTAGATCCTAAATTAAGCTTCCCTTTCAGACGATGAAAGTGTACCAGAATCTTCAATGTGAAAGACAATACACAGTCCCATTACCTACCTTGCTCCTAACGTTAGTCTTCATTTATAACGGGAGCAATCGTTTTAATTGCCTGTGTGAATTATGCTTCAAAAAGTCACATTAATCTTGTTGATTAGTTCTTTCATAATACTTAAACTTTGTTCCAAAACTAGTGTATTTTTTTTCAAATAATTAATTTCGCTGTTATGGTGTGCAATTAAAATATCTGGCGCGTAATTAAAAATATTTGGCACACACAATCGGTTACTTAGGCATTATATTGCGACCATCTTAAATTTCAAGAATTGAAAACAAGTGTTTTGTGACAAGCTGTTTGCAAGACTAACAATGGACCACATTCACTCATCTGTAAAAAATGCCAAGGCCTTCAATTTCTGTCAAAAATATCTCTAAATGTGCTTGATGCACTGACAGGAAAGCATTTAATACAGAACTGTTTTATGCAGTATTCTAAGCCAATACAATTGATATCCTGAAACCAGGACCAATACTAACCTGCACTCTAAAGCTCAATAAATTCCAGTTGGGGTCTGTTTACCCAATCTTTATTAGAATCAAAGCACTATTCACTATTTTTATCTTTTTTTTTATTTTTTAAAGTCTTCAATATTGTAATGGAAGTCAACATTTCAAGACATTTGCAAAATTTAGATGAATAATTTAGATAAAATAATAATCGGAGCGGCACGGTGGCGCAGCGGTAGAGTTGCTGCCTCACAGCGCCAGAGACCAGGATTCGATCCTGACTACGGGTGCTGTCTGTACGGAGTTTGTACGTTCTCCCTGTGACCTGCGTGTGTTTTCTCCGGGAGCTCCGGTTTCCTCCCACACTCCAAAGACGTACAGGTTTGTGGGCTAAATGGCTTGGTATAATTGCAAATTGATCTTAATGTGTGTAGGATAGTGTTAATGTGCAGGAATCGCTGGTCGGCACGGACTCAGTGGGCCGAAGGGCCTGATTTCGCACTGTATTTCTAAACTAAACTAAACTAAATTTCAGATTTACATTTGTCTTTCTCCCAGTCGTTAACTAGTCTGATTTTTTTTTCATTCACTTAATACCTTTGGTTCAATATCACATTTTCTACAAAATTTATTACCAATGAAAAGGCTAAGAAATCCTTTGGAGAACTCTCGTTCTTGATACTCCTATCCTGGGTAAAAGACTGTGTATTTACGTTAGTTATTCGCCTCTTGATTTTATACACCTCTGTAAGGTCATAGAAACATAGAAACATAGAAAATAGGTGCAGGAGTAGGCCATTCGGCCCTTCAATCTGAGCTGGACCCAGAACACTTTGTACATTGGCACCTGAAACATATGCCGATTGTCTCAAGGTGTTTCTTTAAATACTTAAATAAGATTCTCATCTGGTGGAATTTGCATCGAACAATCTTTGAACACGATGACTTGAAACATTAACATAGAAACATAGAAACATAGAAAATAGGTGCAGGAGTAGGCCATTCGGCCCTTCGAGCCTGCACCGCCATTCAATATGATCATGGCTGATCATCCAACTCAGTATCCCGTACCTGCCTTCTCTCCATACCCCCTGATCCCTTATGACATAAGGGCAACATCTAACTCCCTCTTAAATATAGCCAATGAACTGGCCTCAACTACCTTCTGTGGCAGAGAATTCCACAGATTCACCACTCTCTGTGTGAAAAAAAACGTTCTCATCTCGGACCTAAAAGACTTCCCCCTTATCCTTAAACTGTGACCCCCTTGTTCTGGACTTCCCCAACATCGGGAACAATCTTCCTGCATCTAGCCTGTCCAACCCCTTAAGAATTTTGTAAGTTTCACAAAAACCTTCCCAAAAATCCCCAAAAGGTCACTCCTCAGCCATCTGCTCCTCCAAGGAATAATGCCTTAGCCGACCAACCTCTCCCTATAGCTCAGGCCATCGAGACCTGGCAACATCCTCGTAAATCATTTCCGCACTTTGAGTTTTGTGATCTGTTTCCACAGAAATTTCTGCGTTCTGAGCTCACAGAAATTTTCGATGTTGCTCAAAATGTAATTTTTTTAAATTTTAATTCCTTTGGAAACTTGAGCAAATACCAAAATGCAAAAAAGGGGATGAGTGTTTTTTTAACTAAAGTATGCAAAGTACCACTGCTGGGCTCATCTACACCACTTCCTAATTCCCAAGCAAGAATAACTGGAATACAGACGCGATATGATATGTAATGGTCTAAAAATGCAATCTGGTCACATTAGTATCAATGGGCTTAGGGTAAGTATGCTGGACGATATGCCAGAGACAGCTCTGGGACCGAGAAAGGAATTCACAAAAACCTTCCCAAAAATGCTCACAGTTTTTGTTTTCTTTGCCTTCCAGTGAAATGATGAATGGCATTCAGGAGGATGAAGCACTAAATGTCAGGGTAACGAGCAGTGACCGGCTTCAATTACTTGTTTCAAACTTCTGTACCATGCTGGTAATGGTGTAGGAGGAAAGAGACAAATGCAAGTTTATCCGTCTGAAGAAGGGTTTCGACCCAAAACGCCACCCATTCCTTCCCTCCAGAGATGCTGCCTGTCCCGCTGAATTACTGCAGCGTTTTTGTGTACAAATATCCTTTGTTACAATTAACAAGAAATCAAACTTAATGAGGTAGAAAATCACAGCCAAACGCAGGCCGGTGGGACTAGTGCAGATGGGACATGTTGGTCGGTGTGGGCACGTTGGGCCAAGGGGCTTGTTCCCACGCTGTATCACTCTATGAATCTATGAAAAGGAGGAAAGAGAGATGCTTGCATGTACCTGGGTCAGATCTAGGGTTGCCAACTGTCCCGTATTAGCCGCGACATCCCGTATATTGGGATAAATTGGTTTGTCCCGTATGGGACTGCCCTTGCCCGTATTAGGCCCGGGTGCCGCTGTAGGCCCGGACAGTGTAGGCCCGGGTGCCACCATTGGTGGAGCGGGAGCATGTGGCCGCTGGCTGGGTGAGGTCACGTGGGGCGCGGGGCGATGACGTCACCTTTTGTCCCTTATTTGGGAGTGAGGAAGTTGGCAACCCTAGTCAGGCTTAGGCTTAGCACACTGATGCAATCACAAAGAAAGCCCATCAATGCCCCACCTCGCTAGAAGATTGGAGAGATTCGGTATGTTGACAAATACCGTCGTGAATGTCTACAGGCGTACAGTAGAGAGCATATGGACTGGTGCATGATGGCCTGGTTCAGCAACTTGAAGATCCAGGAATGAAGGAGGTTGCACAGTGGTGGACACGGCTACAGTGTCCTTTGCTTTCCCTTACTGTAACCCTCTCTCTCCGTCCCTCCCCCACCCTAGTTCTCCGACTAGTTTCACTGTCCTCCTGATTAATTTTACTGTTTGTGTACCTTGTTCTCACCTTCCCCTCAGCCAACTATGAACCATTCTACATTTCCTTCGACCATCGTCTGCTTTGATCTGTCCTTTTCACACCTTACATGTTCTTGGCACTCCACCACATCTCTAGTTTCCCTCTCCCTCTCATACTGAAGAAGAGTCTCGACTCGAAACATCACCCATCTTCTCTCCAGAGATGCTGTCTGACCCGCTGAGTTACTCCAGCATTTTGCGTCTATCTTCGGTGTAAACCGACTTCCACAGTTCCTTCCTACACAGGTACTGACCTCCACACCATCGATGAATGGTAAGTAGATAGGACTGGATAGCACGCAAACAAATGCTTTTCACTGTACCTCAGTACACATGACAATAATAAACTATAAACTATTTCTGCAGCTTTCTTTCCACCCCTTGCTTAAATGAACACTTATGCAGTCACAAGAAAATCCATGACTGAAAGTTATACTCGACACCCAATGTAGTCTTGCAGCATTCGATGTGCGGCACGGTGGCGTAGCGGTAGAACTGCTGCCTTACAGCACCAGAGACCCGGGTTCGATCCCGACTACGGGTGCTGTCTGTACGGAGTTTGTATTCTCTCCCCGTGACCTGCGCTTGTTTTCTCCGAGATCTTCGGTTTCCTCCCACACTCCAAAGGCGTATAGGTTTGTAGATGAATTGGCTTGATATAAATGTATAAATGTAAATTGATCACTAGTGTGTGTGTGTGTGTGTGTGTGTGTGTAGGATAGTGTTAATGTGCGGGGATCGCTGGTCGGTGCGGACTCGGTGGGTGGAAGGGCCTGTTTTCCGCGCTGCATCACTAAAAAGTTTAAAAAAACTAAATAAACTGAAAGACACAGCTGTATATTTTATGGTGCTGAGGCTCAATAATTAGCAGCTGTTGAACAAAATTACTGCAATGTCACACACCGGATTACCAGAGCGAATATGTCCAATGTATCTACACTTTACACTGGAAACTTTATTCCTGTTGTGATGTGTGGTGATAATCCTGTCACAATTAAACCTGTCAGGCGCTGTGATATCAGTGACAACCATTTCCAGTATCAATTGTAATTAAACTTTCCGCATTGCAGTCAATGAATCATTGGGCAATACGGGCTGCAAGCATTAGCGGAGATTATCATCACGATAAGGAGGCACAGTAACATATATCACACTCAATTCTGACTTGCGTTTCAGGATAAAAGAAATTCAAGACACAACCCTTATATAATTAATCCTAATTTCCATGTGATAAAAGACTGATTGCCTCAGTGATGTGGAGGATGGAACTGCAGATGCTGCTTTAAACCGAAGTTAGACAGAAAAAGCTGGAGTAACTCAGCGGGTCAGGCAGCATCTCTGGAGAGAAGGAATGGGTGGCGTTTCGGGTCGAGACCCTTCTTCAGACTGAAAGTCACGGGAAAGGGAAATGAGAGATACAGATGACGATGTAGGGAGATATAGAACAATAACCTCAATGATGTGCCCAATGCAGATTAACATGGCCAAGTACAATTGCCTTGTTAAACGGCGTTTGGACTGATTTTCAATTTGAGTGTCTTGCCAAGGTGAAAGCAGAATGGTGTTCTCATATTGGTAAGAAGGCCAGTTTATTTTTTTCTGTCTCTGTCTTGGCCAAATGCAGTTGGCGAGTGGACATCCAAAATACTCCAGGTCCTCCAGGGAAAAGAACTAAAAGTTAAAGATCAAGGAAGAATCAAGAACCAGAGGTCATGGTTTTAAGTCGAGGGGGGGAAAGGTTTAATTGGAATCTGATGGGTACCTTATTCATACAAAGGTGGTGGGTGTATGGAATGAACTGCCAGAGGACGTAGTTGAGGCAGGGACTAGTTTAAGAAACAATTATACAGGTACATGGATAGGACAGGTTTAGAGGGATATGGGCCAAACGCAGGCAGGTGGGACTAGTATAGATGGGACATGTTGGCCGGTGTGGGCAAGTTGGGCCGAAGGGCCTGTTTCCACACTGTATCACTCTATGACTCTATGATCCTATAAGAACTAATCCCTAGGGAGGGTAGCCCTGACTCAGGAATGGGATCTAGCACCTTCATGGCTCCATTTACAACTGACAATGCTGAAGCTTTATAAGGCACTGATCAGACCGCATTTGGAGTATTGTGAGCAGTTTTGGGCCCCATGTCTGAGGAGGGATGTGCTGGCTCTGGAGAGGGTCCAGAGGAGGTTTACAAGAATGATCCCGGGGATGACTGGGTTAACATATGAAGGGCGTTAGATGGCACTGGGCCTGCACTCGCTGGAGTTTAAAAGGATGAGGGGGGACCTCACTGAAACATATGCAGGTGAAAGGCCGGGATAGAGTGGATGTGGAGAGGATGTTTCCACTGATGGAAGAGTCTAGAACCAGAGGCCATAGCCTCAGTATAAAAGGGACATACCTTTAGAAAAGAGATGAGGAGCAATTTCTTTAGACAGACAGTGGTAAATCTGTGGAATTCATTGCCACAGATGACTGTTGAGGCCAAGTCATTGGGTATTTTTAAAGCGGAGATTGGCAAGTTCTTGATGAGTGAGGGCGTCAGGGGTTATGGGGAGAAGGCAGGAGAATGGGGTTGGGAGGGAGAGATAGATCAGCCATGATTGACTGGCAGAGTAGAGTCGATGAGCTGAATCGCCTGCCTCTACTTCTATGACTTACGTACTTATGAATTGAAGTGAACAAGTCTATCATGTGGAACCTAGATCCACAAACCTCAGAGGCAAAAGTTCTATCATTGAACATCGACCAGCACCTTCAATCTGAGCTGGACCCAGTACACTTTGTACATTGGCACCTGAAACATATGCCGATTGTCTCAAGGTGTTTCTTTAAATACTTAAATAAGATTCTCATCTGGTGGAATTTGCATCGAACAATCTTTGAACACGATGACTTGAAACATTAACATAGAAACATAGAAACATAGAAAATAGGTGCAGGAGTAGGCCATTCGGCCCTTCGAGCCTGCACCGCCATTCAATATGATCATGGCTGATCATCCAACTCAGTATCCCGTACCTGCCTTCTCTCCATACCCCCTGATCCCTTTTGCCACAAGGGCCACATCTAACTCCCTCTTAAATATAGCCAATGAACTGGCCTCAACTACCTTCTGTGGCAGAGAATTCCACAGATTCACCACTCTCTGTGTGAAAAAAAACTTTCTCATCTCGGTCCTAAAAGACTTCCCCCTTATCCTTAAACTGTGACCCCTTGTTCTGGACTTCCCCAACATCGGGAACAATCTTCCTGCATCTAGCCTGTCCAACCCCTTAAGAATTTGGTAAGTTTCTATAAGATCCCCCCTCAATCTTCTAAATTCCAGCGAGTACAAGCCGAGCCTATCCAATCTTTCTTCATATGAAAGTCCTGCCATCCCAGGAATCAATCTGGTGAACCTTCTCTGTACTCCCTCTATGGCAAGAATGTCTTTCCTCAGATTAGGAGACCAAAACTGTACACAATACAAGATGCTCTCATTTCTTGAACTAGTTGGCCAACGCACAATCAGCTTTCACATCACAGGACGTTTGGAAACAACATTTTATAAACTAGTCTTCACTAACAAACATGCGATTGTTGCCCTCCTTGCTGACAAGGCTTGTGAAAAGATTTATGGTTCTGCTTGTTGTGGACGTAACAAGAGTCTCTCGTTCAGGGTTTTTTAATTAATTATTTTTTGATGAAGAGCTTGGAAAAATTATCATTTTAAGTTTAGTCCAGTTTAGAGATACAGCGTGGAAACAGGCTCTTCGGCCCACCGAGTCCACGCCGACCAGCGATCACTGTTCACACTAGTTCCATCCGACACACTGCGAACAATTTACAGAAGGCAATTAACCTGCATACCTGAACGTTTTTGGAATGTGGAAGGAAGCCGCAGCACCCGGGGGAAATCCCACCTGGTCACAGGCAGAAGGTACAAACTCCGTAAAAGCAGCGCCCGTTGTGAAGATCGAACCCGGGTCTCTGGCGCTGAGAGGCAGCTACTCTACTACTGTGCCACTGTGCCATCCCTGTGTTTATTGGGCCTGTGCTGCTTGGTAATTGTTAATGCATTAGTATTGCATTCTGGCGCGGCCTAGAACGTGGCAACTTCAACAGCCTGACCGCGGGAGAAGAACGCAGGGGAAGAGAAATGGCATTCTGGCCTTCCATCACAATGAGGAGGGGACTGGAGGAGACTCACTGTGATGGATGTTTATTTTATTTTGTTTGGTGTTGGTTTGTGATTGTGATTGTGTGTGTAATTGTTTATTTTTATTGCTCTTATTGCTGGGCTGTGATGACCTTTCATTTCACTTCACATCTTGAATGTGTATGTGACAAATAAACTTGACTTGACTTGCTTAATGAGTTGAATAAACAGATTCCAGTATACTGACATTAAACGATTATGGAACTGAGTAGGGTTGTCTGGTATGTGCAGGAAGGAACTGCAGATGCTGGTTTACACCGAAGAGAGACACAAAATCATAAGTGATAGGAGCAGAGTTAGGCCATTCAGCCCATCAAGTCTACTCCACCATTCAATCTTGGCTGATCTATCTCTCCCTCCTCACCCTATTCTCCTTCCTTCTCCCCATAACCTCTGACACCCATGCTAATCTACAATCTAACTATCTTTGCCTTAAAAATAACCACTGACTTGGCCTCCACAGACTTCTGTGGCAAAGAATTCCACAGATTCACCACCCTGCAATCTACTGCATAACTCAGCGGGTCAGGCAGCATCTCTGGAGAAAAAAAACCAAGTGCCGTTTCAGGTCAACCCGAGACGTCACTTATTATTTTTCTCCAGCGGATTGTCTGGTACTCAGAGTGAAGTTATATGTACAGTCTTACGGTCTTTGGAAGATTTCCTCTGCTCTCAATTTATTAAAAAATCATGTGGGACTAAAACATTCTGATGATTCCTTTACATCAAGAATAAAATCAACAGTATATAACTAGTCTGGAGACTGGAGCGACTAGGCTTGTATACAAAGACTGGAGCGGGCAGGCTTGTATACACTGGAATTTAGAAGGATGAGAGGGGATCTTATCGAAACGTATAAGATTATTAAGGGGTTGGACACGTTAGAGGCAGGAAACATGTTCCCAATGTTGGGGGAGTCCAGAACCAGGGGCCACAGTTTAAGAATAAGGGGTAGGCCATTTAGAACTGAGATGAGGAAAAACTTTTTCAGTCAGAGAGTTGTGAATCTGTGGAATTCTCTGCCTCAGAAGGCAGTGGAGGCCAATTCTCTGAATGCATTCAAGAGAGAGCTAGATAGAGCTCTTAAGGATAGCGGAGTCAGGGGGTATGGGGAGAAGGCAGGAACGGGGTACTGATCAACCATGATCACATTGAATGGCGGTGCTGGCTCGAAGGGCCGAATGGTCTACTCCTGCACCTATTGTCTATTGTCTAGTCCATTGAGCACAATTGATTTTTAAAAGAGTTTCTACTTCACATAAGCTAAGATACAGTCTCAATTTTCCAAGCTACTTCATTGTGGACATTGGACTTTTTCTCTGGAACTTTTATGCTACAATGCAGAGAAATGATATTCTGTAATCTACCTGCCTACATGTGTTTGGGTTGATTGTATTCATGTAGAAGTATTATTTGCTTTGATTGCATAGCATGCAAACAAAAGCTTTTCACTGTACCTCAGTGCATGTGCAGCCGTTATCAGGCAACGGAATCATCCTAGCACAATCAGAGAGCAGTCCGGAACTACTATCTGCCTCATTGGTGACCCTCGGACTATCCTTGATCGGACTTTGCTACCTTGCACTAAACGTTACAGGTGCTTACGTTCCGATAAACTCATCGTAAACCGAAAATATCATACGTCGAAATGCATTTAATAGACCTGATCACGTGGCCATAAGCGAGCTACGGGTCGCTGCCTTGCCCAGTGTTTGCTCCATTGTAAAGTCAAAATATCAGAAGTCGAACCATCGTTAGTCGGGTAGCGTCAGTATTCCCTTATCATGTATCTATACGCTGTAAATGGCTCGATTGTAATCATGTATTGCCTTTCCGCTGACTGGATAGCACGCAACAAAAGCTTTTCACTGTACCTCGCTCGGTACATGTGATAATAAGCAAAACTATAAACTGTAAAATTAATAAACCTCAACTTAGGCATGTTCCTCCTCATCCACACATCATCTGACTGATATATTTCTTCTCACTCTGATGCTTATTTGACTTGCACCGAAATACAACTAGACTGGTCTCCTTAACTTAACCTCTCTCTGGGCAAAGAAGTTTCTCATGAATTCCTTACTTGATTTAGACAATATACAATAGGTGCAGGAGGAGGCCATTTGGCCCTTTGAGCCAGCACCGCCATTCAATGTGATCATGGCTGATCATTCTCAATCAGTACCCCGTTCCCGCCTTCACCCCATACCCCCTGACTCTGCTATCCTTAAGAGCTCTATCTAGCTCTCTCTTGAATGCATTCAGAGAATTGGCCTCCACTGCCTTCTGAGGCAGAGAATTCCACAGATTCACAACTCTCTGACTGAAAATGTTTTTCCTCAACTCAGTTCTGAATGGCCTACCCCTTATTCTTAAACTGTGGCCCCTTGTTCTGGACTCCCCCAACATTGGGAACATGTTTCCTAACGTGTCCAACCCTTTAATAATCTTATACGTTTCGATAAGATCCCCTCTCATCCTTCTAAATTCCAGTGTATACAAGCCTAGTCGCTCCAGTCTTTCAACATACGACAGTCCCGCCATTCCTGGAATTAACCTAGTAAACCTACGCTGCACTTTAGATCTATGCTGTTAGATTTACGGCTCCATAGTTTGGATTTCACCAGAGGAAATCTGTTAATTTGATAGCAATGGGAAAGTAGAAAGCTACTTAATACCTCTTTGTAAATATAACGTGTTTTAGACTAAAATAAAACGACTTTGTATTTTGAGGTTTTGTTCAGTTTAGGGATACAGTGCGTAAACAGGCCCTTCGGCCCACTGAGCCTGTACTGACCAGCGATTGCCACATGCCAACACGATCCTGCACATGAGGGACAATTTACATTTATACTAAGCCAATTAACCTACAAACCTCTACTTCTTTGGAATGTGGGAGGAAACCGGAGATCTCGGAGAAAACCCACGCAGGTCACAGGGAGAACGTACAAACTCCGTACAGACAGCACCCGTAGTCAGGATCGAACCTGGTTCGCTGGCGCTGTGAGGCAGCAACTCTACCGCTGCGCCACCGTGCTGCCCGGTGATTCTTGTAAAGCTTTCTCTTGTCAAAAATACAACTAACCCTCAACCACATTGAAAATACCTTTATTTGCAGTAAAAATAGGAAATGTTTCACCATCTTGACTAATTATACAGTCATTAAAACTACTCAACTCCAAATCCCCAGATGGATTGCTGGTAATCAAGTCATTAGATCAACTTGGGTGTGTGACTCATGACCTGGCAGTTCTGGTGAAAATCATAGTTCCACTGGCATTTTTCTAATGTAGTCCTATTAATGCGTGGCTTGAATGCTGTTCCTGTGACCCAGACTGATCTACAGGTCAGGCTACCACTTTTTTGTGTTACCACTGAGTAATGAGGAAATTAGTGGTTAGTTTTGTTGACAAAGCAGTTCTTCAGCTGTGCTTCCAGTCCTTTAGTTTAGTTTCATTCAGAGATGTGGCACAGAGACAGGCCCTTTGGCCCACCGAGTCTGTGCTGACCAGCGACCCTGTACACTAGTACTGTCCGGCACAACAGCGACAATTTACAATATTTACCAAAGCCAAATTAACCTACAAACCTGTACGTCTTTGTACGTAACCTACAAACCTGCACAGGAAGAACGTGCAAACTCAGTGCAGACAGCACCCGTAGTCATGATCGAACCTGGGTCTTTTTTTAGAGTTAGAGATACAGCGCGGAAACAGTCCCTTCGGCCCACCGGGTCCGCGCCGCCCAGCGATCCCCACACATTACCACTATCCTACACACACTAGCGACAATTTATTTTTTACATTTGCCCAGCCAATTAACCTACATACCTGCACGTCTTTGGAGTGTGGGAGGAAACCGAAGATCTCGGAGAAAACCCATGCAGGTCACGGGGAGAACGTACAAACTCCGTACAGACAGCACCCGTAGTCGGGATCGAACACCGGTCTCCGGCGCTGCATTCGCTGCAAGGCAGCAACTCTACCGCTGCGCCACCGTGCCGCCCTTACTCATTTCCCAGTCACGGGAACAGCACTGTAATTTGGGAGAGAGAATTCCCAATTTAGACCTAGTGATGAGGAGCGGGCAGCGAGGAGTTTTCAAGTCAGGGGAACCTCCAAGGTGCCATTGTCCTTCTCAGTGGTGGAGTTTACAAAGTTGGGAGATGTTGTCTGAGAGGGTGAGGTGGCTTTGCTGGCCTTACCTTGCACTGAACGTTATCCCCTTATCAGTATAGGAGCAAAGAGGTCCTTCTGCAGTTGTACAGGGCCCTAGTGAGACCGCACCTGCAGTACTGTGTGCAGTTTTGGTCTCCAAATTTGAGGAAGGATATTCTTGCTATTGAGGGCGTGCAGCGTAGGTTTACTAGGTTAATTCCCGGAATGGCGGGACTGTCGTATGTTGAAAGACTGGAGCGACTAGGCTTCTATACACTGGAATTTAGAAGGATGAGAGGGGATCTTATCGAAACATAGATGATTATTAAAGGGTTGGACACGTTAGAGGCAGGAAACATGTTCCCAATGTTGGTGGAGTCCAGAACAAGGGGCCACAGTTTAAGAATAAGGGGTAGGCCATTTAGAACGGAGATGAGGAAAAACCTTTTCAGTCAGAGAGTTGTGAATCTGTGGAATTCTCTGCCTCAGAAGGCAGTGGAGGCCAATTCTCTGAATGCATTCAAGAGAGAGCTGGATAGAGGTCTCAAGGATAGCGGAGTCAGGGGGTATGGGGAGAAGGCAGGAACGGGGTACTGATTGAGAATGATCAGCCATGATCACATTGAATGGTGGTGCTGGGCTCGAAGGGCCGAATGGCCTCCTCCTGCACCTATTGTCTATCGTCTATCTGTGCACTGTGAATGGCTTGATTGCAATCATGCATTGTCTTTCCACTGACTGGTTAGCACACAATAAAAGCTTTTCACTGTACCTCGGCACACGTGACAATAAACTAAAATAAACTGAACTGAAGATGAGTAACTGCATTGTGTAGATGAGATGCACGACTGTGTGTCGGTTTTGTAGAGAATTAATGCTTAATCTGGTTGATGAGGTGCCGACCAAGCTGGCTTGTTCCAAGCTGGAAAGAACAGCAAATGCTGGTTTAAATCGAAGGTAGACACACAAAATGCTGGAGTAACCCAGCGGGACCGGCAGCATCTCTGGAGAGAAGGAATGGGTGACGTTTCAGGTCGAGACCCTTCTTCAGACTGAAGAAGGGTCTCGACCCGAAACATCACCCATTCCTTCTCTCCTGAGATGCTGCCTGACCTGCTGAGTTACTCCAGCATTTTGTGAAATAAATACCTTCGATTTGTACCCCCATCTGCAGTTATTTTCTCACATTACATAGCCTTGCACAGTGGCGCAGTGGTAGAGTAACTGCCTCACAGCGCCAGAGACCCGGGTTCAATCCTGACTACGGGTGCTGTCTGTACGGAGTTAGTACGTTCTCCTTGTGACCTGCGTGGGTTTTCTCCGGGAGCTCCAGTTTCTTCCCACTCTCCAAAGACGTGCAGGTTTGTAGGTTAATTGGCTTCGGTAAAAATTGTAAATTGTCCCTAGTGTGTGTAGGATAGTGTTAGTGTATCGCTGGTCTGCGCAGACTCAGCGGGCCAAAGAGTCTGTGTCTCTAAAGTCTAAGGTTTAAAGTCTAAACTGGAACTGACATAAATTGAAAGACTTTATTCAAAAGAGATAGGCTTTGATAATTAAGCCAAAAAAGATGTATTGATAAGGAGATCATCATATGGATATTTGCATTTCGCGCTGTTAGAATTTCATGTTCGCTGAAGACCTTGGTCAGCAAGATGTCTCCGCGATTTATCGAGAGCGGAAGAGAGCTGTTCAGAAGAGGATTTACCGGGACTGATCCCCGACCTGTTGACTTCAGTCAGTTGCCTTTTAGAGGACATGCAATATCTATGGTTTAGAGTCAGTGGGAAACTGGCGATCCAGGGAGCATTAGTGGTAGTGCACCTTCGTGACACAGTGAGGTGTTCTCAGGTTAAACGGCATTCTCATTACTCTCACCCACATCGACATAATGGACACGCGGACAAGGAGGGTTTAAATGAAGCTGTGATTCCTCAGCCTGATCCAATAGAATCAGATCCGACCCTGCAATTTAGTAAAGGACCCAGACAACTAAATGCAAACCGCGATGTCTGATTTACAATAAAGCTCACTTCTTTATTTTTAAATTAATTTGTGGAGACAAACACTTTATAAAGTTTAGTTTAGAGATACAGCAAGGAAACAGGCCCTTCGGCCCACCGGGTCCGCACCGACCAGTGCTCCCCGCACATTATTACCATCCTACACACACCGGGGACAATTTACAATTTTGCCGAAGCCAATTAACCTACAAACCTGTGCGTCTTTGGAGTGTGGGAGGAAACCGAAGATCTCGGCGAAAATCCACGCAGGTGATGGGGAGAACGTACAAACTCCGTACAGACAGCACCCGTAGTCAGGATCGAACCCGTGTCTCCGGCGCTGTAAGGCAGCAACTCTACCGCTGCGCCACCGTGCTGCCCAGTATGTGGTGTTGCTATTTTGCCCTTGAAGATTCCTTAAATTTTTGCCATTGCTAAAAAAAAAACCCCACTGGGAATTAAAGAAGTGTTTCATAATTTCTGTATATTTCAAGACTCTTAGTCATTCAAAATTCTGTATTATTTCTGCAAAACCTCCTCCCAAATGGTTAATACATTTAGTGCTTCCAGCTGTAGTTTCTGTAACCGCATTGCCTTTTCCTGTGAATTTCCTTTACATGCAACAAATGCGACAAAGAAGAAAATATTTCACTAATTGCAACAGTGTTCATATAAACAGCGCCTGAATTCATACGCACGTCATTGTTATTAAGGTGGGGCTGGAACCATCATTATTCCCACCCGCAGCCTGTTCAGTTTTTGGGATACACTGATAAATCACTGCCACTGATAAACTTGTGAACCACATTTGTAATAACAGAATACATATCATACTTTACTAGAAACCATTTATCAAGGGGGTCAGGATAAAAGTGTTGGCAAATAGAACTCGGTGTTTAATATTGGTTACATCTAATCCGGTTGGCGAGTGGAGCTCAAGTACAAACCAGCAGCTGGCGTGAGCTCCAGTTACAGTCCTCCAACAATACAGTCCCCAGCCAACCTTAAAGAAGTGCCCTTTCCAAACAGGGGCTGGATTTTGAAATGAATCTAGGAGATTTAAAATAAAAAAAATCATAATTACTCATTCAAGTCATTAAGGAACGAGTGTTTTTTTTTGTCTGTGACTTAATCCGATTGAATGATCTTTAACTTATTCCATCGACAGTGTCTGTTCCCTGGCATAAAAAGGAACGGTCTTGGGAAACGATAAATGATTATGTACATATGGTAGCATTATTACTAATGTGTATTTCATCCCACTTTATACAAACCAAAATTTGAGGTCAAAACAATGTTTTCCTAACCCGTGCGGATATTTGCAGGGAACATGAGAATATGACGTTGTCAAAATATTTATATCTTTGTAACATCATAAAATTATTATAATGTCCCGCTTTCCCTAACTGTCTCACCTCAGTTTAAACTTAACTCCAGTCTTTACTCAGGATCGAGCAGTGTTTATAGTACAATAATAAATTGAGAAAGAATTGTCACCATTTATAATTTAAGCCTACATTAAAACTGACCACAGATTTGACCAGGCGAACCTAAGATGATAAAGTGGCCAATTTTTATCTTTGAAATTCTCCAGAAACCTTGGGCCAAGCAGCAAAACCTGCTTTGCATTTTGATTAATGTGAGCCAGCAGGTATCTGGAGAGTGACTGATGGAGACAGCTTGACACAGTGAAAATTATTTCAAAGTTTTTTGTTCTCCGGTCTTCAAGTCAAAGATATTTCATTGCCACTTAAATTTGACCTGGCCTATATCTATCCATGTTCAAGCCAACTGTCATATAAGCATTCATTTCATGGGAAGAGAGTGGAAAAAAAAAACATGGTGTAACCTAATAGTTCACCAGAGATTTATTTACCATTGACCGTTGACTGTGAACTTCCTCTTCTCACATATGTGCAGTGTCAGGTAGGGTCAAGGTGCATGTGCCACAGAATAAGGGGTAAAGCTGCAGCTGAGTACATTGAAACAAGACGCGCGCGGATAGATTTATAGTTATGCGATCTGTGCCTAGAGGGACCTCTGCTGTAATGCTCTCTGACCATGAAAACACACTCACTGATAATAGCTTCTAATGGCACTGCAATGTGGCAGGTGGAGCACACAGCAGCAGACAAAACCTTGCGAGAGGGTGGAAACAAATCTTAGCAATTCATTTTTGTAATTAATAGATGCACTTTGGTGCGATGCAGTGCGTACGTTCTAATGCTATTGTCCCTCTGAAAACAAGAATGGCCGCCAGTTGGATTCCTCTTCAAAACAGTTTTGTGCTTCTTTAGCAAAATAATATTTGAGGTGATCCACAGCTAAGCTGACACAAGGCTTTTACAATGAATGATGCTGAGAATTGCATTGTGTTAGGCAGTTAGAGAGAAGCTCTGGGCCTTGTCTGAATAGCGTGATTTTTTTTTACATGCCTAAAACTTTGAAACAATGGTCATTGCAACTAGGACTGGAGAATGGGGCCAACCTGGGTACTCTGTGTAGTGTCTCAGTATACTACTGCTACTAAACACTTGTACTGTATCTGAGATGCATATCTCAGGTGTATCTAGGTGTTTATGTAGGGTGATACTTGTACTGAACTCTATACAAAAAATGAGTTTCACTGTACCTCGGTACACGTGACATATAAACTACTATGAACCATACCACAGGTAGGAACCAGCACAGGGAAACAATAAAGACTGAAATGAGAATGATTGCTGACAATCATAATTTTTGAATATGAAGATGACAACAAGCAAGGGGGACTGTCTAGTTTATAACAGGCAGAATCTTGTGTGAACTCTATTACTGTAATCTGTCTGTCTGCATTAGTAAAGTCCCTACACACAACCCAGTGCTAGGTGCTACACTTGTAGATAATGTAACCCAGATTTGATAGAATCTAATAGTCTCCAGGACATAATATCTCACACACACACTGTGTCTTTGACTCCCAGGACACCTCTTACTGAAATCTGCCAACCACCATTTTAACTAGATAAAAAGGAATTAAACCCAAGTCTCGAACAATGCTTTGTTTCTTAAATATGTAGAGTTAAAATAACAGCGTTGATCGATTCAATATTCAACGTACGGGCAGATGTTACTCATGTGTATTATATTTTACATTTGCAAATATTTGTGGACCTCAAACTTAAATGATACTGAGATGATAGGAAAGATAGACACAAAATGCTGGAGTAACTCAGTGGGTCAGGCAGCATCTCTGGAGAACATGGATAGGTGACGTTTCACAGAGTGCTGGAGTAACTCAGCGGGTCAGGCAGCATCTCTGGAGAACATGGATAGGTGACGTTTCACAGAGTGCTGGAGTAACTCAGCGGGTCAGGCAGCATCTCTGGAGAACATGGATAGGTGACGTTTCACAGAGTGCTGGAGTATCTCAGCGGGTCAGGCAGCATCTGTGGAGAACATGGATAGGTGAAGTTTCACAGAGTGCTGGAGTAACTCAGCGGGGCAGGCAGCATCTCTGGAGAACATGGATAGGTGACGTTTCACAGAGTGCTGGAGTATCTCAGCGGGTCAGGCAGCATCTCTGGAGAACATGGATAGGTAACGTTTCGGGTTGGGACCTTTCTTCAGAAATGAGAATTATGCCACAGAAATAATCTCATTTTAGTCTTTATTATTTCACCTGTTCATTTACTCCTGACCTGCTGAGTTACTCCTGTATTTTGTGTCTATCTTTGATATATACCAGCATCTGCACTTCCTCTTTAATACATTGAGATTATAGCTTAGAAAATCAACTTTCCTCGTGAAATACAGGTTTTTCTTCTGTGGCCATGTCTTTGACACCATATTGAGCTTTTTCTGGTGTGTTCATGGGTTTATGGGATTCACAAGCACGGTGGGCATTTCAATCCCATTCCTAAAAGTGGGCACCGCGGTAGAGTTGCTGCCTTACAGCACCAGAGACCAGGGTTCAATCCTGACTACAGGTGCTGTCTGTGCGGTATTTGTACGTTCTCCTCGTGACCTGCGTGGATTTTCTCCGGGTGCTCTGGATTCCTCCCACATTCCAAAGACGTACAGGTTTGTAGGTTAATTAGCTTGGTATATGTGTAAATTGTCCCTAGTGTGTGTAGGATAGTGTTAGTGTGCGGGGATCGCTGGTCGACGCAGACTCTGTGGGCCAAAGGCCCAGTTTCTGCGCTGTATCTCAAAACTAAACTAAACTAAACTAAACCAAGTACAGCTGAAAAGATAGTGGTGAGCAGCCTTTTTTGTTCGGTTCAGTGGGACTATTCCAGAGGGCAATAAAAAGTTAATGCTCTGGAGTTCCATGTAGGGGAAAACCAGAATGAATGACAGATTTCCATCACAAAAGGATATTGTGACCCTAAAGAATTTCATAAGCAATCCAATATTTCCATAATTGATACAAGGATTTTATCTTGACTTATTTAATCAGTTAACAATTTAAATTCTTCAACATTTAAGGACCATTTAAATGTTGACTTTTCCAACATTTAAGAAACAGTTAGACAGGTACATGGATAGGATAAGTTGGGAGGGATGTGGACCAAATGCTGGCAGGTGGGACTGGTGTAGCTGGGACATGTTGGCCGATGTGGGCGAGTTGGGCCGAAGGGCCTGTTTCCACACTGTATTGCTCTATGACTCTTTCACTGGCAGGATGAAATGTCTGCCTGTCTCTCTGGATCACTTTTCTAAATTCCTGGATGACTAATTCATTAACAGAGAAGTTACCGGATCTGGCAAGTTTCTGTAAAAAAATAACGAGCAACTTTAGTTTAGTTTATTTTAGTTTAATTTAGTTTAGTTTAGAGACACAGCGTGGAAACAGGCCCTTCGGTCCACTGGGTCCGCGCCGACCAGCGATCCCCGCACATTAACACTATCCTACACCCACCAGTGACATTTTTTTTTACATTTACCAAGCCAATTAACCAACAAACCTGTACGTCTTTGGAGTGTGGGAGGAAACCGAAGATCTCGGAGAAAACCCACGCAGGTCACGTATAAACCCACGCAGGTCACGGGTAGAACGTATAAACTCCGTACAGGCAGCACCCGTAGTCGGGATCGAACCCGGGTCTCCGGCGCTGCATTCGCTGTAAGGCAGCAACTCTACCGCTGCGCCACCGTGACCGCCCAAACTTTGTAAGATCATGGAGATATGAGGAACAGCAGATGCAGGAATTCTGAGCAAAACACAAATTGCTGGTGGAACTCAACAGGTCAGCCAGCATCTGTGGAGGGAATGGGCAGGCGACATTTTGGGTCTTCAGTCTGACCCGAAACATTGCCTGTCTATTCTCTCCACAGTTACTGCCTGATTCACTAAGTTCCTCCGGCATTTTGTGTTTTAGTAAGATCATTTTTGTCTCATAGAGTTATGGAGTCATAGAATCATAGTCACACAGTATGGAAACAGGCCCTTCCGCCCAACTGGCCCATACCATGTCCCATCTACGCCAGTCCCACCTGCCTGCATTTGGCCCATATCCCTCGAAACCTGTCCTGTCCACGTAACTGTCTAAATGTTTTTTAAACGTTGCAATAGTCCCAGCCTCAACTAACTCCACCGGCAGCGCACTCCATACACCCACCACCCTTTGTGTGAAAAAGTTACCCCTCAGGTTTCTATTAAATCTTTTCCCCCCCTCACCCTAAACCTATGACCTCTGGTTCTCGATTCCTCTACTCGGGGCAAGAGACTCTGTGTGTCTAGCGGATCTATTCCTCTCATGATTTTGTACACCTCTGCAACATAGAAACATAGAAAATAGGTGCAGGAGGAGGCCATTCGGCCCTTCGAGCCTGCACCGCCATTCAATATGATCATGGCTGATCATCCAACTCAGAATCCTGTACCTGCCTTCTCTCCATACCCCCTGATCCCTTTAGCCACAAGGGCCACATCTAACTCCCTCTTAAATATAGCCAATGAACTGGCCTCAACTACCTTCTGTGGCAAAGAATTCCACAGATTCACCACTCTCTGTGTGAAAAAAGACTTTCTCATCTCGGTCCTAAAAGACTTCCCCCTTATCCTTAAACTGTGACCCCTTGTTCTGGACTTCCCCAACATCGGGAACAATCTTTCTGCATCTAGCCTGTCCAACCCCTTAAGAATTTTGTAAGTTTCTATAAGATCCCCGCTCAATCTTCTAAATTCCAGCGAGTACAAGCCGAGTCTATCCAGTCTTTATATAACATCACCCCTCATCCTCCTCTGCTCCAAGGGATAGAGTCCCAACCTGCTCAACCTCTCCCTGGAATTCAGGCCCTTGTGTCCTGGTAACATCCTCGTAAGTCTTCTCTGCACACATTCCAGCTTGACAACATCAAGCTTATCTCCTTGTTTTAATTAGGTAACTAAATGGTCAATTCTAAGCCAAGTCTTTTGACCTCTGGACATCAATAGATTTCTCGTTCATGTGAAGATCTGAAGATGATTTCACTTTTCAACCTCGGTATAACTCGGAATTATGTAACCATCTCCTTCTATATAATAGCAAAACATTATAGCTGTGAAAAAAATTGAAATTACATAGCAAATGCTGCAAATACTCAGCAGGTCAGTCAGCTCCAGTGGAGAATGAAACTTCATGGTTCAGGTCAACGATATTTCATCAGGACTAAGATAGTGTTACTTTTGCATCAGGTTCAAGATAAACATAGAAACAAGGAATTGCAAATGCTGATTTGCAAAAAAAAAGACCAAGTCCTGAAGTAACTCAATGGGACAAAGAATGGTCGTCTTTTGAATATAAATCTTTTGAATATCATGGTTTTGATTCTGGTGTCATAAAACACATTGATTGTTTTGAGCTCTACCACACTAAGAAAAACATTTTATATGAATATGTTTGCAAGGATAAGTAGAAGAACAAAGATAGCTTTCTATTCGCATAAACTCTCTCTGAATCTGGAGGTGTGAGTTTTCATACTTATACACCTCTTGCCTGATGGGAGAGGGGAGAAGAGGGAGTGGCCGGGGTGAGACTTGATTGTGCTGATGGCCTTGCCGAGGCAGCTTGAAGTGTAGATGGAGTCAGTAGAAGGGAGGTCGGTTTGTGTAATGGTCTGGACTGCGTCCACAATTCTGTACAATTTCTTGTGGTCTTGGATGGAGCTGTTCCCGAACCAAGCTGTGATGCATCCTGATGAAGTGCTTTCTATGGTGCATCTGTTGGAGTTGGTGAGAGTTGGAAACATAGAAACATAGAAAATAGGTGCAGGAGGAGGCCATTTGGCCCTTCGAGCCAGCGCCGCCATTCATTGCGATCATGGCTGATCATCCACAAGCAACAACCCGTGCCTGCCTTCTCCCCATATCCCTTGATTCCACTAGCCCCTAGAGCTCTAACTAACTTGTAGGGGATTGCCGAGCAACCTAAGCCTTCTGAGGAAGTAGAGGCATTGGTCTGCTTTCTTGGCCATTGCTTGTCGTGTGGCTCGTCCAGGAGAAGTTGCTGACGATAGTTACTCCTGGGGGCAGTCGATGAGAATGTAAAGAGAATAAAAACGAAAACAATTAAGGTAGTACTATTGATAATGGGTGGATACAATTTCAGGTCTGATATCTTGCATCAGATGGATTTGATGGCTTGGAACATGAACTGTTCATGTTCCACAGATGATTCCTAACCTGTTGAGTTTTTCCAGTATTTTCTGCATCTTACTGCAATAGGCTTTCCACTGTACCTGGGGACACATGACAATAAATTAAACTCAAACTCAAGTAAGCTACATCTTCTAATTAGTTGATTTTATATATTAAAGAAAAACTGTCTTTGGTGTATTTTTTCCTCTTTGAATTCATTGTCAGTATAGGAATAGGTAATATGATACAATTTTGCCTTTTTAATATTTGTGATGATGTACATGATGAATCTATGAGTAATGTTACTAATTATATTCCTTACAATGTCAAGCTAAAACAAACAGAAGCCTGTAATAGAGCACTCAGTGTTAGCGTTTCATTATAATTTTTAATCAATTAAAGGGATGTATGGCTGGGAAAATCATTTGAAATTCTTGGTGGTTTATTGAGCTTGACCTTAGATATTATTTTTTCCCGAAAGACGTCAGCTTTACAACCTGAGCAGTCTGCAAGTGGCAGGTGCAAGATGCCAAGGAGCAGTCAACCTTAAAAGTCACCTCTGCAGATGGAGGCACCTCTCAGGGCCGCTCGAAAAGCCCTCAAACGTCAATATGATCCCATACCACGAGATGTGCCCTTAAGTAGAACCTAACTAAGACCAAACAGAGAATGCAACGTTAAATCAAGGACAAATTTGTTGTAGCCTTAAGATTATACAGACCAAAAGTGGAAAAGTAGGATCTAATGACATCGATTAGTGCAAAGCCACCGTGACAAAGCAGCTTCACTGTGGGGTCTGCCTGCACCTTGGACCAGATGTTTAAGGTCATTAAAAGGATTCAAAGTTCAAAGACATGAATTTAAGGCTATTATTTTTTTAAAGCAATGATTTAAAAAAAAAAAAAAAATCAAATCCATCACCAATATCCTTTACATATGTTTCACATTGCGGTGGCGCAGCGGTAGAGTTGCCGCCTCACAGCGCCAGGGACCCGGGTTCCATCCCGACTACAGGTGCTGTCCGTACGGGGATTGTACGTTCTCCCCTATGACCTTTTAGAAGGATGAGAGGAGATTTAGAAGGATGAGAGGAGATCTTATCGAAACGTACAAGATTATTAAGGGGTTGGACACGTTAGAGGCAGGAAACATGTTCCCAATGTTGGGGGAGTCCAGAACAAGGGGCCACAGTTTAAGAATAAGGGGTAGGCCATTTAGAACTGAGATGAGGAAAAACTTTTTCAGTCAGAGAGTTGTGAATCTGTGGAATTCTCTGCCTCAGAAGGCAGTGGAGGCCAATTCTCTGAATGCATTCAAGAGAGAGCTAGATAGAGCTCTTAAGGATAGCGGAGTCAGGGGTTATGGGGAGAAGGCAGGAACGGGGTACTGATTGAGAATGATCAGCCATGATCACATTGAATGGCGGTGCTGGCTCGAAGGGCCGAATGGCCTCCTCCTGCACCTATTGTCTATTGTCTATTGACCTGCGTGGGTTCTCTGCAGGTGCTCCGGTTTCTTCCCACACTCCAAAGACATACAGGTTTGTAGGTTAATTGGCTTTGATAAAATTGTAAATTGTCCCTAGTGTGTGTCGGATAGTGCCAGTGAGTGGGGATTGCCGGTCAACACGGACTCAGTGGGCCAAAGGGCCTGCTTACCGCTGTATCTCGAAACTAAATAAACCTAATTAAACATTTGCATGGATTGTGCATTCATGCAACGGACATTTCTCCACTATCATTAGTATCTGGACAGAAGATGGCTGAATCATACCCAGTTAATACTTGGACACAAAAAGCTGGAGTAACTTAGCGGTTCAGGCAACATCTCTGGAGAGAAGGAATGGGTGACGTTTCGGGTTAAGACCCTTTTTCAGACAGGAGTGAAGGAAACTAGAGATATGGAAGGGTACAAAGAGCATGTAAGGTGTGAAAAGAACAGATCAAAGCAGACGATGTCCAAGGAAATGTAGAATGGTTCATAATTGATAGACACAAAAAGCTGGAGTAACTCAGCGGTTCAGGCAGCATCTCTGGAGAGAAGGAATGGGTGACGTTTCCAGTTGAGAGCCTTCTTCAGACTGCTACCAGTTAATAATTACATGGATTTACCTTTTATTCTCGGATCAAACTCTTTTAGAGGGATAGGATAGTGCAAGAGGCTTATATTTTGGCCTTCTACCTCTGCATTCAAGAGAGAGCTAGATAGAGCTCTTAAGGATAGCAGAGTCAGGGGGTATGGGGAGAAGGCAGGAACGGGGTACTGATTGAGAATGATCAGCCATGATCACATTGAATGGCGGTGCTGGCTTGAAGGACCGAATGGCCTCCTCCTGCACCTATTGTCTATTGTCTATTGAGACGTGAGCTTTATGTTTCGGTTGGACCACTGAACCAAAAGCCCCTTCAGGTGCGCAGGCTAGAGGATCTAACACAGAACGAGACAGTGCAGTCTGAGACTAGCATCTAATGGGCATTTGACATTACAAGGCAATCATAGTCAGAGGGACAACTGTGGCTGGCAAGAGTAATGAAACAAGGGCCTTACAGGTTTTCTTATTAGTTTGAGGCTATGGCACATTATTAGAGCAAAGCAGAGAAGAGAAGAGAAGAGGGATTTTTGCTCCATCTAATCCTGTTTTACTTGCAAGTTGAGATGCGGTCTTTTCTTTGCGGATTGTGGTTCCATAAATAGTGACGTCAACTTTCTTCCCATATTCTTTCATTGTCTCTTCGATCAGTATCGACAGGTGGTCTGGCAGGAAGACTAGTGGGAGAACTGGGAAGGGGGAGGGGATAGAAAGGGAAAGCAGGGACCATCTGAAGTTAGAAAAGTCAATGTTCATTCCGCTGGGGTGTAAACTACCCAAGCGAAATATGAGGCGCTGTTCCTCCAATTTTGCGCTGGGCCTCACTCTGACAATGGAGGAGGCCCAGGACAGATTGGGAATGGGAGGGGGAGTTGAAGTGCTGAGCCACCGGGAGATCAGGTTGGTCAAGACGGACTGAGCGGAGGTGTTCAGCGAAACGATCGCCGAGCCTGCTCTTGGTCCCTGCTTTCTCTCTCCATCCCCTCCCCCTTCCCAGTTCTCCCAGTAGTCTTCCTGTCTCCGACTACATTCTATCTTGGTCCCTCCCCCTCCCCTGACATCAGTCTGCAGAAGGGTCTCGACCCGAAACGTCACCCATTCCTTCTCTTCCGAGACGCTGCCTGACCCGCTCAGTTACTGCAGCATTTTGTGTCCACCTTGCATTTTAACCAGCATCTGCAGTTTTTTACCGACACATCCTTAACTAAAAGTTGACTGTTCAAACTCTGCCCAATGTCGGATACGATGCCCAAATGGGTGTGGGGTGCAGGTGAAAGCTAGGTGCAAGAAGACTGAACATTTGGTTCCAGTCAACTAAAATGTTGTCACTCAATAGACATATTTAGTTCAGTTTATTGTCACAAGAACAGTGAAAAGCTTTTTGTAGCGTGCTATCCAGTCAGTGGAAAGACTGACAAACATGATTACAATCGAGCCGTCTACAGTGGACAGGTACAGGATAAAGGGATTAAATAAAGTCCAGTAAAATCTAATTTCAAGATAGTTAAAGGAGTCGAAGATAGACACAAAAAGCTGGAGTAACTCAGCAGGACAGGCAGCATCTCTGGAGAGAGGGAATGGGTGATGTTTCGGGTCAAGACCCTTCTTCAGACCCTCTTTTTTCTCTCTCTCTCTCTCTCTATTTTTTTCTCCTCCACATGTTTGTCTGGCCAACTTTAGATGCATTTTTACTTTTTGTTTCATCCACACTCATCACTTTTTGGGCAAGGAAGAATCTTCTTAATTGCCTATTAGATTTCTTGATGACTATTTGAGATTAATGGCTTTCAGCTGTGCTCTTACATGCTTAAACACTCTTTTCATCCATTTGTTCAAAAACCTTCCTAATTTTGAAGAGTTTCATCTTTTCTCAAGAGAGAAAAAAAATCAAATCCGTTCTTCCTTCCTTTATGTATGTGTACATTTAAATGTCTGGTAACAAAACTAAGAAATCTTCTCCACAGACTCTCCAAAGCTTCTGTCTCATTTCATTTAGTTACCAGAACAGTATGTAGTACTTGAAGTGTAATCTAAGTTTCCATGTAGACTGATCACAGTGTTTCTCCTGCATAAAGCTCTGGAGTAACTCAGCGGGTCAGGGAGCATCTGTGGAGAAAATAAATAGGTGACGTTTTAGAAACATAGAAACATAGAAAATAGGTGCAGGAGTAGGCAATTCAGCCCTTCGAGCCTGTACGCACCGCCATTCAATATGATCATGGCTGATCATCCAGCTCAGTAACCTGTACCTGCCTTCTCTCCATACCCCCTGATCCCTTTAGCCACAAGGGCCACATCTAACTCCCTCTTAAATATAGCCAATGAACTGGCCTCAACTACCTTCTGTGGCTTTTGGGTTGGAACCCTTATTCCGACCCGAAATGTCACCTATTCCTTTTCTCCAGAGATGCAGCCTGACCCTTAGAGTTACTCCAGCATTTTGTTTCTATCTTTGGTGTAAACCAGCATCTGCAGTCCCTTCCTGCCCACAGTGTTTCTTAGATTTGTGCTTCAAGATCCCTTTCTTTCTCTACATAGGTTGATACAGGCCAACATTGTCCCAGCTGCACTAGTCCCACCTGCCTGCACTTGGTCCATATCCCTCCAAACCTGCCCTATCCATGTACCTGTCTAACTGTTTCTTAAACGTTGGGATAGTCCCAGCCACAACTACCTCCTCTGGCAGCTTGTCCCATACACCCACCACCCTTTGTGTGAAAAAGGTAACCCCTCAGATTTCTATTAAATCCTTTCCCTTTCACCTTGAACCTATGTCCTCTGGTCCTCGATTCCCCTATTCTGGGCAAGAGACTCTATGAATCTACCCGCTCTATTCCTCTCATGATTTTGTACACCTCTATAAGGTCACCCCTCATCCTCCTGCGCTCCGAGGAATAGAGATTAGAATTGAGTTTGTTTCTCAGAGGCTTCAGTGGGGAAGTGGAGAGTTGAGGTTGTGGTCTTCTGCCATGAAGTCCATCCAATCTGATGAATCTCTTCCGGCATCAGCGGCCAAACACCACTTTCCCTTTAAGAGATGCGGGCCTGTATCTAATTAACGTTGGGCTCGGACTAGAAATGTGAACTTTGTTTGTTCACGGGTCCTGCCCTGACCTGCCGCAGGTCTCAAAACTTTTCTGTTTTTGTTTCAGATTTCCAGCATCTTTTTTTAATTTCCAGAAACCGAGAAGCAGGTATCAGTGTTAATTGTGGAAAGGGCTAGGCTTACTCTCAGTGGGCAGTTGTTAATGAGGTCTGAGCATGAATTTCATATCCATCCACCACTCACTCAAGCAGGTGCAGACAATACAAGTATTGTGTGACCTCCACTTGAAGTATTATGTGCAAATCTGGTCGCCACACTACAGGGCAGATGCCGATGTGTTTAGTTTAATTTCGTTTAGTTTAGAGATACTATGAGGAAGCAGGCCCTTCTGCCCACTGTAGGAGAAAAAAAACTGCAGATGTTGGTTTAAATAGAAGGTAGACACAAAATGCTGGAGTAACTCAACGGGTCAGGCAGCATCTCGGGAGAGAAGGTTTTTTTTTTTTATAGATTTAGAGATACAGCGCGGAAACAGGCCCTTCGGCCCACCGGGTCCGCGCCGACCAGCGATCCCCGCACACTAACTCTATCCTACACACACTAGGGACAATTTTTACATTTGCCCAGCCAATTAACCTACATACCTGTACGTCTTTGGAGTGTGCGAGGAAACCGAAGATCTCGGAGAAAACCCACACAGGTCGCGGGGAGAACGTACAAACTCCGTACAGACGGCGCCCGTAGTCAGGATTGAACCTGAGTCTCCGGCGCTGCATTCGCTGTAAGGCAGCAACTCTACCACTGCGCCACCGTGCCGCCCGGAATGGGTGACTTTTTGGCTCGAGACATTTCTTCAGACCCGAACTGAAGTCACCCATTCCTTCTCTGCAGAGATGCTGCCTGTCCCGCTGATTTACTCCAGCATTTTGTGTCTATCTTCGGTTTAAACCAGCATCTGCAGTTCCTTCCTACACATATAGTTTTGAGGAAAGATTCATAACCCCAGATTATTCACTTGAGAACACCGCTTGCATTAACTAGTGCTCTTTCTCTACTATAAAGATGTTCTGAATCAAGTTTACAGCACAGACCAAAACCTGAATATTAAATAGATCATATTATCTGCAATATTCAAAAATGAAGCATCTACGTTGGTGTAGCAGCAGGAAAACAATCTTTAATAACTCGGGACAACAATAGACAATAGACAATAGGTGCAGGAGTAGGCCATTCGGCCCTTCGAGCCAACACCGCCATTCAATATGATCTTGGCTGATCATTCTTAATCAGTACCCCGTTCCTGCCTTCTCCCCATACCCCCTGACTCCACTATCCTTAAGAGCTCTATCCAGCTCTCTCTTGAATGCATCCAGAGAATTGGCCTCCACTGCCTTCTGAGGCAGTCTGTGCGCAACACACTGGTGCATATGTTAGAGCTGCTGCCTCACAGCGCCAGAGACCCGGGTTCAATCCGAACCTGGAGTACTGTCTGTGTGGAGTTTGCACGTTCTCCCTGCATCCGTATGGGTTGACTCCGGGTACTCCGGTTTCATCCCAAATCCCAAAGACCTGCGGGTTTGTAGTTTAATTGGCCCTCTGTAAATTGCCCCTAGTGTGGGTGGATGAGAATGTACGATAACATAGTAATAGTGTGATGGTCAGTGTGGACTCGATGGGCCTGTTTCCAGTTTGTATCTCTAAACTAAACTAAATTCCCTACATCGAATCAAATCATCTTTATATTTAACCATAAAACATGTGTTAGGCAAGATTATTAGCAATCATTTGAATTATAATCCAAGAAGTCATAATGCAACTTTACATTTAATGGATGTACACATGTTTTCAAAGTGCAAGTGACATTATTACATATTACTGGATGAAAATTTCCTCATCTTCGGTCCAAACTAAAGTGAGTAGGAATACTGAAGCTAAATTTTAAATGTTAAAATGATAAGTTTCAATAGACAATAGACAATAGGTGCAGGAGGAGGCCATTCGGCCCTTCGAGCCAGCACCGCCATTCAATGTGATCATGGCTGATCATTCTCAATCAGTACCCCGTTCCTGCCTTCTCCCCATATCCCCTGACTCCGCTATCCTTAAGAGCTCTATCCAGCTCTCTCTTGAATGCATTCCGAGAATTGGCCTCCACTGCCTTCTGAGGCAGAGAATTCCACAGATTCACAACTCTCTGACTGAAAAAGTTTTTCCTCAGTTCTAAATGGCCTACCCCTTATTCTTAAACTGTGGCCCCTTGTTCTGGACTCCCCCAACATTGGGAACATGTTTCCTGCCTCTAACGTGTCCAACCCCTTAATAATCTTTCTGGTACATTAAAGTAAATTGGGGACTTTCACGTATTGTTTTACAATATAATCCAAAAGCTGCAACTTTAACACCTCGCAAATAACAACATCGCTAAACAATTATTTTTGCACAAACACCACTGGGCTGTAAATTGATCATAATTAGTTATAAGTTAATAGTGCTATAACTTTGTTCAGGACCAATCTCGATGGTTAGGAAAACAACCCTTTTGTATTATGCATTCATCAAGTTGTAATTTAATTTTCAAGCGAGAACATAATTTGCAATAAGTGAAAAATATAAGATGGTGATTCATATGCATGTAGACAGGAATGTTAATTTTAGTGCATTGAAATTTACATGTGGATTAATTGGTAAAATTACAGAAAATTTGGTGCTGATTTACAGGGTCGTTCTAACTCCTACCCTCAGTGTGAACTTTGGTAACATAACTATTGTAACAATGACTTCTAAACAGTTGACCGTTGATAAATAAATAGTACAATTATATTCAATCAATGGTTCAATGGTAGTTTCTTTGTCACAGTGAAATTCATTTTTGTATACAGTTCAGTACAAGTATCAGTATACATAAGCACCGAGTCCACACTGACCAGCGATCCCCGCACATTAATACAATCCTACACACACACACTAGGGACAATCTTACACTTATGCCAAGCCAATTAACATGCAAACCTGTACGTCCGTGGAGTGTGGGAGGAAACCGTAGGTCCTGGAAAAAACCCAGGCAGGTCACGGGGAGAACGAACAAACTCCATACAGACAGCGCCCGTAGTCGGGATCAAACCCGGGTCTCCGGCGTTGCAAGTGGTGTAAGGCAGTAACTCTACCACTGCGTCAGCGTGCTGCCCTTACCTGAGATCTCAGACATTGTACTATTACATTGTAGAGTAATAGTAGTAGTACATTGGGGCAGTGTACAGAGTCACTAGATTTGACGGCATTTTCAAGTCCCAGTATAGGTGTTAGGGTCCATGTGTTATGCTTCTTGTAGCGGCGCCTGGTCCAGTCGAGGGCCAGGCTGCCACTTTAGTTTAATTTAGTTTATTGTCACGTGTACCGAGGTACAGTGAAAAGCTTTTGTTGCGTGCTATCCGCGTCAGCAGAAAGAAGAGATTATGGAAAAAGTCAGCCCGAGCAGAATTAAATTATGAACATTGGTTCTAATCTCCACATGAAGTGCTGATATGGGTTGGGTTCCTCAGCATTGTATTTCCCTTTGATGTACTTAAACAGAAAGTTGCAACCAGTTACACTTCAAAGCTTTTTGCATTAAACAGCCTCAAATGAAGCGCAAGAAAACAGCCTGCAGTTAAGTCTTATTGCAGGGTTACAGAGAAGGTCTTTTAAATGCGCCAAATTGTGCAATAAGGAAATCAATAAACCACTGTTACTTATCATGTAATTTAACCTTCAGTATTCCTAGCAAGGCTAAGAATTCTTAAGTCAGGTGCAGCAATTTTTTTCTGGCAACTTCAACCTTCAAGCTGATTTAATTTTGTTTTAGTGCCGAATGCACAATGAACAGACAATATTTCTGCTGCTGCATTTAATCTACATTATTCTTCCAAAGTGCCCCGTTTGACCATCCTGCCACATTAACAAGAGAAAGGGAAATGCACAGGTTGGAAAGCAAAAATTGAACTAATATAAAAATTAAATGGAGGATAGGAAAATTATCACAAATGAAAATAGGCACAGCTACCTTCTATAGTTTTATTTTGTACGAAACGTAGCCATTTTTGAGAACGATTTCATTCAGAGTTGACGACTCAGAGTTAAGGTGGCGCAGCGGGTTGAGCTGCTGCATCACAGCGCCAGAGACCCCAGATCAATCCTGACCACGGGTGCTGTCTGTATGGAGTTTGCACGTTCTCCCCGTGACCTGTGTGGGTTTTCTCCGAGATCTCCGGTTTCCTTCCACACTCCAAAGACGTGCAGGTTTGTAGGTTAATTGGGTTGGTGTAATTATAAATTGTAAATTGTCCCTAGTGTGCGTTGGATAGTGTTAGTGAGCTGGGATCGCTGGTCGACGCGGACTTGGTGGGCTGAAGGGCCTGTTTCCGCACTGCATCTCTAAACTAAACTAAAAAATAGTTGGGTACATGTTATTATTGAAAAATTAAGATGTACTAGAAACAATATCAAATGATCACCACCTGTGTCAATACATGAAGTCAATACACAAGATATCACCAACTGAACATATGCTTCATAGAAAGGTTTCCACATTTTTCTTTCAGAAATGCATTTTGCCACAATTTTGATAGATCAGTTTTAATTTTGTAAAGATAGCAATCGTTTTCCATTGTTTTTGTAACAGCATTATTTCTAGGATTTTATAAAATAACAACTGATTTTTTTGTTTGAATCTGTACAATTTCTATTATCTTTCAATGTCACTGCCATGTGAACTGCTGTATTGCTTTCAACAGTGCATTAGCTCCCTTTAGTATTATTGGAACAATCAGAACTGTGTTAATTAATTTGATATCATCTCTCTAAGTAGGTTAGAATAGTGACATTTCACCTGTGAGCCTGAAATCAAATCTAGTGGAGATGGAAACTGATGAAACCAATTCTCCTTCCTCACCGTCTCTTCTCGCTCTTATTTTCTCTCTCACCTCTCTCTTTGCTCTCTCTCTCTCTCTCTCTCTCTCTCTCTCTCTCTCTCTCTCTCTCTCTCTCTCTCTCTCTCTCTCTCTCTCTCTCTCTCTCTCTCTCTCTCTCTCATCATCTTGCTCCTTCTAATTCTGAAGGTCTTAAATGGTGTGAGTTTCATTTGTGTTACACCCCTTGGGCTAATAATATAAAATAGACATAGACTTGTGCACTGTTTAAACTTTCACGTGTAACATTATGACTTTGAAGCAATGTTCAACTCCACGATAAAATGCGGTCATGATAATGACCTTGGCAGCCATGCCAATGGCAAGAACATGATCTGAGCTGCAGTATTTAGAAATGACCTAGTATATCATCAATTTGCAGGTTGCTATGAGAAATGAACTTTCCCAGCTAACTCAATAATTTGCCTTCAATTCTATGAGCTTCATCGTTGGCTAGCAAAGGGACTTTATCAAATGTCTTTTGGAAGTCCATATATTAACATCCATAATCATTGTTCTGTCCACCAATTTTTCCCTTCTTCTAATACTTCAATTGCGGTTATCAAATCCATTCTGCCTCTCTCTAATCAACTGAGCATTTTCAAGGTGTGCAGGCATCATCCTGAATTATGGACTCCAGTTATTTCCCAATAACAGATGTTAGATCGGTAAATCCCAAGTCTCCCTCTCTTGCCCTTCATGGACAGTCGGGTGATGTGCACAGATTTCTGTCACAAAGGAAACTTCATTCTTCCCAAATGAAGACATCTTTAGAAAATGATGGTAGCACCTGTAACGTTCCCACCTACTTCCCATGGACAGAAACACACATGTATCGAGGATATATCCTTCTCTGAACTATATTTTCTTCTTTGCTTGTATTCACTTTGGCAATTATTAGTCTCCAGCTCAATGTTAGTTTGTTGCATTGAATTGGAGAGAATAGTTTCGAAGAGATTAATGGCGGAGAATAGTTTTCCAGAAATCCCAGTTCAATTAACATTGAATTTAGATATCTAGGTATCTATTCTCTATGTATAATGTAAATACTGATTATTCATCCAACATGTCATTCCCTTATGTCCACCTACAATGTCAACACCAGATGACCTAACGGGTAGATGATAGTTCAGATCACTGCTTTTTTAATTCTTAAAGTTGATAGTAATTTTGCAATCTCTTGATCATATATTTTGCAATCTCTTCCCTCGCTGCCTTTTGGTAAGGTTTGTCATTCTTATACTTTGTGTTTCTTTTTGGTTCTTCATATTTCCAGAGTCTACATGCAGGTTATAGAAACATAAATACATTTACATCGGCGAAACCAAGCGCAGGCTCGGCGATCGCTTCGCTCAACACCTGTGCTCGGTCCGTGTTGGCCAAACTGATCTCCCGGTGGCTGAGCACTTCAACTCCCCCTCCCATTCCCAGTCTGACCTTTCTGTCATGGGCCTCGTCTAGTGCCATAGTGAGGCCCACCGGAAATTGGAGGAACAGCACCTCATATTTCGCCTGGGCAGCTTGCAGCCCAGTGGTATGAACATTGACTTCTCCAACTTTAGATAGTTCCTCTGTCCCTCTCTTCCCCTCCTCCTTCCCAGATCTCCCTCTATCTTCCTGTCTCCACCTATATCCTTCCTTTGTCCCGCCCCCCTGACATCAGTCTGAAGAAGGGTCTCGATCCGAAACGTCACCCATTCCTTCTCTCCTGAGATGCTGCCTGACCTGCTGAGTTACTCCAGCATTTTGTGAATAAATACCTTGAACATCGTCTTTTATCTCTTTGATCGTTGCCAGCATATTTTGTCGAAAGGAGTTTATGACTTTGGTGCTCCTTTATCACATTGAAGCGTCTTTGAAAACCTCCGGTAATTGTATTGTTGTTCCACCTGATTTCCCTGGCTTAACAGGGATTCTCTCTGTCTCCTTGATGAGGTTGAACCTGCAATCCTCATAGCAGATTTGCTCTTCTCTCTTTCAGCATTACTTCCAAGGCGATCATATTATGATGGCTAATGGATAGAGATCATGCTCTGTTAACTGAATCTGGCTCATTACCCACTGCTAAATATAATATTACTTGCCCTCTTCTCGGTCTTTGGGTATACCGCTGCAGAAAATCTATCCTGAACGCACTTGAAATTCATTACCTGATCTGACTTGTTCTTTCCTTTCCCAATCTGCCACAAAAGTTCATATCTACTGTATAATTCATTTTTTGTTTAGTTTAGAGATACAGTGCGGAAACAGGCCCTTCGGCCCAACGAGTCCGAGTCAACCAGTGATCCCCACATATCAACACTATCGTTCTCACACCAGGGACAATTTACAATTTTACCAAAGGAGCAAAGAGGTCCTTTTGCAGTTGTACAGGGCCCTAGTGAGGCCGCACCTGGAGTACTGTGTGCAGTTTTGGTCTCCAAATTTGAGGAAGGATATTCTTGCTATTGAGGGCGTGCAGCGTAGGTTTACTAGGTTAATTCCCGGAATGGCGGGACTGTCATATGTTGAAAGACTGGAGCGACTAGGCTTGTATACACTGGAATTTAGAAGGATGAGAGGGGATCTTATCGAAACGCATAAGATTATTAAGGGGTTGGACATGTTAGAGGCAGGAAACATGTTCCCAATGTTGGGGGAGTCCAGAACCAGGGGCCACAGTTTAAGAATAAGGGGTAGGCCATTTAGAACAGAGATGAGGAAAAAATTTTTTAGTCAGAGAGTTGTGAATCTGTGGAATTCTCTGCCTCAGAGGGCAGTGGAGGCCAATTCTCTGAATACATTCAAGAGAGAGCTAGATAGAGCTCTTAAGGATAGCGGAGTCAGGGGGTATGGGGAGAAAGCAGGAACGGAGTACTGATTGAGAATGATCAGCCATGATCACATTGAATGGCGGTGCTGGTTCGAAGGGCCGAATGGCCTACTCCTGCACCTATTGTCTATTGTCTTTGGAGTGTGGGAGGAAACCGGGTTTCCCCGGGGAAACCCAGGCAGGTAATGGGGAGAACGGACAAACTCCATGCAGATAGGAGCCATAGTCAGAATTGATCCCTGTTCTCTGACACTGTGAAGCAACAACTCTACCGCTGTGCCACCATTCAAATGAGGGTAACATCACAATTTTTGAGAAGGTTTGTCTATTCATGGACTGTTCCACAGTCAGACCTGCTTAATGACGTCTGACAGTTACTATGAATAATATTCTGAATGATATGTACTCCAGTTTCACAACAACAAAGTGATTGCATTTGCAACCTTTCCTTTGCAAATGTCTGAATACCTTCTACATTTATTCAGTCTGCAACATCACAACTGCTACCTGGACCTTGTACAGAACTTCCACTGAAGTGCTAAAAGAGGTTTCTATTTCTTAGTTTCTCTTCCCAACCAGCTAAATTCTCTTTATATCTTCACATTGAAGTGAATTCATTCCTAATCTACATTTTATTACCTGAAAAGGAAAATTGATTGGAAATAATTGTACGTTTAACAAGTAGACAAGTGCACCTTCAAGGAAACAAGGATGTTTCCACTAGTGGGAGAGTCTAGGACAAGAGGTCGTAGCCTCAGAATTAAAGAACGTCCTTTTAGGAAGGAGATGGAGAGAATTTTTTTAGTTAGAGGGCAGTGAATCTGTGGAATTCATTGCCACAGACGGCTGTGGAGGCCAAGTCAGTGGATATTTATAAGGCAGAGATAGATAGATTCTTGAATAGTACAGGTGTCAGAGGTTATGGGGAGAAGGCAGGAGAATGGGGTTTGGAGGGAGAGATAGATCAGCCATGATTGAATGGCAGAGTAGACGATGAGCTGAATGGCCTAATTCTACTCCTATTCCTTATGACCTTATGACCTTATGTACAGATGTTCATTTGTGGAAGGGCACAGAGTGCTGGAGTAACTCAGCAGGTCAGGCAGCATCTGTGGAGAACATGGATAGGTGACGTTTCACAGAGTGCTGGAGTAACTCAGCGGGTCAGGCAGCATCTCTGGAGAACATGGATAGGTGACGTTTCACAGAGTGCTGGAGTAATTCAAAGGATCAGGCAGCATCTCTGGGGAATATGGATATGATCCTTTATCAGACCAAATTCTGAAGAAGGGTCCTGACCCAAAGTGACACCTATCCATGTTCTCCAGAGATGCTGCCTGACCCACTGAGTTACTCCAACACTTTGTGTCCTTGAGTGCAAATTCCAGGCTGCCCCCAAATGATCCCTTGGTTTAACTACCTCTCTGAAACAGAGCATCTTTTACAGTGCAGCTGAGTGCTACATAGAATTAGGCGCTCGCTTTCAGATGGACTGTTAAACCAAGGAACTATCTGCTTTCTCAGGAAGGAGTAAAAGATCCCATGACAGTTGCTGAAGGATTGCCTTCATGAGGATGTTGCCAGGACTAGTGGGTCTGAGCTATCGGGAGAGGTTGAGTAGGCTGGGACTCTATTCCTTGGAGCGCAGGAGGATGAGGGGGGTCATGTAAAGGTGTATAAAATCATGAGAGGAATAAATCAGTCAGATGCACAGAGTGGGGGAATCGAGGACAAGAGGACAAATGTTTAAGTGAAGGGGAAATGATTTAATAAGAATCTGAGGGGTAACATTTTTCACACAGAGGGTGGTGTGGGCATGGAACAAGCTGCCAGAGGTGGTAGTTGAGGCAGAGACTATCCCGACGTTTAATAAACAATTAGGCAGGTATTTGGATGGGACAGGGTTGGAGGGATATGGGCCCAAAGTGGGCAGGTGCGACCAGTGTAGATAGGACATGTTGGCCGGTGTGGGCAAGTAGGGCCGAAGGGCCTGTTTCCCCACTGTATCACTCTATCACTCTGAAGCAGCGTCCCAGCCAATATTTATCCCTCGAACAATAAATTGAAATCGGATTAGTTAATTATGAGCATCCTGCCATTGTGGGACATTGCTAAGTAGAAATGTGATTATAATGCTTCACATAGTATTAGAGAGGGTTACCACTCCAAACAAAACCAATAAGGGTGCTGTCACAATTTGGGATTTTCCAACATGATGCTTAAACACAAAAATGTTTTGTTTCATTTGCTGATGTTACAAGGAAGAATAGAATTCATCTTCCTGACTTCAAAGGTCACTCAGTCAAAAATGCCACATACTCTGTTTTCACCTTGAAACTCAATGATAGAGGCAGGTTGGCAGCTAAGTATGCTCCCATTCTTCCTCGTGTTTATGGATATATATTTTGAATCTTTTAGTATATCCGTAGTTATTCGTTGACAATAAGAAAGAAATCCATTTCATATATGGTGGTGCAGCGGTAGAGTTGCTGCCTTACAGTGAATGCAGCGCATGAGACTCAGGTTCGATCCTGACTACGGGCGCCGTCTGTACGGAGTTTGTACGTTCTCCCCGTGACCTGCGTGGGTTTTCTCCGAGATCTTCGGTTTCCTCCCACACTCCAAAAGTCGTACAAGTAAGTAGGTTAATTGGCTGGGCAAATGTAAAAAATTGTCCCTAGTGTGTGTAGGATAGTGTTAATGTGCGGGGATCGGTGGGTGGCACGGACCCGGTCGGCCGAAGGGCCTGTTTCCGCGCTGTATCTCTAAAAAAAAAAAGTTTTTAAAAATGTTCTAATTTGCAATATTAGCCTGGATGCATTCCAATCATCTGTGCTGTTTTCTGGCACTATCATAACGTGAGGTGGCACGGTGGCACAGCGGTAGAGTTGCTGCCTCACAGCGCCAGAGGCCCGGGTTCCATCCTGCCTATGGGTGCTTGTCTGTACGGAGTTTGTACCTTCTCCCTCTGACCGCGTCGGCGTTCTCCGGGTGCTCTGGTTTCTTCCCACACTCCAATGACGTACAGGTTTGTAGGTTTTAATTGCCTTCTGTAAAAAATTGTAACTTGTTTCTTGTGTGCAGGATAGTGCTAGCCCATGGAGTGGTGGCTGGCCGGCATGGACTCAGTGGGTTTAAAGGCCTGTTTGCAGGCTGTGTCTCGAAAGCAGGAGATGAATAACTAAATATTCTCATTTAATAGATTAAAAAATACCTCAAGCCTTTTGTGTTCCAAAACATGATTATACTTAAGAATATTGTATTAAAGATTATGTTATTATAATAGAAATCAGATTAATTTCCAAACCAGAGTACCTCCCAATTTTCCAGAGGGTTGGCCAATTCATTGTCTATCTCATATCAAAGCTCCTTGGAGATGACAGATAATTATTACAAAAAATATTCTGGATGATAACAATTCCAGTTTCACAAAAACAAACCAATTGCTTTCGAAAACTCTAGCGTGGCGGTTCACGAAAGATTAAAGGTTTGCATTGTTCATCATCGTTGATAAATGCAATTTAGTTCAGAGATACAGCGCGGAAACAGGCCCTTCGGCCCACCGGGTCCATGCCGACCAGCGATCACTCCGTAGACTAGCAGAATCCTACACACTAGGGATAACTCTATCGAAGCCAATTAACCTACAAACCTGTACGTATTTGGAGTGTGGGAGGAAATGATCAGCCATGATCATATTGAATGGCGGTGCAGGCTCGAAGGGCCGAATGGCCTACTTCTGCACCTATTTTCTATGTTTCTATGTTTCTATGAAACCGGAGCACCCGGAAAAAACCCACGCGGTCCAGGGAGAACGTACAAACTCCTCTGTACAGACAGCACCCGTAGTCAGGATCGAGCTCAGGTCTCTGGCTCTGTGAGGCAGCAACTCTACCGCTGCGCCACCGTGCCGCCCATTGGCAGGAGTGTTTGCATCCAACACCGTGAATGAAAGTTATTGTCCTTTCGAACAAACTTTTTAAAAATAAATTGCTCATTCAACTGATAACGCTTCAGATAAGGTCGTGTTGGAATTATTAACAGCGAGAGTGTGGAGCTAAATAAGAGCTTTTTGCAAAACGGCCAGCGTGCATGTGGTCAGGGCCGTCTTAACGCATGGGCCTGATGGGCACTTGCCCGGGGCCCCACGAGCTTATATGTTTAATTTTATCGACCATTTACATTTTTATTCCTGTGAGTAGTTGTCGTAGGGGCCCCAGTACACTGCTTTGCCCGGGGCCCATAATGCTGTAAAGACGGCCCTGCATGCGGTAGAATATCAACACAAATTCCTGGACTTCAGATCTAACGAGTGATAAAATGTGGGGATTAAATGAATTTGGTCGGCACTGCAGTGGGTGAACTTAGTGAACACGGCGACGGGCAGATTGATCTTACTCTGTGCCACTAGGAGGCAATGCAGCCTGTTCTATCCAAGCCCATTGTCATTCTGACACTGCACTCTTCTGCTGTCACTCCCTATTTAATGGTTGTCAGCTAAAGGAAATGGAAAACATCGGGGAATTAAAAACAAATACCAGCCAGTAGCCAAATGCACGGAATGATATTGCCATTAATACCAATTTAGTGCACACCTGGGCAAGGTAAGAGGGGCAGACCACAGCTTGCTTGTTACCTGCTGTGTATTCACATTTGCCCAGGCTGCTCGCTAATATTGTGGAGCGGCACGGAGAAAGGCCGCAATGGTAATTTTATAATCCCCTTGATTCTTGCGACGTCACTGCGCAGGTTTAAACACATCGGGCTTAGCAGTTCAGAGGGAGAAAGAGAAAATCACTTCAGAAAGATTGCCAGGGTTTCAGGCTTTAACCCCCATTACGACAGCGTATCTTAACCATTTAAGAGCTTAATTCTAGCCGGGGTCTATTTTTAAAAGAAGGCAAGATGACGAATCTGCTCAGTGCTACAAGTCCTGTCAATCTGAAACCCCGTGAGTTGTCATAGCAATGGCCTCTCCATGTTGCATCTGGAGACATGAATAAAGATTCAACGATATAACAAAGGCACAATCACACGCTCGATACCTGGTCTGTTCTGGTTCATTCATCTCAGCTGGGAGGGTGGCAGGGGCTTCTGCAATTGTCCTCGATGCTGGGGCGTTCTTGCTCTCCGTACGATCCACTGACCTCCAAGTGTAGACGTCAACGGATGGCGGGCTGAGGGAGGATGTCACAACCTAGCGTTCCCACATGGTGGACCAGGCTCCCGGTTCCATGGCTGTCAGGCTTGAGTCAGTGACACTTGCATCCCATATCCCAATAAGGAGTCGAGACCTTCCTTAATGAAAGGGAAGGGGAGGAAGGTGGCAATGAGAGGTGACCGTTGCCACACGACCACCCTTGACACACTGTGCCTGTTTCCCTCACCTGTGAGAGAGGAATCAATGAGCAGAAACAGCTCTGGTCAGGATACGAGAGAACGTAGAGACCAGTTCAGTTTCAGTTTAGTTTATTGTCACGTGTACCGAGGTACAGTGAAAAGCTTTTTGTTGTGCGCTAACCAGTCAACGCAAAGACATTACATGATAACATTTACAGTGTACAGATACATGATTAGTGCAACGTAAAACCAGCAAAATCCAATCAAGGATAGTCCGAGGGTCACCAATGAGTTAGATAGTAGTTCAGGACCACTCTTTAGTTGGTGAGAGGACGGTTCAGTTGCCTGATAACAGCTGGGAAGAAACTGTCCCTGAATCTGGAGGTGTGCGTTTTCACACTTCTGTGCCTTTTGCCAGAGAGGGGAGGAGAGGGAGTGGCCTGGGTGCGACTCATCCTTGATGATGCTGCTGGCCTTGCTGAGGCAGCGTGAGGTGTAGATGGAGTCATAGGAAGGGAGGTTGGTTTGTGTGATGGTCTGGGCTGCGTCCACAATTCGCTGCAATTTCTTGCGGTCTTGGATGGAGCTGTTCCCAAACCAAGCATCCCGATAAAGTGCTCTCTATGGTGCATCTGTAGAAGTTGGTGAGAGTTGTAGGGGACACGCCAAACCTCCTAAGCGAGTATCTCACTCACAGTTAAGGTTCTTCTCCAGTTTAGTTGTGAACTGTTATTGGCAGCAAATTATGATCAATTTTCCAAGTTTAGTTTAGTCTAGAGATACAGGGTGGAAACAGGCCCTTCGGCCCACTGGATCCGCACCGCCCAGCGATCCCCGCACATTAACACTATCCTACACACACTAGGGACAATTTTTGCATTTACCAAGCCAATTAACTTACAAACCTGCACGTCTTTGGAGTGTGGAGGAAACCGAAGATCTTGGAGAAAACCCACGCAGGTCACGGGGAGAACGTACAAACTCCGTACAGACGGCGCCCGGAGTCAGGATCGAACCCTGGTCTCCGATTCTGCATTCGCTGTAAGGCAGCAACTCTACCGCTGCGCCACCGTGACCGCCCAGTTAGATGAAGCATCAAGTGGATTAGTCCTGTAGAAGTGGGAAGAGTAAAAGTAAAAGATTGATTACTTTAGAAGAATTTGAGATTACAGAAGAGGACTATTGCATCCTGGTGAAGACTGTGTCAGGATCGTGTGCACGTGTACTGAGGGCAGGAGTGAAAACACAGAGCTGGGGAAACCTGTTAGACCAGGCAGCATCTGTGGAGGGGAATAGATAAACAATATTATGGGTTGAGACCCTTCGGACTGAAGGGCAGAGTGCGAGGGACAGGGGTAGTCTGAGAAAAGTTTCCGGCCTGAAACATCACCTATCCAGGTTCCAAACTGAAACATCGCCTATCCAGGTTCCAACCTGAAACATCGCCTATCCATAGATAACCAGGCCATAATAGTTCATGGTGTAACCAAAAACAAAGTCAATAGAAGGTCACAGTCACTGAGGGACTGATGTTCTCACAAAATATTGTACAGCGCATAAGATAAACATTTGAAATTTTATTATTAAGGAAAGAATTGCATTTCATCGATATTTTAGAACAACAATAAGAGTAATTTTTCTCAATTTGAGAGAGGATCAAAATCTGCATGCAAATGGTCTTTGTTCATGAGTACCTTAAACTCACAAGATTGAGCTTAGTTTAATGCAGTCCCTTAATTGTCATGGAGAAGGTTACAATCAATGTAGTCTCTGGCAGAAAACAGAAATTACTGGAAACACTCAGCAAGTTGGGCAGCATCTGCGGAAAGCGAAATAGACTTAACTTTTCAGGTTCTTAAGTTCATAGGTGATAGGAGCAGAATTAGGCCATTCGGCCCATCAAGTCTACTCCACTATTCAATCGTGGGTTATCCATTTCTTCCTCCTAACCCCATTCTCCTGCCTTCTCCCCATAACCCATGACACCCGTAGTAACCAAGAATCCAGGTCCAGGAACATGTGTCAGAACTGGGAGAAAAAAAGATGAGTATCTTGTTAGAACTGTTCTGATGCAGATTATTGGGCCAAAATGTCAACTACTCCTTTCCTTCCACAGATGCCGCCTGACCTACTGAGTTCCTCCAGTAGTTTGTTTTTGATCCAAATTCCAGCATTTGCAGTTTCTTAGACATAGAACACAGAACGTTGAACAGTACAGAACAGGAACAGGTCCTTAAGCCCACAATGTCTGTGCCAACCGATGCCATGTTAAAGTAATCTCAGCTGCCTACATATGATCCATGTCCCTCCATTCCCTGCATATCCATGTCCTTATCAAAAAGCCTCGTAAATACCCCTATCATCTTTGCCTCCACCATATTCCAGACACTCACCACCCTGCACATCTTCTTTAAACTTTGCCCATCTCACTTTAAACCTATGCCCTCTAATCTTAGACAATGCCGCCCGGGGAACTGGATGTCTGTCAGACCTGTTTTTTTAGATTTAAATTTCTTTTTAGATTTAGAGATACAGCGCGGAAACAGGCCCTTCGCCCAGCGATCCCCGCACATTAACACTATCCTTCACACACTGGGACAAGTTTTACATTTACCCAGTCAATTAACCTACATACCTGCACGTCTTTGGAGTGTGGGAGGAAACTGAAGAACTCGGAGAAAACCCACGCAGGTCACGGGGAGAACGTACAAACTCCGTACAGACGGCGCCCGTAGTCAGGATCGAACCTGAGTCTCAGGCGCTGCATTCGCTGTAAGGCAGCAACTCTATCACTGCGCCACCGTGCCGCCCGTCTCGTTTTTCTCTCTCTCTCAGAGGCTGCATTATCCATTGAGATTTTCCCAACATTTTTTGTTTGTTTATTTATTTCGAATTTTCAGCATCTGCAGTTTTTATTCGATTCTATAGCCTCCTGGGTGATGTTCACTATCACTGAAAGGAACTCTGGGATTCTACATGCACGGGAACTCCAAACTCATTGATGGTTTCGTGGTGTAATGAGAGCCTTAATGACTCACCGAGACTTCCCGTATCATTGCTGCCCCAAAGTCCCGCCTGGACATAACTTTGCGTAGGAAAGAAATGCAGATGCCGGTTTAAATCGAAGGTAGACACAAAATGCTGGAGTAACTCAGCGGGACGGGCAGCATCTCTGGAGAGAAGGAATGGGTGACGTTTCGAGCCTGAAGAAGGGTCTCGACCCGAAACATCACCCATTCCTTCTCTCCAGAGATGCTGCCTGTCCCGCTGAGTTACTCCATCATTTAGTGTCTACCCTGAACATAATTTATAGTACACCAATTTATGGTGCAGGTCCACCACCGATTCACCGGCACCCTTGGTTCCAGAGCTCTGCCGTATTATCCGTTTTGCCGATGGCCTCGGTGGGGCCGAGATACCGGCCTCGGAAGTCGGCTATGGGAACGGATCTGCCGGCTCTGGCCGGGCCTGGAGTTCCACAGCCCCGGCAGCAGGGGGGGCAAATTCGACCCGTCGATCAGCCGCGGAGGTCCCGATGAGGTCGAGATCGGCAGCTTCACCCAGCCGAGGCACCACATTTTCGGGAGAACTTCCAGGGGGTGGGGGGGGATTTGAAGTGCACTCTTGTAATTTTATCCAGATTAAAGGAGGTGTCGGAATATCGTTTGGTGGGCCCGTATATTGCTGATGATCACCCCTCTGCCACTCAAAAGCTGTGATTGTGTTGTGCACCAGGTTCTTCATGTGAAAAATAGACTGATTTCATTGCATGTTATTTATAAAGGGCAATCTGTTGTACAATTAATTTGCAACAGACCTTACCGTTGGGACTGGAGTATGGAAGCACGCATCAGTGGAGGATGAAGAAATACCTCAGCGGGTCAGTAGAAGGAGGCTTGGGTGCCGCATATTTAACCTCAATTTTATGCACCAACAAGAAATAAACACCCAGTTTGGAAAGTAGGAAGATGCAGTTTGGCACTGATCCAGTGGCAAAGATTTGTGACCAAGTTCCTTCATGACTCTTTGACATTTGTTATGCTTCTACCATCAGGCAAAACGTATCGAAGTGTGAGAACGTGCACCTCCAGATTCAGGGAGCAAGATGGCGCCCAACACAGAAGCAGATCCACAATCACATGTAACAATCGCTCCACACTCTTAAATCTCTACTCCTACAGCAGCATTTTACCATGTATCTATACACTGTAAATAGCTCGATTGTAATACATGTATTGTCTTTCTGCTGACAACTGATATCACGCAACAAAAGCTTTTCACTGTACCTCGGTACACGTGACAATAAACTAAGCAGAACTAGGCAGTTTCTTCCCAGCTGTTATCAGGCAACTGAACCATTCTACCACACCCAGAGAGCGGTCCTGAACTGCTATCTACCTCATTGGAGACCCACGGACTATCTATGATCGGACTTTACTGGCTTTATCTTGCACTAAATGTTATTCGCGTTATTCCTTTATCGTGTATCTGTACACCGCGAATGGCTCGATTACAAACGTGTATTTCCGCTGGCTGGTTAGCACGCAAAAAAAACTTCTCGCTACACTTCGGTACATGTGACGATAAACTAAACTAAACTAAACTCAACTTTATAGCCAGGATTTTGATTTCGACCGAAGAGAGACACAAAATGCTGGTGTAACTCAGCGGGACAGGCAGCATCTCTGGAGAGAAGGAATGGGTGACGTTAAGGGTCGAGACCCTTTTCCAGACTAGTCAGGGGAAAGGGAAATGAGAGATATAGATGGTGATGTAGAGAGATATAGAACTAATGAATGATATGCAAAGCAGTAATGATGATAATGGAAGCAGGCCATTATTAGCTGTTAGCTAGGTGAGAATGGGAACGTGGTGTGACTTGGGTGGGGGAAGGATGGAGAGAGAGGGAATGTAAAGGTTACTTAAAGTTAGATAAATCAATATTCATACCATTGGGTTGTGAGTTGGCCAAGCGAAATATGAGATGCTTTTCCTCCAATTAGTTTGTTTTTTCCCCACAAAAAAAAAAGTATTGATTTGGAGATTACGGCCAACTAGTTGAATTTGCATCATTGTGGGGTAACCAACGGTAAGACAACTTTTTTCAGGATGGTGCAAGGAAGAAACTGGCGGGCTGGCAGCCAAAGTGGATGGAGGAGCACGGACATGTGAGAAACAGGAGTGAACATTCCATGCAGGTAGCACAGACATTTACCTGATGCAGGTATATAAAATGAGGAGAGCCATAGATGGAGTTGACAGCCAGAAGGTTTCCACAGATGGGAAAAAATCAAATACTAGAGAGCATTCAAGAGAGAGCTGGATAGAGCTCTTAAGGATAGCGGAGTCAGGGGGTATGGGGAGAAGGCAGGAACGGGGTACTGATTGAGAATGATCAGCCATGATCACATTGAATGGCGGTGCTGGCTCGAAGGGCCGAATGGCCTCCTCCTGCACCTATTGTCTATTGTCTATTGTCTATTGGCGTGGGTTTAAATTGAGATGGGCAAAGTTTAAAGGAGATATGTAGGACAACTATTTTTACACCCTTTTGATCTGCTTAGTTACTCCAGCTATTTGTGTCCATTTTTACGCAGATGTTGGAGAGTGCCTCACACACACTGTACGTTGAGGCAGGCACGACAGTGGCTTTGAGAGGCTTTTGGTATCGGCATATGGCAATGCAGGCAATGGACGGACATGGATTATGCACAGGTAGATAATAGATAGTCTTGGCACCATGTTTGGCACTGACATTGTGGGCCGAAGGGCCGGTTCCGTACTGTTCGATGTTCCATGTTCTAAGGACAAACGCCACACAGGAGTGCAAACTCCACACAGGCAGCACCAAAGTTTAGGATTGAACCCGGGTTTAGTTTAGTTTTGCTTAGTTTAGAGATACGGCATGCAAAGAGGCCCTTCAGATCATCGATTACCCGCTCACACTACTACCTCTCTGTTATCCCACTTATTAAACCATAGGATCGAACCTAGATCTCTGGCACTGAGCCACCCTGCCACCCACTGTGTACAGGTACAGGGTAAAGGGAATAATGTTTAGTCAATGATCAATTCCAGTAAAGTCACATTGAAGATAGTCCAAAGATCTCCAATGAGGTAGATGGGAGGTCAGGACTGCTCTCTAGTTGTTGGATGGTCCAGTTGCCTGATAACAGCGGGGAAGAGACTGTCCATGGAATGTGGAGGGACTTCGCACTTCACGACTATCACCAAAATGTGCTCCCGCCCCATTGCAAGGTGCCACACAGGATTTAAAAAATGATCAATGATGGAGGATTTTATCATCTCTGTTGGCAGAATCCAAGGGTGGGAAAAGACTTGGAAAATAAACTTTCCAATATCTGCATTGACAAATACTTAGCTCCTGCCAATGTACAGTTTCAAATCAGATCGAACATTAACCTTACAGAATCACAGAGGGTTTTCATAAGTTCGCAAGTTAGACAATAGACAATAGGTGCAGGAGGAGGCCATTCGGCCCTTCGAGCCAGCACCGCCATTCAATGTGATCATGGCTGATCATTCTCAATCAGTACCCCGTTCTTGCCTTCTCCCATATCCCCTGACTCTGCTATCCTTATGAGCTCTATCTAGCTCTCTCTTGAATGCATTCAGAGAATTGGCCTCCACTGCCTTCTGAGGCAGAGAATTCCACAGATCCACAACTCTCTGACTGAAAAAGTTTTTCCTCATCTCCGTTCTAAATGGCCTACCCCTTATTCTTAATAGGGCATTAATTATTATTAATATGGATTACAAATTCTAATAACCGTCCCATCAACCTGTTTTCAATCATTTGGATATCTTTTGTTCATTTACAAGATGCTATCGTCAATGTGCAGTTCATGTTCATGTCATATGAGCAGAAGTAGGCCATTCTGGAGTTTAGAAGGATGAAGAGGGACCTCATTGAAACTTACCGAATAATGAAAGGCCTGGATAGAGTTGATGTGGAGAGGATGTTTCCACTAGTGGGAGAGTCTTGAACCAGTGGACATAGACTCAAAATAAAAGGACGTCCATCTCGAAAAGAGATGAGGAGGAATTTCTTTAGCCAGAGGGTGGTGAATCTGTGAAATTCATTGCTGTGTAGGCTAGGTCATTGGATAATTTTAAGGCAGAGATTGACAGATTTTTGATTAATAAGGGTGTCAACAAGGGTTACAAGGAGAAGGCAGGAGAATGGGGGTTGAGAGGGAAAGATAGATCAGCCATGATTGAATGGCAGAACAGACCTGATGGGCCGAATGGCCTAATTCTGCTCCCACTCCTAATCTTATGACCTTAAGGTGAGGGGGAAAAGATTTAATAGGAATCTGAGGCGTAACTTTTTCCACACAAAGGGTGGTGGGTGTATAGAACAAGCTGCCAGAGGAGGTAGTTAAGGCAGGGAATATCCTGACATTTATGAAACAGTTAGACAGGTACATGGGTAGGACAGGTTTGGAGGGGTATGGGCCAAACACAGGTATATGGGACTAGTGTAGCAGGGGCATGTTGGCCGGTGTGGGCAAGTTGGGCCAAAGGGTCTGTTTCCACGCTGTGTCACTCTATGACTCTATGGTGCATTCAGCATTTCCTTGACAACCACCCAGGGTGAATTGAATTGACTCAAGGTTGGCTTCTTGTAATGGAAGAGGGATGTAGTGTTGTAATGTTTAGTTTTGTAATGTAGAAGGATGACCAGGACTGCTCAATCATCCTGGAAATGACTGGAAATAATTGCAACCTCTGCAGCAACACTCCCAATAGCCTTTAATAAATTATACCCTTGGACAACTTTAATAAATTGCACCCTTTCTCACTCCCCATCTCACACTATTTGTTAGATTTCACTGATTCCGAGTGGAATGACACTTGTCACAATGTCTGTGTACTTTTGACCAGCCTGGCTGTTGATTACAACCATGCTTCACATTCCAGAACTCCTCACCTCCAGGCCATTTCCTTTGCACTTCTAAAAGCTGCGTGCTCTCAGCTCAGATAATAGCTTATTCTCACACCTCCAAATGCAGGGTCGACGACGGCTTCACTGAGATCGGTTACAGGGTGTTGCATTCTCTGAATGATTCCGCTGCGCTTTGAGAACTCTTTCTCGGAGGAAGTGTGATGTATACCGGGTGTCCCAAAGCCAACAAGAGATATGATTTCATGAAAATGCCAAAACAAAATGGAAGGTAGACACAAAATGCTGGAGTAACTCAGCGGGTCAGGCAGCATCTAGGAGAGAGGGAATGGGTGACGTTTCAGGTCGAGACCATCCTTCAGAAACAAAATGGAAAATAATATCTTCAAAAATTGCATTTCAAACCCCTTGCACAACTTGGGCCTTGATATCACAATTGCATTTACTGCCTGTTTAAGGATGATGTGATATATCTTTTGTGATTTGGGTTCAGCAGCAGAGTAAGTTCTTTATCTTTTAATATGGAGTAAAAACCAACAATAACTTCACCAATTCCCAGCAGGACATTACCTGAATCTCGAGTCTGAAGAAGGGTCTCGACCCGAAACGTCACCTATTCCATCTCTCCAGAGATGCTGCCTGACCCGCTGAGTTGCTCCAGCTTTTTGCTCCTGTCTTCGAGTTCTAATACCTCAGGGTGAACTAAAATATGTAGGAAGGAACTGCAGATGCTGGTTTACATCGAAGATAGACACAAAATGCTGGAATAACTTGGCGGGACAGGCAGCATCTATGGAGAAAAGGAATGGGGTAAAATATACCTGATGATTTCTGTCATTGATAGGTTTTGTAGATGGGCCTTCGTGCCATTTAGGATTGGCATTAGCAACTCCAACCAAGGTGCTAGAGTTGCTGCCTCACAGCGCCAGAGAGCCGGGTTCAATCCTGACTACGGGTGTTGTCTGTATGGAGTTTGCACATTCTCCCTGTGACCATGTGGGTTTTCTCCGGGTGCTTCAGTTTCCTCCCACACTCCAACGACGGACAGGTTTGTAAGTTAATTGGCTTTGGTGAAATTATAAATTGTTTCTAGTGTGTAGGATAGTGTTAGTGTACGGGTTGGTCGCTGGTCGGCAAGGACTCAGTGGGCTGAAGGGCCTGTTTCCGCGCTGTATCTCTAGATGAGGGGGGATCTTATTAGAAGGATGAGGGGGGATCTTATTGAAACATATAAGATAATTAGGGGATTGGACACATTAGAGGCAGGAAACATGTTCCCAATGTTGGGGGAGTCCAGAACAAGGGGCCACAGTTTAAGAATAAGGGGTAGGCCATTTAGAACGGAGATGAGGAAGAACTTTTTCAGTCAGAGAGTGGTGAAGGTGTGGAATTCTCTGCCTCAGAAGGCAGTGGAGGCCAGTTCGTTGGATGCTTTCAAGAGAGAGCTGGATCGAGCTCTTAAGGATAGCGGAGTGAGGGGGTATGGGGAGAAGGCAGGAACGGGGTACTGATCAGCCATGATCGCATTGAATGGCGGTGCTGGCTCGAAGGGCTGAATGGCCTACTCCTGCACCTATTGTCTATTGTCTATTGTCTATTGTCTATTGTCTATTGTCTATTGTCTATTGTCTATTGTCTATTGTCTATTGTCTCACCTGCCCGTGTTTGGCCCACGTCCCTCTAAACCTTTCCTATTCACGTGCCTGTCCAAATGTCTTTTAAGGATTGTAGGATTTGAAAAGATAGAATGTGTAAATAATTGTCTTCGTTGCGAATCCAAGATCAAGGAGATAATGTTCACAATAATGGATGTTGGGAACAACAAGGATTGATGTTAGAAACCAATTTTCTCGAAGAGTTTGAATAAAATTGAACTTTCCCACCATTGCCAATTATTTTTATTCAGCCTAAATCGAAGGAGATAACACAGGATTTGGATCAAACGCAGGCAGGTGGGACTAATGTAGGTGGGACACGTTGGCCGGTGTGAATGATAGAATATTTTGTCAGATAAGGGTTTAAGGGATATGGAGTCAAAGTAGGGAAATGAATCTCAGATAGAAATGTATGCTAGAATAGACCAAAGGGGTTGAATGGCCTTTTTCTATCCCTTTGGATGATCATCAAAGACTTGGCTGTGGCCAACTTCATATACAGTTTTTAGCAATAGCGGTAGGATGAATCTCTGAGAAACCGGGCAACTTGGAAGATTGCAGTTAAGTTTAATTTTGCCCTGGATTACAAAGCATGAGTACTTCCAATAAGCGTATTATGGACGAGAAAGGGTTAAGTAAGAAGCTACTCGCAAAGTAAGTAATTGCTTCGACTTAAATCTCTTTCTCCTACACATGCTTTTCAATTACTCTTTTACCAGTCTATTCAATCCTTACTCTTCCGATCCCCTTACAATGAGTTATCATTGGCTGCCATTTTAGCACTCAAATGCCATTTGTCTTATTGAAACATGGTCTTGCCCTTCTGAAGTGAACAATCATTCTCCTTCAAATACATCAAAATTCACTAAAATAAAATCCTCTTTTCTCAATGGAAAATAGGCTGCAGTTAGTGACAGTTTAGAGTAGACAATTGAATAGATTTGCTCTCTGCAGAATTAAATTGTATTACCTTTGTGCATAAAAAAGATCTGCATGCAAATACAATAATTTAACTGTGAACACCTTATGTAACAGCAAAATATTATAATATATAAAGGATATAAGAAAGTAATTTTAATACTGAATGTGTTGCTTGTAACTTTTTGTTTGGCTTCAGTTTGGAATATTAATTCATCGGTATTAGATTATGTCTGCAGTTTATTTAATTAATGATGGAATATTTGCAATGACTTCTTATTATGAATGCAAAATGGCACCCAATGTATCCCTTCAGCCCTGCATTGTCCACTCTTTTCATTCCCTTTAGCGTTTCCTGTTTATTAATAAAAACTGTCCAAAGCTGTTTATTTTTTATTATGTATAAAATCTGAGCCAATTAGAATATAAAAAGCTCTCATTGCCTTTTTTATTGATACGACATTGTACTGATTCAAAAGGATGACAGGCCAAAAGAAGTGACTACAGTATGTTTAAAATTCAGATTAAATATTAATTACCGATTGGGACTGATGCTTGCTCAATACTACAAAGACCCACAATTAGTCCTGTTTTTAGTGGAATAAGGTATGCTTAATAGAGCATTAAATAACAAATTAATCAAACCATTTGGACAGATATAGTAAATATCTTTAATATACAGTATTAATAATATATCCATACCTTGTTGGTTTTTTTGTTTACATAAACTGAAACATTCCTTGCGATTCAGATATTTAGTTGTTATTGGTATTCTGTTGGGAGATTTTGTCCATAAAGTATAAAATGATCATCAGCCAACACCGCGGAAACAACACAATTACACACCTCCTGCAATGAACTCAAAGTAACCTTGATCTCGGATATGAATATTCACAAGTGACCTGTTATCTTTGACATTAAATGGCAATGAAATAACATAGCTCTAATGCAGCTTGTACAAGATCAAGCAAACAAATGTCAAATAGAAGAGATCTATTTAAGGCAAGGGTTATTTGACATAAGAGTCCAATTACAGTATTCTTCACCGCTACTGATCACGTGCGCACAACAAATATTGATTTTAGGCTGGCTATGTATATTCTGTGGATCCCGCTCTTAATGAGAAATATGGCCACCTTTGAACCGTGGCCTTTAACACTGTAATGCACTCTTCCCCGTTAAGTGGTGCGTGGCCATCTACAAAGACAGCAAAGACAAAGCGCAATGTGTGGTTTCCAGACAATCGACCTGAAATAAGACATTGAACGTCCTTCATTGAAGGGAACAACATGAAAAGAAGACCCAGTTACTACAAGGCAAGAAAGGAAAAAAAAATCACATGTCCGCTGAAAGGATATAGAGACTCTTCGGTCCCTCAGCGTGACTGGTTCGAGTTGGCTGGAGATTTTAGTTATAAAAATAAAAGAACTGAAATATGATTTTGGAACCGTTCCAAATCTGTTCGGTTTTCTGGGTCACTGACGGGCGGTGTGCACAATTCAACCCTTTTCATTTTTAAAGGTTGTTTCTGGGTTCGGACTTACCTTGTACAACTTAATTGCCTGCTTCAGAAATAAACATCTTCTGTGCAGAAAGGCTGCACCACTAGAGAAATAAAAAAACATGCTCATCGTTTAAATCGAGCAACCTAATGAGGTGCGCTCAGGAATTGACTGCATTTGTATTTCTCGAACTGGACTAAAATTGAAATGTAGATTTTGTTTATCCTGATGGTCATAGAAAAATTAAAGACATTTCTTCACACAGAGAGTGGTGAGTCTGTGGAATTCTCTGCCACAGAAGGTAGTTGAGGCCAGTTCATTGGCTATATTTAAGAGGGAGTTAGATGCGGCCCTTGTGGCTAAAGGGATCAGGGGGTATGGAGAGAAGGCAGGTACAGGTTACTGAGCTGGATGATCAGCCATTGTCATATTGAATGGCGGTGCGTGCAGGCTCGAAGGGCCGAATGGCCTACTCCTGCACCTATTTTCTATGTTTCTATGTTTCTATGAGTAGGGAAACAAAGTGGAAACAGGCCCTTCGGCCCACCGAGCCCACGCCGAACAACGACCGCTGTTCACATTAGTTTTATGTTACACCCACTTTCTCATCCACTCCCTACGCACTAGGGAGAAGCTAATTAACCTACAAACCTGCACGTCTTTGGGATGTGGGAGGAAAGTGGAGCACCCGGAGGAAGCTTGTGTGGTTACAGGAAGATCATGCAAACTCCACACAAACAGCTCCTGAGGTCGGGATTAAGCCTGGGTTTCTGACGCTGGAAGGCTGCAGTTCCACCAGCCGCATCACTCTTTTACGTTTTACTTTCATGCAGTTCTTTTGATTTCAGTTTGTAAAAGTTAGGTTCAGCATGTTCACAGCTTAGAAGTGTCACTAGCACTTGTTTTTTTGTAGAACTCAAGGTACTGGTGCAAATATAATAGATCATGTGACATTATTGACTGCTATACATCCATCTAGATTATCCATCTAGTTTTTAGTGAAAAAGGATGGGTGAACATTTGGGTCGGCACCTGACCCAAAAGATCTTAAAGGTCCTGACCCGAAACATCACCCATTCCTTTTCACCAGGGATGCTGCCTGATCGCTGAGTTACTCCAGCACTCTGTGTCTATCTTTGGTATAAATCCAGCATCTGCAATTCTTTGTTTCTACGTCTAGTTTTTAAGCTTTCTAGAGGCACCAATATGCTGTGATATCACATACTACCACATAAACAGCACTGGCCGTTACAAAAATAACCTTAGACGTATACCAATTGTTTGCACAACTATGGTAATACTCTAAATCACCATCAAGTTTTGTAACTTCACATTAAAAATTAGTTCATGAATTTAAAAGTTGTACATTGTATTATAATACTTTATTTTATAACAAATATGTAATTTGTTAAATCAGATAGACCTATATTGAATAAATATTCAGACTCCCGAAATTTATCTTTTATTTCTCTTACAATGAAACCTAAAATCCTAAGTCTAAAATGATGGATTGTTAGAAACAGTTAGATTGCTTTAAGATAAGTAAACTTAATTTGATTTACTTCAGCTTTTTAATGCTGATTTTAAAAGCCAATCTTTTTGAAAGAACTTATAATAACTTTAGTCCAGTTAACTTGGTGGGGTGAGGGTGAGGGTGGGGGTTGGGGGGGAGTAGAAAGCTGGATGAGAGGAGGGGCAGATCAAAGCCTGGCAGGTGAGGGGGTGTTTTGGTGAGGGGGCGTTTTGATAAGCAGATGTTTGGACAAAGGCTAGGCATGAAAAGCTTGGCATGTGGGACAAAAGGATTGAAGCATTGTAAATTGTGAAACTAGACATATACGACACGATACGATAGAACTTTATTTATCCCAGGAGGGAAATTGTTCTGCCAACAGTCATAAACCACAACAAGGTACATGAAACTTGAAATTAAACTGAGGAGTGGATATCTGTCCATGAAGCCCCCCCTCAACTGTATCTGCCTATTACCTAGTGGGTAGACACAAAATGCTGGAGTTTCTCAGCGGGTCAGGCAGCGTCATAAGGAGAGAAGGAATGGGTGATGTTTTGGGTCGAGACCCTTCTTCAGACTGAAGAAGGGTCTCGACCCGAAACGTCACCCATTCTTCTGTCCCGAGACACTGCCCGACCCGCTGAGTTACTCCAGCATTTTGTGTCTACCTTCGATTTTAACCAGCATCTGCAGTTTTTTCCCTACCTCTTACCTGCCAGGCTTTGCCCGGCCTCTCCTTTCTTCAAGATATCTTTTCATCCCCCCCCCCCCCCCCCCCCGCGCCCAATCAGTCTGAAGAAGGGTCCCGACCCAAAACGTCACCGATCCATATCCTCCAGAGATGCTGCCTGACCTGCTGAGTTATCCAGCAATTTCCCTTTTATACGTAAAGCCAGCACCTGCTGTTCCTTGTTTCCACTCTTTTCTACAGAATTGTATTTATTGTCACAAGACAGCATGGATTGTAAAGCAATCAACATAAATGGACATTTTTAAGAAGCATTGAGAGAGGAAATAAACACCATTTAGGATAGAGCTCTTGATTCTTAACATGATGAGCAATTTCATGTGATTTATAGAGATGGTCAAAATATTCATGTCTGCTGATTCATTGATAAATGAATCAGGACAGATTGAATTCTACCAGACTGCAAATCAGATCCCAGAAATCTACCTGCATCATTTAATGCTGAGCTCACATCCTAAATGTCAAACAGGGATAGAAATATTATCACCTCTTTAAATAAGAAATAATAATAAATTGAATTTAATAATATCTTCATAGGTTCCAGGAGCAGAAATAGGCCATTCGGCCCATCGAGTTCACTCCACCATTCAATCATGGCTGATCGATCTCTCCCTCTCAACTCCATTCTCCTGTCTTCTCCTCATAATCCCTGACATCCTTAGTAATTAAAAATCTGTCAATCTCTGCCTTAAAAATATCCATTGACTTGGCCTCCACAGACGTCTGTGGCAATGAATCCCACAGATTCACCACCCTCTGGCTAAATAAATTCCTCCTCGTCTCCTTTCTAAAGGTACGTCCTTTTATTCTGAGGCTGTGGCCTCTGGTCCTAGACCCCTCCCACTAGTGGAAACATCCTCTCCACATCCACTCTATCCAGGCCTTTGAATCTATTTCCATGAATGTTGTAACTTTGTCATAATTATTACTTTCATCTGGCCAAAGTTAGTTCAGAAGTTCTGAAAGGTTTGTTTGCGAGAGGTGAACAATAAAAAGCTTTCGTTTTTACACGTGGCAGTAAATTAAACCAAAGTCAACACCTCCTCCACCATTTTTCATTGCAAACCTCATGATCCTTGTTAAACATAGAAACATAGAAAATAGGTGCAGGAGGAGGCCATTTGGCCCTTCGAGCCAGCACCGCCATTCATTGTGCTCATGGCTGATCTTCCACAATTAGTAACCCGTGCCTGCCTTCTCCCCATATCCCTTGATTCCACTAGCCCCTCGAACTCTATATAACTCTCTTTTAAATTCATCCAGTGAATTGGCCTCCACTGCCTTCTGCGGCAGAGAATCCCACAAATTCACAACTCCCTGGGTGAAAAAGTTCCTTTTCACCTCATAATTTAAGTGGCCTCCTCTTTATTCTTAGACGTTCTTGTGAACTGTATCATTAACATGACTTTTACTGCCCAAACTTGGAGACAATAGCTGTACAAATGCACACTGGCCCCCCTCACGTAACTCAACAATCTTGCCTCCATTTCTGGACAACCGTGTGAATTTGCCCATGCTGAGAATGCAGGATTGGTGAGAGGAGATATAGTTTGTTAAGTTTTCTTCCCAAATTGTATTGGGATTGAGATTTTGTGTATTCTGCCTTCCAACTAAAGTGGGAGCCTTCAAGTAATCATTTGATGGTCTTGTGTTAACATTATTGATCTGGCAATAGAGTCAGAATCATAGGTATCACAAAATGCTGGAGTAACTCAGCAGGTCAGGCAGCATCTAGGAGAGAAGGAATTGGTGACGTTTCTGGTCGAGACCCTTCTTCAGACTAATCTGTCTTCACATCAGTCTGAAGAAGGGTCTCGACCCGAAACGATTTGTACCAGCTACAGTTATTTTCCTACAGAATCATGGGCTCATACAGCGTGGAAACAGGCCCTTTAACCCAACTTGCCCACACTGACCAACATGCCCCATCTTCACTAGTCCCACCTGCCTGTATTTGACCCATATCCCTCGAAACCTATCCTATCCATGTATCTATCAAAATGATTCTTAAACCTTAGATCTATTATGCACATAATGAGCATTTTTTAATTGTTATTGAAACTAATTACTCATATTTACATTCATTTTAATTTAGCTCTACTTGGCTAAATCTTCACTGAGATCCAGTTATGTTTGGTTGTGAATTTTACTTTCTAATAAGATTTCACTGAGTTTCAGTCCTAGCCAGATGTCACGAGCAAAAGCCTGATTGGCCATTTTCATTATATTTCAGTAAATTTGTTAAAAATTATAAGTTTGCAGCTTTTCATTACACAACTGCAGCACAGCGGTAGAGTTGTTGCCTCACAGCGCCAGAGACCTGGGTTAGATTCTGTCTATGGGTGCTGTCTGTACGGAGTTTGTACGTTCCCCCCGTGACCCTGTGGGTTTCAGTTTGGTTTATTGTCACGTGTACCGAGGTACAGTGCAAAGCTTTTGTTGTGTGCTAACCAGTCAGCGGAAAGACAATACATGTTTTCTCCGGGTGCTCCGGTTTCCTCCCACATTCCAAAGACGTGCAGGTTTGTGGTTTCATTGGCTTCTGTAACTTTCCCCTGGTGTGTAGGATGCGAAACTGGGATAACTCAGAACTGTTTGGTCGACATGAACTCGGTGGGCCGAAGGGCCTGTTTCCCCACTGTGTCTCTAGAGTAAACTAAATTGAATTTCTCTAATTTCACTTTCTCCGGACTCTCAGTCTGAAGAAGGGCCTCGACCCGAAACATCAAATACATACAGGTATGTAGGTTAATTGACTGGGTAAATGTAAAAATTGTCCCTAGTGTGTGTAGGATAGTGTTAATGTGCGGGGATCGCTGGGCGGCGCGGACTCGGTGGGCCGAAGGGCCTGTTTCCGCGCTGTATCTCTAAATCTAAAAATCTAAAATCAGCCATTCCTTTTCTCCAGCTATGCTGTCTGACCCGCTGAGTTACCGACAGCTTTTTGTGTCTATCTTTGATTTTTATGCAGCTGGGTTAAGACCACACCGGGATCACTCCCTTGTCCAACCTTGCTTTCTGAGGACAGTTTAATCATTCAATGGGTATCTGGTGCTGAGCAATATGTTCCAACTCGCCCACACTGCAAAAAACGATTGCATTTCACTGCTACATTGTCAGTATATTTTTCATTTTATTCTGGACAGCACGGTCTCATAGAAACATCGAGCATAGAAAAATAGGTGCAGGAGTAGGCCATTCAGCCCTTCGAGCCAGCACCGCCATTCAATATGATCATGGCTCGATCATCTATAATCAGCACACCGTTCATGCTTTCCCCCGATATTCCTTGATTCCTTTAGCCCTAAGAGCGAAATCTAACTCTCTCTCGAAAACATCCAATGAATCGGCCTCCACTGCCTTCTGCGGCAGAGAATTCCACAAATTCACAACTCTCGGGGTGAAAAAAAAATGTCCTCATCTCAGTCCTAAATGGCCTATCCCTTATCACTCAGCAAGCAGTGTGTTTCGATGACAGGTTAACATTTCACCAGACAATATCCATGCAGGCGATGTGTACGTAGCTACCTTCATTTCCAGACACTCAGGCAAATGCAATGGGGGCATTGTGACAGAGGAGTCTTTCAGAGCCGAAGTGAAACATAACTCAACTTCAAATCTTGGCCAATCTCTTCAACCAGTGGTATTTGTTTATCAAGAAGAAAATACTTTGTATGGCATTTGATATCTCGAAGCTATCAATTCTTCACCTTGTTACATAATACTTATGTTTATTTTTAAAGAGGAATTAGTCTGCTTTCACTCTGTACTAGACCTTGAGTAAGACCCTTAAAGTTGAAGGAGACTTTCGGGAAGAAGGTGTAGGAGTCTGAAAACTATAACGCTTCATTACACGATTAAGATTCAAGATTCAAGATTCAATTTAATTGTCACATGCACCAATTAAGATACAGTGAAATTTGAGTTGCCATACTAAGTAAAAAGCAACAAGACAAGCAGCCACATACAATAAAATTTAACATAAACATCCACCACAGCGGATTCCACATTCCTCACTGTGATGGAAGGTAATAAAGTTCGAGCATCTTCCTCTTTGTTCACCCGCTGTCGGGGCTGTTGAACCGTCCTCAGTCGGCGTTGCCGACTGTCCGAGGCCGCGTCGGGACGGATGAAACACTCTCCGCGGCATTGAGCTCCCGAGTCGGCCTCTTCTCACCAGAGACCGCGGGCTTCACGGTGTTAAAGTCCGCGCCGCGCCGCGGGTTAAACACGACACCCTGTAAATAAATCTGAACTGCATTGGGGGGGGTCATTGTTTTTGTCTCTGCACTATTATGGTTAGTTTAAAAAATATATAATGAACTTCTTTTTTTTGCTTTTTTACGCTGTGTACAGTGTCGGTTGTGCTGCTGCTGGTAAGAAATTCATCGATCCGTTTCAGAATATGTGTCAAACCTCACTCTTGACTCATGAAAAGTAATATGCATTAGGAGCAAAAGTTGGATAACTTAGAGCTAATGGGACATTAGATAACAATTAGTACCAATGTTTATCTACCGAAAAATGAATAACTTTTTTTTTTGTAATCACTTTTTTCTTCTGTATAAGAAGGAACTGCAGATGCTGGTTTAAACTGAAGATAGACACAAAATTCTGGAGTAACTCAGTGGGACTGGCAGCATCTCTGGAGAGAAGGAATGGGTGACGTTTCGGGTTGAGGAGAATCTCGACCCGAAACGCCACCTATTCCTTCTCTCCAGAGATGCTGCCTGTCCCGCTGAGTTACCCCAGCTTTTTGTGTCGATCTTCACTTTTTTCTTCTGTTCTCTCCTTATAATTTGCTTTCATTGGCAGTGATATTAGTTTATTATTGTGGCGAATACCCTATACAGTGAAAATCTTTGTTTGCTTCTACTCTGTCAAATCATACAATGCATGAATGCAAGTATAAATCATACTGTACATGAATGCATACCATACACAAGTACAATATGCAAAGAAAAAAAACCCAGAGTACAGTACATAGTGTTATTAGTTTACAGCTACCTAGAATTTGCAAAAAAAATGTCTAATGCAAGACTGGGAGATCGAGACTAGATTGAGGGGCCGAATGGCCTCCTCCTGCACCTATTGTCTATTGTCTATTGTCTATTGTCTATAGATCCTTAGCTTATGAGAGACAATAGACAATAGACAATAGACAATAGGTGCAGGAGTAGGCCATTCGACCCTTCGAGCCAGCACCACCATTCAATGTGATCATGGCTGATCATTCTCAATCAGTACCCCGTTCCTGCCTTCTCCCCATACCCCCTGACTCCGCTATCCTTAAGAGCTCTATCTTGCTCTCTCTTGAATGCATTCAGAGAACTGGCCTCCACTGCCTTCTGAGGCAGAGAATTCCACAGATTCACAACTCTCTGACTGAAAAAGTTTTTCCTCATCTCAGTTCTAAATGGCCTACCCCTTATTCTTAAACTGTGGCCCCTGGTTCTGGACTCCCACAACATTGGGAACATGTTTCCTGCCTCTAACGTGTCCAACCCCTTAATAATCTTATATGTTTCGATAAGATCCCGTTTAGTAGTTTGATGAAACGGGGGGAAGAAGCTTTTCCTGAATCTGGTGGTTTCTGAGTTTGGCCCATGTTGTCTGCACTGACCAGCGATCACCCACACACTAATTCTATCCAACAAAGTAGGAACAATTTACAATTATACCAAGCCTATTAATCTACAAACCGGCATGTCTTTGGCATGTGGGAGTAAACCGGAGCACCCGGAGAAAACCCACGCAGTCGCAGGGAGAACGTGCAGACAGCAGCCGTAGTCATGTACGAACCCGTCTCTCTGTGAGGCAGCAGTTCTACCACTTGCTGCTTCATATAGACCTCATTAAAAAAGTAACGACATTATGGCCAAATTAGATGCATGATGTGCAAAAATCAAAGACTAGAGCCCACCCTGGTCACTCCCTCTTCTCCCCTCTCCCATCACGCAAAAGGTATAGAAGTGTAAAAAAGGCACACCTCCAGATTCAAGGACAGTTTCTTTCCAGCTGTTATCAGGCAACTGAATCATCCTACCACAACCAGAGAGCAGTGCTGAACTACTATCTACCTCTTTGGTGACCGTCAGACTGTCCTTGTTTGGACTTTGCTAGCTTTACCTTGCACTAAACGTTATTCCCTTATCATGTATCTATACTCTGTAAATGGATCGATTGTAATCATGTATTGTCTTTCCGCTGACTGGTTAGCACGCAACAAAAAAGCTTTTCACTGTACCTCGGTACACGTGTCAATAAACTAAACTGAACAAGCTTCTGTATTAACCAAGGGTAGACACAAAATGCTGGAGTAACTCAGCGGGTCAGGCAGCATCTCGGGAGAGAAGGAATGGGTGACGTTTTGGGTCGAGACCCTTCTTCAGACTCTGTATTAACCAACTGGCACCTTGATAAAGCTTTGAGTGGCAAAATATATATTTAAATTACGATTTAGTCTATGTGATAAAACTGAGAGATGTTATTTGTTGGCACAGGAAGAGGTTGTGTTGTAGAGGTGCCGAAGCAACCACTGATTGGGCACAAGGAGTTCGAGTATGTGCAAGGCAGGAATTTTTACAATGATTAGAAAATCAGGCACAGTCTGTTCTTGCATTTTTGGTATGCAGCTCAACCAGCTCACGTACCAGCGAGTAAAACCTCCACATGACCAGATGATGATCAGCAACTCTGACCGCCTGGGGTCATGCCGAAGATAGACACTAAAAGCTGGAGGAACTCAGTGGGGAGGTCAGGCAGCATCTCTGAAGAAAAGGAATAGTCGATGTTTCGGGTCGGTTTATTGGCTGCTGTAAAACTGCTTCTCACGTCTAGGGAGTGGATGAGTAGGTGGGATAACGGAAAGCTGATGGGAACAGGCGATCGATGGACTCAGTGGTCCACAGGGCCTGTTTCCATGCCGTATCTCGAAACCAAACTAAACATAAACTGGGGTTGTGTAGGACGGGACTACAGATGCTGGTTTGCACCTAAGTTAGACACAACTTGGACGCTGGAGTAACTCAACCGGTCAGGCAGCATCACTAGAGAATTGGAATAGGTGACATTTCGGGTCGAGACCTTTCTTCGGATTGAGAGTCAGGGGAGAGGGAAACGAGAGACATAGAAGGTACATGGAACAGATGAATGAAGGATCTGCAAAAAGCAACGATGATCAAGGAAAGGTGGAGTCCACAAGGGTCCATTGTTGGCTGTGGGGTAGGTGATAACAAGTTGTACTAACGGTGAAATTCAACAGGACAACAGTGAAGCTAATACGATGGGTATGGTGGGGGAGGGATAGAGAGAGAGGGGATGCAAGGGTTACTTGAAGTTAGAGAAATCAATATTCATACCACTAGGTTGTAAGCTGCCCAAGTGAAATACGAGATGCGGTTCCTCCAATTTGCGTGTGGCCTCACTCTGACACTGGAGGAGGCCCAGGACAAATAATGGGACAATATGGCAATGCACCATTGTGGGCTCCACCTTTCCTTGATCATCGTTGCTTTTTGCATATATATCATTCATTTGTTCTATGTACCTTCTATACATCGCGTTTCCCTCTCCCCTGACTCTCAGTCTGAAGAAGGATCTCCACCCGAAACACCACCTATTCCTTTTCCCCAGACCCACTGAGTTACTCCAGCTTTTTGTGTCTATCTTCGGTGTAAACCAGCATCTGCAGTTCCTTCCCACACAACTGATGTTTATGTTTTGTTCAGTTTAGAGATACTGCTTGGAAACAGGCCCCACTGACCACCAAGACTATCAGTAGTCTGTTCCTATTAGCTCTGTGTTATTGCATTCTTGCATCCACTCCCTACACACGAGAAGCAACTTTACAGCAGCAATTAACTTACACACCTACACGTCTTTTGGATGTGGGAGGAGACCGGAGCACCTGGAGGAATCCCACATGGTCACAGGGAAAATGTACAAACTCCGTACAGAGAATACCCGAGGTTAGGATCGAACCCGGATCTCTGGCGCTGTGAGGAAGCAGCTTTGCCAGCTGCACCACTCTGCTGCCACTAAATACCTCCAATGAGGCCACTTGACTCCATGAAGAAGGGTCCCGACCTGAAACATCACCTGTTATTTTCCTCCAGAGATGCTGCCTGGCCCGTTGAGTTACTCCAGCACTTTGTGTCTATCTTGGTCCCCTTGTGACCACCTAACCTGAATCACAATTCTGTTCCCATCACTGGTCAAATATCAATTTCATAAGATTATAAGATCATAAGTGAGAGGAGTAGAATTAGGCCATTTGGTCCATCAAGTCTACTCCGCCATTCAGCCATGGCTGATCTATCTCTCCCTCCTAACCCCATTCTCCTGCCTTCTCCCCATAACCCCTGACACCCGAACTAATGAAAAAACCTCCCAAATCTTTCAATGAATTTTCCAAATCTTTATCTTCTGTTTTCTTGAGGTACTGAGCCAACTTTAGTCTGTGTCTAATAGTTCATCGAAGGTATTTATTCACAAAAATGCTGGAGTAACTCAGCAGGTCAGGCAGCATCTCAGGAGAGAAGGAATGGGTGACGTTTCGGGTCGAGACCCTTCTTCAGACTGATATCAGGGGGGCGGGACAAAGGAAGGATAGTTCATCTAATAGTTCATCAATCCCTTTCAGGTATTCAGTTTCTCATTTCAACATGAGCCTTCCATGGCATTTTTCACATCCAATATTCCAGTGGGCATTCAAACAGTTCCACAATTTTAAACAGTATAATTTTAACAGTATAATTGTCACACTGTTAATAGAAAGACCATTATGTCTGTAGGTAGGAGTTTCCGTGAACTGTAACTAAAACCCTTGAGACAATCTATGTTCAACTCTGTTCCGTCTACGGACTTATTAACATATGAATACCCATTGCTTCTAATTTAATATTTTTAATCCCTTCTCACTTGTTACCACATTTTCGTGTCAAAGCCTTGGAGGGGGTGGAGATGGTTTTAACTAGAACGGTACGATGATGAGGGATGACACAAAATGCTGGAGTAACTCAGCGGGTCAGGCAGCATCTCTGGAGAGAAGGAATCTCTCCCGAGATGCTGCCTGACCCACTGAGCTACTCAAGCATTTTGAGTCTACCTTCGTTTTAAACAAGCATCTGCAGATTATTTCCTACACAATACTGAGGGATCTGGCAGGTGGAGGGATTGCAAAAACTAGGGGTATTGCTCTGGGAACAGAGAAGTCTGAGGGCAAACGCAGGAGGGGTGTTGAGACGTGGACGGATTTACTAAAGCTGATCAAGCTAAACAGTTTCCATTAACAATGGAGACCGCAATCAGTGGCAGAACCAAACGGGAAATAGGAGACAAGCCCTTCGGCCCATCGAGTCCGTGCTGACCATCGATCACTATCCTACACACACTAGGGACAATTTGCAAATTTTCACCGAAGCCAATTAACCTACAAACTTGCACGTCTTTGGAGTGGGGTGGGGGGGAAACCGGAGCACCCGGAGGAAACCCACGTGGTTGCAGGGAGATCGTACATACTCCGTACAGACAGTACCCGTAGTCAGGATCGAACCCTGGACCCTGGCGCTGGGAGGCAGCAACTCTACCGCTGCGCCACTGTGCCGCTCATAAATGTTTTAACTATTGAGCTGTTGTAATTTTTTATTTAGAATATCAAATATTTCCTTTCAAATACAAATGTACCAACTGACCATTTTTTTGAAATAATTAACTAACTAAGTAAAAAATAAGTTGCGGGAGGTGAATATTGATCAACTGGGCTGCTCTGCTTTGAAGGGTATTGGGAGCAGATTGAAGAGTGATTTTCATAATGACATCGAATATGTCATTTTAAGATAGCATTTATAGATTGGTGTTAGAAAGGGGAGAGGCTTGAATGACTAGCACATTTAAAGAGGCCACACTGGTATTTAATGGGGTAGATTGGAACTGCAGATGCAGGTTTATACCGAAGATAGACATTAAGTGCTGCAGCAACTCAGAGAGTCAGGCAGCATCTCTGGAGAAAAAAAGTCAGGACCCTTCTTCAGACTGAAATGGACTAGAAGCATCCTTTTAGTTTGCTGTCCTGGAGTTCATTAGTTCTTGCCTTAACGGAACTAGATTTTTGTTTAAAAAGCAAAGAGAATTCAATATAGGCCAAGGTAATTTATTTCTGGGCACTGATTAATGCCTTGCTTCTGTTAGAATGAGGATGTTAATGGCATTTAGGGTCAGCGTAGAGGGACAGAAATGAGAATTCCCACCATTTTATTAGCTTGCTTCTTTTGAGACCAATTCCATTGTCTGTCCTGGTTATATATTTTTTGATTATTTTCATATTCATTTCATTCAGTTTTTTTTTTTCCCCATTCGTTTGTTTTGTTATATTTAATTCCAATTAGTTAATCAGGCAGATTGGGATTACTAAGGCTAGACCCCAGAATCTGGCATGCATTGTTTTACGTGCGGTAACTTGAGCCACTGTTTTCTATTTGGAATCGAAATCCCTGCCTACACAGGACTCGGAGAAAATATGAACATCGCATGATTTCAACAGTAATGCATTCATCTTTCCATTTCTCTCAGGAGAAGGGACAAATCTCAGACTCCGAACCAAAGCCGTTCGCTCTTATAAAAATAATAATGCTCATTTATAGTGGGGAAAAAAAATACCCATGGAGAAGTATTATTGTAGGACTCAGAGGGTTAATCTGATTCTTGTGCACGATCCATCGGACTCCTAAACGCAGCGACAAATAGCCATTATTCTTTCATTCTGCACAGATAATCGAGGCAATTTAAAGACTTTAGTCGGCATAAGTGAATCCATTAATCCTTTAGGATTTCGCGATAAGTGGTGACTGTAAAATAGTGCTAATGCCTCTGTAGAGGAGGGAAAAAATTAATAATTAGCAGGTTAAAAATTATTCAGTGACTACCAAATTGCTTTCACATTCAGTGGTATAGGTAAATTGTACCGTATAAAAAGGTCAAAGACTATCAGGGTTACTGAATTAACAATAGAAATACTAATGTCATTATTGCAATTATTGTAAGTCATTATTGTGCTTCAATAACGTGGGGAATATATTTATTTATAGCCAGTAAGAAATGTATAAGTTGCGCTCACCAATCTTTTTTTGCCTATCATTTCATGGGTTGTAGTGTGAATGACTGGACTTCAATGACGACAAATATCTGATTCCCCAGTTTAACTTATTGTCCTCTTGTGGTTTTTTAGTTAGGCTACGATGATGGCAATTTACTTAATAATTTAAAGTCAAATGGATGCAAATCCCAAAACGTTTATGGCTTTTAAAATCTTTTTAGCTATCTGCTCTAAAATATATTTCGCTATATATTCAGGGTGGCACTGTGACACGGCGGTAGAGTTCCTGCCTTATAGCGCCAGAAACGCGGGTTCAATCCTGACTAGGGGTGCTGTCCGTACGGAGTTTGCACGTTCTCCCTCTGATCGCATGGGTTTTCTCCGGGTGCTCCGATTTCCTCCCACACTCCAAAGACGTGCAGGTTTGTAGGCCTATTGGCTTCGGTAAAGATTGTAAATTGTCCCTAGTGTGTGTAGGATAGTGCTAGTGTACGGGGATTGCTGGTCGGCGCGGACTGTATCGCTAAACTAAATTAAACTAAACTAAACCATAGTAATCAAACGTTGAATCTGAAGTTCACGTTGTATTTCTTAGCGATTCAAACTTACGCAGGGAAAGTTGGTTATGCATTAGGAAAATGTTTCACATCAATAAATGTGCTGACTCAGAATAAGCAGATCAAAAGATTTGATTAACTACCATGGCCTGAAATGTGCTTGCAAATCTTTGAGCCCAAGGCAATACACCTGCTCATAATAAAACCTTGGTTCATGTTAAAATGTTGGTTCTCCAATGCTCTGTATGGAGCACTGTCAATGGAAGGGAAGACAAATTTAATGTATATAAAAGTTGTTAAGAAGGGTCTCGACCCAAGACATCACCTATTCCTTTTCTCCAGAGATGCTGCCTGACCCGCTGAGTTACTCCAGCATTTTGTGTCTATTTCAACTGTGCTTTAGTTCAGAGATACAGCGTGGAAACAGGCCCTTCGGCCCACCGAGTCTGCGCCGACCAGCGATCCCCGCACACTAGCACTACCTTACACACTAGGGACAGAGGGTCAGGCAGCCTCTCGGGGGGAGAAGAAATGGGTGACGTTTCGGGCTGAGACCGTTCTTCAGTCTGAAGAAAGGTCTCGACCCGAAACGTCACCCATTCCTTCTCTCCCGCAATGTTGCCTGACCCGCTGAGTTACCTCAGAATTTTGTGCCAACTTTGACATTCAAACTGTTGGGTAACAATCTACCTGGTTGAAAAGTTACAGTGGATGCTGTTCCTCCAGTTTGCCTGTGGCCTCATTCTGTGACGAAGGATTCCGTCCCTGACACCTGAAGCCTTTCCAACGTGACACTGGCAGGGAACATGATAGGATGTGCTCCAATAAGCTGGATGATGGCCTGGCCAAGATGGCCGCCCATGAGTCACGGTGCCAGGCGGTAGAGGGCTCTGCCCGGGCCCGCTGCCTGCCCCTTTTCCGGAGTTACGTCCGTGCCCGGGAGGTGTTGGAGAGGGACTGCGAGCTGTCCACGGGCACCCTGGGGGATATCCGGGACCACTGGGCACCACGGGAGGTTGAATGCATCCTGGACAGTGATTGTAACATAGTTGTATAGTTGTTCATTTAGTATATTAGTTTGTCTTATAATATGGCGTTGTTTTCTGATTTGTTTTATTAGACAATAGACAATAGACAATAGGTGCAGGAGGAGGCCATTCGGCCCTTCGAGCCAGCACCGCCATTCAATGTGATCATGGCTGATCATTCTCAATCAGTACCCCATTCCTGCCTTCTCCCCATACCCCCTGACTCCGCTATCCTTAAAAGCTCTATCTAGCTCTCTCTTGAATGCATTCAGAGAATTGGCCTCCACTGCCTTCTGAGGCAGTGAATTCCACAGATTTACAACTCTCTGACTGAAAAAGTTTTTCCTCGTCTCAGTTCTAAATGGCCTACCCCTTATTCTTAAACTGTGGCCCCTTGTTCTGGACTCCCCCAACATTAGGAACATGTTTCCTGCCTCTAACGTGTCCAACCCCTTAATAATCTTATACGTTTCGATAAGATCTCCTCTCATCCTTCTAAATTTATTGTATTGTAAATATTATTTTTAATAATTGAATACATTTTTGATATAAAAATAATCTGGATGGGTGCTGTGCCAACTGCTCACAAACCACCCAACACTGTTCTGTACCAAGCTGCCCACTTGATTGGCACCCCATCCAGCTCTTTAAATATCTATTTCCCCCCCACCACTGCCATTCAGTGGCTGCAGTAATGAATCATCTACAGCACAAAAGGACGTACCTTCAGAAAGGAGATGAGGAGGAATGTCTTCAGTCAGGGGGTGGTGAATCTGTGGGATTCTTTGCCACAGACGGCTGTGGAGGCCACGTCAATGGGTATTTTTCAGGCAGAGATTGACAGCTTCTTGATTAGTATGGGTGTCAGGGATTATGGGGAGAAGACAGGAGAATGGAGTTGAGAGGGAGAGATAGATTGGCCACGATAGAATGGCGCCGTAGGCTCGGTGGGCCTATTTTTGCTCCTATGACTTATAAACGTGAATTTATGAATGAAAACATAGAAACATAGAAAATAGGTGCAGGAGTAGGCCATTCGGCGCTTTGAGCCTGCACCGCCATTCAATATGATCATGGCTGATCATCCAACTCAGTATCCTGTACCTGCCTTCTCTCCATACCCCCTGATCCCTTTAGCCACAAGGGCCACATCTAACTCCCTCTTAAATATAGCCAATGAATTGGCCTCAACTACCCTCTGTGGCAGAGAATTCCACAGATTCACCACTCTCTGTGTGAAAAAAAAACGTTCTCATCTCATTCCTAAAAGACTTCCCCATTATCCTTAAACTGTGACCCCTTGTTCTGGAGTTGCATGTGCTGCAGTTACTCATTCAGACTATTCCAACAATTCGACACAAATCCAGAACATTTATGAGTAGGAAGGACTAAGGGCAGATGTGAACTAGTGTGAATGGGTGATCGATGGTCGGCGTGGATTCGGTGGGGCAGAGGGCCTGGGTCGAGGCTGCATCTCTAAAATAAACCAACATATCACCGGCTGTATGTTTCCCTCCAAGCTGTACACCATCCTGATTTTGAAATATATTGATGTTCCTTCGGTGTTGTAAGGTCTAATCTACGGAAAATGGTCCAAGCAACTCTGTGGGAGTCACGAGGAGATCACATTGGGAACACTAAGTGCAGTAGCCGAAGTATGAGGATTTGTCCCACCCTTACCTCTTTCCAGCTTTTAGCGGCACGGTGGCGCAGTGGTAGAGTTGTTGCCTCACAGCGCCGGAGACCCGGTTCGATCCTGACTACAGGTGCTGTCGGTAAGGAGTTTGTACGTTCTCCCTGTGACCCGCGTGGGTTTTCTCCGGGAGCCCCGGTTTCCTCCCGCACTCCGAAGACGTACAGGTTTGCAGGCTAATTTGCTTGGTAATATTGTAAATTCTCTATTGTGTGTGTCGGACAGCGTTAGTGTGCGGGGATCGCTGGTGGTCGGCGTGGACTCAGTGGGCCGAAGGATCTGTTGCTGCCCTGTATCTCTAAACCTAAACCTAAACCTTAACCTTCTCCTCACAACTATGTACTGTTATCATAGCATATCATATATATACAGCCGGAAACAGGCCTTTTCGGCCCTCCAAGTCCGTACCGCCCAGCGATCCCCGCACATTAACACTATCCTACACCCACTAGGGACAATTTTTTTAATTTTTTTTATTTTTTACATTTACCCAGCCAATTAACCTACATACCTGTACGTCTTTGGAGTGTGGGAGGAAACCGAAGATCTCGGAGAAAACCCACGCAGGTCACAGGGAGAACGTACAAACTCCTTACAGTGCAGCACCCATAGTTAGGATCGAACCTGAGTCTCCGGCGCTGCATTCGCTGTAAAGCAGCAACTCTACCGCTGCGCCACCGTGCCGTTTGTGTTTGTGTGCCATTGTATTTTCGTTTTTTCTTAGTACCTGAACTGATGTGCAGCACTTTGGTCAAGGTGGGTTGTTTTTAAATGTGCTATACAAATAAAATTGACTTGACTTGACTTGACTTGACTACAATCGGTCCCAAACTGAAACGTCACCTATTCATTCCCTCCACAAATGCTGCCTGAGCCGCCAAGCTACTCCAGCACTTTGAGCATGTTGGGGCTTCCCTCATCCGCAAGGCTGCAGTTATTCACCATTCTCTTTTCAAAAGTAATTAGGAGTGGGCAATAGATCCTTGCCTTCTCAACGAAGCTCGGATCCTGAGACATGAATAAGTAAAAAGTTTTTATCAACTCCCAACCATCTCTTCTAATATCACCTTCTTTAACTTGGTGACCCAGTTTTGTCTGCTTATGTTTCTATCAGGATGAGGGGGATATCTTACAAAGTTTATAGCCATAGATAAATGATATCCTTTTAATTATTGTCAATGATAGCTGCATCAGAGTTGAGACATTCAGGTATAATCTCCAGGGTTAATGGGATTTAAAGAACGTTCTTGTAAATAATATGACAATGCCTATTAGATGACTTCCATTAATATTATGGCCATGCACTTTCCTAGTATAGAAGGGATCAAATTGGTGCTGAAGAAATTTGAGACCAAGGAGTATCATGATACAACATAGGACACAAAAATAAGGACATAGAAATTTGCATCGGACTTAGTGAAATATCCACAGAAAGTCTTCAGGGAATTGTGTTCCAGAATCTTTCATTCATCAAATATTTCAAAAATAATATTTAACTAGGTAAGTATTCAGAGTATTTAAATCACCAAGAATCGTATCGCTCTGCCCCTCTTCATCGGGGACCAGAGGTGGAAATACTGCACAGAGGAGTTCCCTGCAACCTGTTCCTCACGCGGTTCACAGACTCGCCAGGCGACCTGCCACTGTTGCGGGCTGGAAGAGTCTGTGTACCACGTGTACATGGAGTGAGTGAGACTGTGTACCACGTGTACATGGAGTGTGTGAGTCTGTGTACCACGTGTACATGGAGTGTGTGACTCTGTGTACCGCGTGTACATGGAGTGTGTGACTCTGTGTACCACGTGTACATGGAGTGTGTGAGTCTGTGTACCATGTGTACATGGAGTGTGTGAGTCTGTGTACCATGTGTACATAGAGTGTGTGAGTCTGTGTACCACGTGTACATGGAGTGTGTGACTCTGTGTACCACGTGTACATGGAGTGTGTGACTCTGTGTTCCACGTGTACATGGAGTGTGTGAGTCTGTGTACCATGTGTACATGAAGTGTGTGAGTCTGTGTACCATGTGTACATGGAGTGTGTGAGTCTGTGTACCACGTGTACATGGAGTGTGAGTCTGTGTACCACGTGTACATGGAGTGTGTGAGACTGTGTACCACGTGTACATGGAGTGTGTGACTCTGTGTACCACGTGTACATGGAGTGTGTGAGTCTGTGTACCAACTGTACTTGGAGTGTGTGAGTGTGTACCACGTGTACATGGAGTGCGTGAGTCTGAGTTCCGCGCATCCGTCCTCGTCCGTCGGTACGCGCCATCATCGACCGACGCACCGACCCCTCCACAAACGCCACTGGGTCCTCTCCGAGTGCCTCCGTGGTGCCACCGGTTGTTAGTCACGCCTTATTTCAGAGTTGCTGGTTTGGCTCAACTCAACTTGGATCAAACCCACCACAGAGACTGGGGTTGTGCAGGAAGGAACTGCAGGCGCTGGCTTAAACCGAAGATAGACACAAAAAGTGTCTGGAGTAACTCGGTGGGGTCAGACTGCGTCTCTGGAGAGAAGGATGGTGACGTTTTGGGGTCGAGACCCTTCTTCAGACTGAAAGTCAAGGGAAAGGGAAACAAGAGATGTCGACGGTGACATAGAGAGATGTACAACAAATTAATGAAAGATATGCAAAAACGTTTCGTGATAAAGGAAACAGACCATTGTTAGCTGTGGCCTAGGTGAAAATGAGTTACAGACAATGAGACTCAACAACACAACTTTGAAGCTGGTGCAACTTGGGTGTGGATGATGGAGAGAGAGGGGAAGCAAAGGTTACTTGAAGTTAGAGAAATCAATAGTCATACCATTGGGTTGTCAGCTGCCCAAGCGAGATATGCACTGGGGACGATGTACCAGGTAGCACAACCAAGAAACCACAGATGCTGGTTTACACAAAAGGACACAGAGTGCTGGAGTAACTCAGCAGGTCAGGCAGTATCTCCAGAGATGTCCGAAGAAGCTGCCTGATCCGAAATGTGTCCGAAGAAGGGCCCTTACCTGAACGTCACCTATCCATGTTCTCCAGAGATGAGTTGTGGGTTGGGACCCTTCAGATGGAAACAACCCAAAGAGTTTTCTGGCCATTCCCTCCACAGATGCTGCCCGACCCACTGAGTAACCAACACTTTGTGTCCTTTTGAAGAATAAAAGGCTGTTCTCCTGTTTGCTGGCATTGATCCCTTAATTAATATATACAATAATATTAATTATTCCATTATCTTATTACACCGTGGGATCTCACTGTATATAGATTAACTCGCCCACCATCCTATAAAACTCTAGGGACCATATTTCAAAAGCAAATCATTAATTGACCAGTTCTTAGGACATGCTAGAGATTTGGAAGGGGTTCTATAAAGTTTACAATTTTCCCTTTTCTTACTCATTGTGTAGACATTGAGTCCTCAAGGCCATCATTCAACTGCTCAAAAGATTGAAGAAGAAGGAAAATCATTTGAAAATGGCTATTCGTACACGTTTATGAAAAGGTAAGTTAATAAATAATGGCATGATATTCTTGTTATTTTGGACAGTTTGAGTCCCCTAGAATTCTATTCCGTTTATCAATACAAAACACTAAGAGCTGGAGAAACACAACGGGCCAGACAGCATCATTGGAGGCATGGACGGGCGATGTTATGGGTCGGGACCCTTCCTCAGATTCAAACGACCCAAAGGGTTTTAAGGTCATATGTTCATGTGATAGTAGAATTAGGCCATTCGGCCCATCAAGTCTACTCCGCCATTCAATCATGGCTGATCTATCCCTCCCTCCTAACACTATTCTCCTGCCTTCTCCCCATTACCTCCGACACCCGTACTAATCAAGAATCTATCTATCTCTGCCTTAATTATATCCACTGACTTGGCCTCCACAGCCTTATGTGGCAAAGAATTCCACAGATTCACCACCCTCTGACTAAAGAACATCCTTTTGTTCTAAGGCTATGACCTCTAGTCCTAGACTCTCCCACTATTGGAATCATCCTCTCCACATCCTCTCCACATCCACTCTATCCAAGCCCCCACATCCACTCTATCCAAGCCCTATCACTATTCTGTATGTTTCAATAAGGTCCCCCCCCTCATTCTTATAAACTCCAACGAGTACAGGCCCAGTGCCGACAAACGCTCACCAGAGGTTAACCTCCTCATTCCTGGGATCATTTTGTGACTATTCCCTCCACAGATGCTGCCTGACCCACTGAGTTCCTCCAGCACTTTTTTGCTTTGCTTAAGATTCATAAGGTCATAAGTGATAGGTGCAGAATTTAGGCCAATCGGCCTATCAAGTCTACTCCGCCATTCATTCATGGCTGATCTATCTCTCCCTCCTAACCCCATTCTCCTGCCTTTTCCCCATAACCCCCTGACACTCGCCTGATCCAGGTGCAGATGCAAATGCAGATTTTAGCATCTGCATGTTCTTGGGCCTTGAGTTTATCAGTCCTGCTGTGTTGCTGGCAAAGGAAGCAAGAAACTAGCTTACATGTTTGTAAAAGGACGTTTACAATTGTTGCTCTGAAAATCACCTCCGACAATTTTGCTGCCAAGACAATGAACCGAATGCAGGAGAACTCTTGACGATTACCTGTTTCCATGCTGTGTCTATAAAACTAAAAAGTATAGAATACCAGCTGGACAAGAGTGGGTCACCATTTTATAGGAGGCTGTGGAGAAGGTCTACAAAGACAGTACTCAGAATGGAGGAATCATTGCTTGACAGGATTGCTTGATTTAATAGAGATATATATTCAATCGAGGAAGTGAATAGTGGGGACTGATTTCCCTTAATGGACAGATTAAAGGGGAGTTGAGCTGATTTCTTTTTTCCCTCTTTGTTCATTTACCTGTTCCAAGTCCCCGGTTTTCTATATTAAATACTTCTCAATAAAGTAAATTGCATTTTCCCATTTCTATACGATGGATAATTCATTTTGGTTCATCAATTTGTAACAATCTGTTCCTTCGACAAAACTTGCTTCAAAACTAAAACTCAACACTCTAATCACATCGATGTCCTATCCAGAAGGTCAGGTTGTCCCAGACTATTGAAATAAATGAGAGAAGCCTTTTTTTCTGAGCAGACCTGAACAATTCTCTTTTACTTCATTTGATGTACTTCAGAATCACATGTACGTTAGCATAGCAATGGCATTTAATGTTGACTTTGATAGCCAACTGAGGTTAATAATCTACTTGGATGGACACAAATTGCTGGAGCAACTCAACGGGACAGGCAGCATCTCTGGAGAGAAAGAACAAGTGATGTTTTGGGTCAGAACTCTTCTTCAGATTACAGTCTGAAGTAGAGCTCCAACCCAAAATGCCACAAATTCCTTTTCTCCAGAGATGCTGCCTGACTCCAGCAATTTGTGTTCATCTTCAGTACAAACCAGCATTTGCAGTTCCTTCCTAAACACTTGGATCTTTTCTAATTTTACCAATGGAATATGAAGGTTTAACGTGTATTTATCAAATTGTTCTAAGTCAAAGCAATTTTGTGAGAACGAGACACAAAATATTCAATGTGCTGTGGTCGGCACGGTGGCACAATGATAGAGATGCTGCCTCACAGCGCCAGAGACTGGGCTTAATCCCGACTGCGGGTGCTGTCTGTATGGAGTTTGCATGTTCTCCCTGTGACCCGCGTGGGTTTTCTCCAGGCACTCTGGTTTCCTCCCACACTCTAAAGACCTACAGGTTAGTAGGTTCATTGGCTTCTGTAAATGGTAAATTGTCCCGAGTGTGTAGGATAGTACTAGTGAATAGAGGGATCGCTGGTCGGCATGGACTAGGTGGGTCGAAGGGCCTGTTTCCACGCTGTGTCTCGAAAGACTAAAGTCTACAAGTGAAATGCAACACAGTCCCGCAAAAGGAAACATGCAAATATTATGTGTAATTGGATCGAATTACTTTCTTCTTTATCTTCATTAACAACAAATAAAGAGACATTTAGATATAAAGCTTCCACTGATTGGTATGAGAACTAAATGAACAGTTGAATGTGTTTTTGCCTAGTGGTAATGCATAAAAGAAAATTAAATGAGAGGCAAGTAATGTGCACCAATCAGATGGTGATAGCAGTAAAAGTATTGTCGTCTGCCATCATTTTCCCTTAAAATTGACAAACACTACAATTGCTATACGTGAGTCTTTCAGTGTAGAGTACCCAAAGTTAATGTCAGTGATACAGTTATCTTCCACATGCTGTGTTTAATAGAGTCATAGAGTCAGTCATACAGCATGGAAACAGGCCCTTCAGCCCAACACTATCCCAACTTAAGTAACACTTAGACAGGTATATGGATAGGACAGGTTTGGAGGGATATGGGTCAAACGCAGGCAGGTGGGACTAATGTAGTTGGAACATGTTGGCTGGTGTGGGCAAGTTGGGCCGAAGGGCCTGTTTCCACACTGTATCACTCTATAACTCTAAGGTATTTATTCACAAAATGCTGGAGTAACTCAGCGGGTCAGGCAGCATCTCAGGAGAGAAGGAATGGGTGACGTTTCGGGTCGAGACCATTCTTCAGACAGATGTCAGGGGGGCCGGACAAAGGAAGGGTATAGGTGGAGACAGGAAGATAGAGGGAGATCTGGGAATGGGGAGGGGAAGAGAGGGACAGAGGAACTATCTAAAGCGATCGCCAAGCCTGCGTTTGGTTTCGTAGATGTAAATAAGTTGACATCTGGAGCAGCGGATGCAATAGATGAGGTTGGAGGAGGTGCAGGTGAACCTCTGTCCCAACCTCTGATTGGGTTGGTAATCATTTGAGTCCCCCGTTTGTCAAATCCTCTCCAGTCCAAGTGCACAAATGTTTCACGGCACAGCGCTCTGTCGTTCTTCATCTGCAAGGCTTGATGGACAAGGCTCACAGATTAGGAAAGGGCTTGGGAAGTGGGGGTCATGATGGAAATGGTTGGGATTTGAGGTCTGGAGTTAGACTCATAGTCATATTTCTGTCAGGTGTCCTGTCAACCCTCAATGTCAGGTCAAATAGAAAGTACATAGAAAATAGAATATGCATGAACAGGAAATGGCAGGGAAGGAACGGCAGATGCTGGTTTACACCGAAGATAGACACAAAACGCTGGAGTAACTCAGCGGGACAGGCACCATCTCTGGAGAGAAGGGGAGAGGGAGACACAGAGATAAATAAGGAAGGGTTAGGTATGAAAACGAGAGATCATTGTTGTTTTTTTCCCTTCCTTTGTACATGCAGCTCTAGATTGTACTCTTGGCGTGATAATATTGTCCTGAGAGTCAGAAACTACCCTGATAACATCTCAGAATGTAGATCCCCACAGAGGTTGTATTTCACTCTGAAGGCCTATGGTATAACGCTGTTGTTCACAAATGTCAGCATCGATATTCACTGCCAGTCTGGGCTGTAATCTGCCTTGTCTACAATCGCAACATAGCCGAGAGCTGTGGCCACACAGGTTTGAACTGACAGCAACAGAAAAAGACTGGCAAATTGAGATTTTTGAACCTTGCTTTTGAAAATCCCACATGGCAAATGCTTTATCTCAAATTTAGCATGTTAGCAAAGTTAACAGGCACCACTAATTATTTGGTGTGTATAAAAATGATTTTAAGGTACATTCAGAGTAAGAAAAAGACAAAATTGGGGGATTAAATCATTGTTCAAACTGCCAAGCCAATCCTTTCCACAGATATTTGGATCAGTTCTGCCGTGCTGAAAACATTTCAAGTTTGATACAATGAGGTGTTAGGTGGAATGAATTGGGATGAAATTGAACATGCATAATATTCATAAACTCACATGATTTTACCAAAGATGAAAACTAGATGCTGGAGTAACTCAGCGGGACAGGCAGTATCTTTGGAGAGAAGGAATAGGTGATGTTTTGGGTCGAGACCCTTCTTCAGACCGAGAGTCAGGGGAGAGGGGAACGAGAGATATAGATGGCACATAAGACAAATGAATAGAAACATAGAAACATAGAAAATAGGTGCAGGAGTAGGCCATTCGGCCCTTCGAGCCTGTACGCACCGCCATTCAATATAATCATGGCTGATCATCCAACTCAGTAACCTGTACCTGCCTTCTCTCCATACCCCCTGATCCCTTTAGCAATAAGGGCCACATCTAACTCCCTCTTAAATATAGCCAATGAACTGGCCTCAACTACCTTCTGTGGCAGAGAATTCCACAGATTCACCACTCTCTGTGTGAAGAAATGTTTTCTCATCTCGGAAAAGACTTCCCCCTTATCCTTAAGCTGTAACCCCTGGTTCTGGACTTCCCCAACATCGGGAACAATCTTCCCACATCTAGCCTCTCCAACCCCTTAAGAATTTTATATGTTTCTATAAGATCCCACCTCAGTCTTCTAAATTCCAGCGAGTATAAGCCTAGAATGAAAGATATGCGAAATGCGACGATGATCAAGGAAAGGTGGAGCCCACAATGGTGCATTGTTGGCTGTGGGGAAGGCACTGAAACTCAACAGGAGACCGGTGAAAATAGTACGTCAACTAGGGTGGGAGATGGATGGATGAAGGGGGATACAAGGGTTACATGAAGTTAGAGAAATCAATATTCATATCACTGCCCAAGTGAAATATAAGGTGCTGTTCATCCAATTTGTGTTTGGCCTCACTCTGACAATGGAAGAGGTCCGGGACAGCAGGGCCAGTGTGGGAATGGGAATGGGAAGGGGAGCTAAAGTGTTTGTCGACCGTGAGATCACGTAGGCCAAGGTGGGCTGAGCGAAGGTGTTCATCGAGATCGACGATCTCCCAGGGTTCATTATCTTTGCCAACCTGTAATTGGGACATCTACAATAACATTGCGGCACGGTGGCGCAGCGGTAGAGTTGCTGCCTCACAGCGCCAGAGACCCGGGTTCAATCCCGACTACGGGTGCTTTCCGTACGGAGTTTCTACCTTCTCCCCGTGACCTGCGTGGGTTTCCTCCCACATTCAAAAGACGTACAGGTTTGTAGGTTAATTGGCTTGGTAAATGTAAATTGTCCCTAGTGTGTGTGGAATGGTGTTAGTGTGCGGGGATCGATGGTCGGCGCGGACTCGGTGGGCCGAAGGGATTGTTTCCACGCTGCATCTCTAAGCTAAACCAAACATGGTGGCATTGGATGATGTGGGAAATTCTGACGAGTAACTATGTTGAACAAATACTCTTGATGTAGGGGTCTGATTATACACCAGACTGCTTCCTACCCCAACTGCTACACATTGTACTGTGGTTAGATATGACCAATTTATAAAACAAATTAATGAAGGGGAACTGATTGGCAAAAGCCGTTAGAACACATCGTTCTAAGCGTGGTATATTTCCATTGTGGGTTAGTTACCGGAGTTTAAACGTGTTTGTGTGATGACTTCTGTCACTATAGTGACCCTAATATGTTTCTGTTGCCTGCAGCTATATAATAAGTCCTATCTCATACATCCAACAGATATGTAATGAACAAAGGAAATACGCTGAAGGGGTGCCTTCAAACGACAAATTAGTTTCCGTTTATAATGGTTTTGGTTGTGTATCAACATGCAGTAGCCTTTGGTTCAGTGCGGAACATTCTTGTGTCTAGTCACACGTTAAAGAATTTCAGAACTGATCATGTCAGCTAAGCTGGTATTCTAGTTCAGTACTAAAGGTGTGCTATACACTCTGTATAATCAGGTCCAGGTGGCAGGGAATATTTCCAGCACCTTATTAATACTTCCTCCCAAATGATAGAGTCAAGTGCTAGAGTTTAGTCGTGAAAGGCAGGAAATATGTTCCCAATGTTGGGGGAGTCCAGAACCAAGGGCCACAGTTTAAGAATAAGGGGTAAGCCATTTAGAACAGAGATGAGGAAAAACTTTTTCAGTCAGAGAGTTGTGAATCTGTGGAATTCTCTGCCTCAAAGGCAGTGGAAGCCAATTCTCTGAATGCATTCAAGAGAGAACTAGATAGAGTTCTTAAGGATAGCGGAGTCAGGGGGTATGGGGAGAAGGCAGGAACGGGGTACTGATTGAGAATGATCAGCCATGATCACATTGAATGGCGGTGCTGGCTCGAAGGGCCGAATGGCCTCCTCCTGCACCTATTGTCTATTGTCTATTGTCTAAATCTCAACTTCTACCTGTATAATCTGGGACAGAAAATTATTTCCCACGGTTTGCATTGCTTTAGAGATACAGCGCGGAAACAGGCCCTTCGGCCCACCAAGTCCACGCCGACCAGCGATCACCCCGTACACGAGCACTATCCTATACACACCAGGAACAATTTACAATTTTTACCGAAGCCAATTAACCTACAAACTTGTACGTCTTTGGAGTGTGGGAGGAAACCGGAGAATCCGGGAAAAACCTGCGCAGTCACAGGGAGAACGTACAAACTCCATGCAGGCAGCACCCGTAGTCAGGATTGAACCCGGGTCTCTGGCGCTGTGAGGCAGCAACTCTACCGCTGCACCACCTTGTTCTGTTGAACAGTCTTTAAAATCAGGTCCAGATGGCAAGGAATATTTCCAGCATGTTATTAATATTTGCTCCCTTGAAGGCTGAGATCGACAGATTGTTTTGAAATTATAAGAGTCAAGAGATATGGGGACAGGGCAGATAAATAACATTGATGCGGCAGGCAAGAAGGCGAACCAATGCCCCTGCTTCCTGAGGACACTGTGCAAATGGGGCATCTCTCTGGTGACTCGAACTTATTTCTGTCGATGCACCGTAAATAGAACACTGGGCTATTCGGGGAACATGCAAAACAATGGTGCGAGAGTTTGGACGGCATGAAAGATCAACTTCTATCCGTACAGTCGAGGGTGGGAAGTAATTCCATGTAGTTTTGCACTCGGATATTCCTGGGAACATAAACAGCAGGAGCTGGAGGAAACCATTCAATGCCTCAAGCCTCCTCTGCCATTCCTGGCTTTTCTCACATGGTGCATGTTTAGGTTCACTATTGTCAAGTGCACCAAGGTACAGTTTTGCATGGTCTCCAAACAGATCAGTGTGCTTGCTCTCTGTGGTGCATCTGCAGAGGTTTGTAAGAGTCAGTGGTGGCACTGAAGGTGGCACTGAAGGTGGCACTGAAGGTGGCACTGAAGGTGGCACTGAAGGTGGCACTGAAGGTGGCACTGAAGGTGGCACTGAAGGTGGCACTGAAGGTGGCACTGAAGGTGGCACTGAAGGTGGCACTGGTGCAGCGGTAGAGTTGCTGCCTCACAGTACCAGAGTCCCAGGTTCGATCCTGACTCCGGGTGCTTGTCTGTACGGAGTTTGTACGTTCTCCCAGTGACCGCGTGGGTTTTCTCCGAGTGCTCTAGTTTCCTCCCACACTCCAAACACGTACAGGTTTGTAGGTTAATTTGGCTTTGGTAAAAATTGTAATTGTCCCTAGTTTGCAGGATAGTGCTAGTGTAGGAGGATCGATGGTCAGTGCAGACTCGGTGGGCCGAAGGGCCTTTTATCTGCACTAAACTAAAGTTGAACTAAAGAATCCTCAGGCCCAAAATAAACTATAATGTTAATAGCCTCCTCAAGGCCCTGTAAACAGGTACAAATCGTCAAATCATCCCATGTTGCTTAGTTCAGACTGAGAATAATCTCCATAGCGAAGTTACTCAAAGCAGCATAAAGAACTGCACAAACCTAAAGCTAATTGTGCGGCACGGTGGCACAGCGGTAGAGTTGCTGCCTCACAGCGCCAGAGACCCGGGTTCGATTCTGACTACGGGTGCTGCCTGTACGGAGTTTGTGCGTTCTCCCCGTGACCTGTGTGGGTTTTCTCCGAGAACTTCGGTTTCCTCGCACACTCCAAAGATGTACAGGTTTGTTGGTTAATTGGCTTGGTACAAGTGTAAAAACTGTCCCTAGTGTGTGTGTGTGGGACAGAGTTAGTGTGCGGGACACTTGGATAATCAGCCATGATCACAATGAATGGCGGTGCTGGGTCGAAGGGCCGAATGGCCTCCTCCTGCACCTATTTTCTATGTTTCTACGTTTCTATGAACGCTGGTCGGTACTTCAACATTTTGTACTTTAGCATTCAGCGAACCTCTACCGTGAAAAACCTTGGCCAACTCGCTAAAAAGCCTCTATGTGTCAGGAGAGGCATTCAGTTGTAGTTTGAGGCTCAACACTCCCTGAGACCTGACACTTTGGGAAGCCGCATTTACATGACACGGGCGATGAACTGAATCAATGAGCAGTTAGTCCAAAGCAATAGACCTTGGCATCCTCTTGTATTCTAGGTGCCAATCGAGGCCATGGGTTGCTCATTAATTGAGTGGTGCCTGAATACCTGGCAGCACTTGCCTGCAACTACAGTGGTGAGTTAATCTTTGCATTTTTACATTTCAAATGCACACACTGTCGAAAATACATCCCCTCTGTTCAAATGTTCCATTTAGTGTGAATTTGGCGAGCCAAATGAACGAGTCTCAGACAATATTTTTCTTTAAGTTTGGTTCGTAATGCTGAGCAGATCAGTAAATGGGGTTTGGTTGAATGTTTTAGTGAGGATGCTGCTTGCTTTCCACCCTTGACACCTGGGTTCAAATCAAGGTCGCGTTAATGGGATGAGAATTTTCTCTGGCCGCTCCATTGCGGGAGGCGAGACCAGCTACACAACACTGACCTAATTTGGCACTAATTGGCGTTGTCGTTCGGTGAGGTCACAGAATGATTGGGGTAGGGAATACTAAAATGTCATGCCTCACAATAGGAGGTGTTCGTATGACTGTGGGATGGGGCATATTGTCCGCGCTCTGCGTCGAAGGAGCTTTCCTCTAACTCTGTTTATGCTCTGGGCTGTGGGGAGCGGACCAGAATATGTTGGACACTTACATTAACAAAACAAAAGTCATTCCATTATCCAGCACATATATAATCTTGTGTGTCGATGAACACAGGAATAATGACCACTATTTGTGTGCAGCCTTCGGTTAAGTCTACTATGTTTACACTACTAGTTTAGTTTAGAGATACAGCGTGGAAACAGACCCTTCGGTCCAACGAGTCCACATTGACCAGCGATCCCCGCACACTAACACTATCCTACACACACACTAGGGACAATCTTACATTTATGCCAAGCCAATTAACCTACAAACCTGTACGTCTTTGGAGTGTGGGAGGAAACCGAAGATCCCGGAGAAAACCCACGCAGGTCACGGGGAGAATGTATAAGCTCCGTACAGACAGCGCCCGTAGTCGGGATCAAACCCTGGTCTCTGGCGCTGTAAGGCAGTAGCTCTACCGCTACACCACCGCTCCATACACTTTTCTTCTTATTTACGATTGCGTTTATGTATAGTATGAGTTTACTGAATTGTATGCAACACGAATAATTTAATTGTTTCTAGGTACATAGAACACAGAACAGTACAGCATAGGAACGATCCCTTCGGCCTACAATGTTTGTGCTGTAAATGTGATGATTGGGCACATACAGTAAATGAATGGAAGAGGGTGGGTTCATATTAACAATGATTTTCAGGGAGTGAAAATCTTCCTGAGTCTGCACTAGCAATAGGTAAACACGCACACTCCAAATGCATGCACAAGGGTGAATGTCTTTCCCCGTTCATTTAAACAAACCCATAGAGAACCCACTGATTCACAAGAAGCTAAACATTACACAGCAGCTTTCTGCCTCTTTGCTAACTCCAAAATGATTTGAAAACATTTGCAGCAGCACTAATGGTATTCCGACATGTTAAAGTGTTGGGTGCCTGGGACGGGCTAGTGGAGTGATGGTGGAGACAGGTGGGGTCAGCACGGTGACTCTTCCCGCACACCGACACGACCCTACACACACCAGCAACAGCTTACAATTTTACCAAAGCCAATTAATCTACAAACCTGCACGTCTTTGGAGTGTGGGAGGAAACCGGAGCACCCGGAGAAAACCCCACGCAGGACACGGGGAGAACGTACAAACTCCGTACAGGCAGCACCCGTAGTCAGGATCGAACCCGGGTCTCTGGCGCTGTGAGACAGCAACTCTACCGCTGCGCCACCGTGCCACCCCTTTATATTAGCCTCAATACCATCTAACATCTGGCGGGCTTATGAAACCAAGGCCTGACATTTAATACTGGGTTTGAATTTGTAGGAAGGAACTGCAGATGCTGGTTTAAACCAAAGGTAGACACAAAAAGCTGGAGTGATTCAGCGGGTCAGACAGCAACCTGTGGAGAAAAGGAATAGGTGACGTTTCGGGTCTGAAGAAGGGTCTCGACCCGAAACGTCACCTATTCCTTTTCTCCAGGGTTGCTGTCTGACCCGCTGAGTTACTCCAGCGTTTTGTGTCTACCTGTGTTTAGATTTGTCCCCTCCCCAACAATCTACTGAGTGCGCACATGGTTTGCCTTAATTGATTGAACAGTGAATGTCAAATTCATTGCCATATCCGCCAAGTGATTTAATTTTATTCACAAGCCGGAGGTTTCGGATTCCAGTAAACTCTGTCAAAAGCCAAACTTATAATTAAATGTAGTTAGTTCTTTATTAAGGCCACCATTCATCAACTTTTCACCGAGCTGCATTAAATGAGTCCCCACACACCTTTTGTTTAAATAGCTCCTTGTAGATTTGCACCATTAGTGGATAAACTGATGCCCTACAATATTGTTGTACAGTTATTGAGAACTATCCCCATTGTTCTACCTGTTGTACCTGAGTTCGACTAGATTGTATTTATGTATAGTTTAACCGATCTGTTTGGATAACACACAAAACAATCCTTCCTTTGTCCTTCAGTATGCCAGATGATAACAATAAACCGGAAGCTAAACCTAAACAGAATTAGAGTTAGCTTTCTGTACAAAATTCAATGGTTCATGGTGCTTTTGTTATCGCAATTGCATTGCAAACGCACAGTGAAATTATTTCCTCACTAACAGTCCATTAGATTCTTACATCCCCGATAGGCAACTGTACAGAAATAGTCCACTGATCCCGCATGCAAGATGCTAGTTAGGGCACAATAGAAGGACACAATGTGCTGGAGTAACTCAGCTGGTGCCGTTTTCGAAGTCCAGTCTGCTCTCTAGTTGTTATGAGCGGTGCCCATTCCAGGTGACCCTTATCCTGTGGCAGGGTCTCCAGCCATTGCCTTCCTTGGACGTCTGGATCGACCAACGAACCCACGTCCCTCTCCTCGCCCGTCCCCATGCAGAATTTAGGGCGGCACGGTGGCGCAGTGGTAGAGTTGCTGCCTTACAGTACTTGCAGCGCCGGAGACTCGGGTTCCATCCCGACCATGGGTGTTGTCCGCACAGAGTTTGTGCGTTCTCCCTCTGACCTGCATGGGTTTTCTCCGGGTGCCCTGGTTTCCACACTCCAAAGACGTGCAAGTTTATAGGTTAATTGGCTTTGGTAAAAATTGTTAATTGTCCTTGGTGTGTAGGATAGTATTAGAGTGTGGGGTGATCACTTGTTGGCACGGTCCCAGTGGGCTGGTGTGTAGGATAGTGTATAGTGTTAGAGTGTGGGGTGATCGCTGGCCAGCACGGTCTCAGTGGGCTGGTGTGTGGGATAGTGTTAGAGTGTGGGGTGATCGATGACTGGTACAGACTCAGTGGGCTGGTGTGTAGGATAGTGTTAGAGTGTGGGGTGATTGCTGGCCAGCACGGTCTCAGTGGGCTGGTGTGTGGGATAGTGTTAGAGTGTGGGGTGATCGCTTGCTAGCATGGTCTCAGTGGGCTGGTGTGTGGGATAGTGTTAGAGTGTGGGCTGATTGCTGGCCAGCACGGACTCAGTGGGCTGAAGGCTCTGTTTCTGCGCTCTTTCTCGAAAGTCTAATGCCTAAATCGGACCACCTGGAGGAAACTCATGGGCTCACTGGGAGAACGTGCAAACTCCACACAGACAGCGTCCGAGGTCGGGTTTGAACCCGGGGTCTCTGGCTCCATGAGGCAGCAGCTCTACCAGCTGCGCCACTGTGCCATCCTTGCCACTCTGAAGTCCTTGCTTCTGGTGAGAAAGCAAATGCAATCTTTCCCACACGGTATCACCTTACCTTTGTTGTATTAAACGTGCGTTACCACAAAGCATAACTGGATCATTAAAGAACATATCAATTAAGATTCTACCTGCAGCACACAGTCCAATTATACAGTAGGTAATATCAATAAGCGCTGATATTTTTACCATCTGTTTAATAGATTTAATTCTGAGGCTTAACTTCACTTTACACCAGCGATAGGCTTGCACTGAATGATTTCCCAGTGACCACAAATTATACTCCTGCGGATTCTCCCTCTATTACCTCCCACCCAAACTTGTATTTCCCCACCAGTGCTGCAACAACTGTTTCTTGACAACATATTAACTTTCTCCCAGTACTATAATCAACTCCAATCAGCCGTTATCACGGAAATATCAGAGGTAAAGTGTTGGTAATAGGATCCAAATCAAATCACAGTCGGCTTAGTGGAGTCTGCCAAAGAGGGGAGGACTCGAGGGAGTTTTTAGTGCAACGAAACACCTGCAGACTGGAGCCCAGGCTCGGAGAAATGCAACACGACAGGCTGGCCTAGCTTTGCCATTTCCTCAGTCTCCTTTCAGCTGGTCACATTAAACTGTAATAACTGCGGGCAGGATCTGATCTCCCGGTTGCTAAACACTTTAATTCTCTTTCCCATTCCCACACAGACCTCGGGTGTAGGAAATAAATGCAGAAGATGGTTTAAACTGACGATAGACACAAAAAGCTGGAGTAACTCAGCGGATCAGGCAGCATCTCTGGAGAGAAGGAATGGGTGACGTTTCGGGTCGAGGCCCTTCTTCAGACTTTTCAAACAGACTGAAGAAGGGTCTCGACCCGAAACGTCACCTATTCCTACTCTCCAGAGATGCTGCCTGACCCGCTGAGTTACTCCAGCTTTTTGTGCCTAACCACACAGATCTTTCTGCCCTCGGTCGCCTCCATTGTCAGAGTGCGGCTAAACGCAAATTGGAAGAACCGCATCTCATATCTCGCTTGGGCAGCTTACAGCCCAGTGGAATGGTAAAGATATCTCTCACTTCAGGTAGCCCCGGCATTCCCTCTCTCTCTATCCCTCTCCCACCCAAGTCGCACTAACGTCTCGTTTTCACCCAACAGCTAACAATGGCCCGTTTCCTTTATCATCGTTACTTTTTTGCGTATCTTTCATTCATTGTTCTTTATCTCCCTACATCACCATCTATATCTCTCGTTTCCCTTATCCCTAACCAGTCTGAAGAAGGGTCTCGACCCGAGACGTCACCCATTCCTTCTCTCCAGAGATGCTGACTGTCCCGCTGAGTTACTCCAGATTTTTGTGTCGATCTTCATCAGGATCTGATCATGGTGTGCTGTGGGCTTATGGAAGGGTTCAAATGTGTTTTAACCATTTCTCCGTGTTTTCTTTAAACGGAATGATCACAGTTTCATATCTAAGAGCGGCTGCCTTTCCAGGAGAATGGATTACATTGACTTACGATAACAGGAGTCTGACTTATTGAAAATTATAACAAAATAATGAACGTTCTGTTCTATCTGAAAAGCATATTTGTCACTGGTGTGGTAGTGTGTTCCTCCTCATGTACTGTGCTGTCTGTAAAAACTGTTCCGATCTTACTGCTGTTATTCCATACGATGTAACCAGCAGGTTCAATACAATGGAGCTCACACTGCCAGGATGAAATTTCTTATCAGTAGATGGGAATGTATTAGGCCAAGCACTTGAAATGGCGAACTTCTCAATGCATCTGATGACTGATGATAATGGTGACTTGTGCCAAGGTGTACGAAACAGGTCTGCTCCAAATCCTCCAATAAAACAAAGTGATTTCTCAGATAGGAGTATTGGAGTAAAGAGGTCCTTCTGCAGTTGCACAGGGCCCTGGTGAGACCACATCTGGAGTATTGTGTGCAGTTTTGGTCTCCTAATTTGAGGAAGGACATCCTTGCTATTGAGGCAGTGCCGTGTAGGTTTACGAGGCTAATCCCCGGGATGGCGGGAGTGTCATATGAGGAAAGATTGGAAAGACTGGAGCTTGTATTCACTGGAATTTGGAAGGATGAGAGGGGATCTTATAGAAATGTATAAAATTATCAAAGGACTGGACAAGGTAGACGCAGGAAAAATGTTCCCAATGTTGGGGCGAGTCCAGAACCAGGGGCCACAGTCTAAGAATAAAGGGGAGGCCATTTAAAACTGGGATGAGAAAGAACTTTTTCACCCAGAGAGGTGTGAATTTGTGGAATTCTGCCACAGAAGGCAGTAGAGGCCAATTCACTGGATGAATTTAAAGGAGAGTTAGATTGAGCTCAAGGAGCTACCGGAATCAAGGGATATGGGGAGAAGGCAGGCACGGGTTACTGATTGTGGATGATCAGCCATGATCACAATGAATGGCGGTGCTGGCTCGAAGGGCCAAATGGCCTCCTCCTGCACCTATTGTTTCTATGTTTCTATGTGTTGGAAGATGTAGAACATACAGCAACACAGAAGGAAGAACAAGCACTTTGGCCCACAGTGTCCATGCCAATCATGGTGGCAAGTTAAACAAAACTCCTCTTTCTGCATGTGAACCACATCCCTCTATCTCCTGCACAGGAACATGTCCATCCAAAAGCCTCTTAAAACGCCACTATCACATCTTAGTTTAGGTTAGAGATACAGTGCGGAAACAGGCCCTTCGGCCCACTGGTTCCGTGCCGACCAGCTATCTCCGCACACTAACGCTATCCTACACACACTAAGGACAAGTTCACAAGTTCACACATCCGGACTAAACTCAGATCCTGGGGGGACAGGGCTTTCTCCATCGCTGCTCCCACCCTATGGAACTCACTACCCCAAACCGTTAGAAACTCCCCCACACTCACTACATTCAAAACATCGCTGAAGTCTCACCTGTTCAGTACTGCCTTCAACCACTGAAGGTCACCTCACCTTCTGTCTCCTTTCTCTGTTCATTTATTTATTTACTTATTTATCTATTTATTCATTTCCCTATGTTCTCAAAATCTCTGTAAAGCGTCTTTGAGTATATGAAAAGCGCTATATAAATAAAATGTATTATTATTATTATTATTAAGTTACATTAATTCCAAGCCAACTAACTTACAAACCTGTGCGTCTTTGAAGTGTTGGAGGAAACCAGAGCTCCCAGAGAAAAGCCACGCAGGTCACAGGGAGACAAGGTACAAACTCCATAAAGACAGCACCCGTAGTCAGGATCGAACCTGTGTCTCTTCCGCTGTAAGGCAGCAACTCTACCGCTGTGCCACCGTGCCACCCCAATGTGGCACGTGACAATAATAAACCTAAACATAGACCTAATTTGATGAATCTTTGTTAGTTTCCCGATTATTATTTTGTGGTCTCCTTTTATGTCTTAATTTTTTGATTTTTGCGGGTTTTTTGTAAAATCACCTGTGCCCTGTGTTTTAGTTGCCTTTCCCCGGTTGCTTCTTTCTCCTTGACGATTGAGTGCCTGGCGTTATGCAGCTGTTATGTTGAGGCCGACTGGAAAACAACTCACCTCTCCCTGGCCAAGCTCCAGTGTCAATCAGTTTGCAGCGAAATGAATGGAGCAAGGTTGTAGCAATTCTCTCACAATCCCTGGGGTACATCAATCCAATTGACATTCCATGCGTTCTCACAAATCGAGGGAAACTCACACAATGACATTGGACAGCCAAAGAAAGCGATCAACCCGATGGCACATTATGACCAGACCACTCGGCTTGGAATATCATTATGCTCTGCAAGACAACTGCGTTGAAAAGTAATTAGGCTTCAAAGGGTCTCACGGCACCCTTTTACAATTTAGGCTAGGCCGTGCAAATTGGAGGAGCAGCACCTCAAATTTCGCTTGGGCAGTTTACACCCCAGCGGTACGAACATTGCCTTCTCTAACTTCAAGTAGCCCTTGCTTTCCCTCTCTCTCCATCCCCTCCCCCTTCCCAGTTCTCCCACCAGTCTTACTGTCTCCGACTACATTCTATCTCCGTCCCGCCCCCTCCCCTGACATCAGTCTGAAGAAGGGTCTCGACCCTTTGAGGGCGTGCAGCGTAGGTTCACTAGGTTAATTCCCGGAATGGCGGGACTGTCGTATGTTGAAAGGCTGGAGCAATTAGGCTTGTATACACTGGAATTTAGAAGGATGAGGGGGGATCTTATTGAAACATATAAGATAATTAGGGGATTGGACACATTAGAGGCAGGAAACATGTTCCCAATGTTGGGGGAGTCCAGAACAAGGGGCCACAGTTTAAGAATAAGGGGTAGGCCATTTAGAACGGAGATGAGGAAGAACTTTTTCAGTCAGAGAGTGGTGAAGGTGTGGAATTCTCTGCCTCAGAAGGCAGTGGAGGCCAGTTCGTTGGATGTTTTCAAGAGAGAGCTGGATAGAGCTCTTAAGGATAGCGGAGTGAGGGGGTATGGGGAGAAGGCAGGAACGGGGTACTGATTGAGAGTGATCAGCCATGATCGCATTGAATGGCGGTGCTGGCTCGAAGGGCTGAATGGCCTACTCCTGCACCTATTGTCTATTGTCTATTGACCCGAAACGTCACACGTTCCTTCTCTCCAGAGATGCTGCCTGACCCGCTGAGATACTCCAGCATTTTGTGTCTATCTTTGAATTAAACCAGCATCTGCATTTGGTTCCAACGCGCGTTACGGTATGATGCGTAAGGTGACTTTAAAGCAGGACAAGGCGTTTTATGGGCAGGAATCGAGAGATGTTACACCGCCACTAATCCACTTCGCCGCATCGTCCATCAATGCCTGAATTCCACAGTTCTCAAAAAGGTTTGTCGCAAGGAACTGCAGATGCTGGTTTATACTGAGATAGACACAAAATGCTGGAGTAATTCAGCGGGTCAGGGAGCATCTCTGGAGAAAAGGAATTGGTGACGTTTCAGGTCAAGACCCTTCTTCAGACACTTCCAAGACGTACAGTTTTTGTAGGTTAATTGTCTTCTGTAAATTGTTCCTAGTGCATAGGATGAGAAACTGGGATAACATAGAACTAGTGTACCAGCAATCATTGGTCGGTGTGAACTGGGTGGGCTGAAGGGCTTGTTTCCACGCTGTATCGCAAAAATTAAAAGGGTTCCGATCTGAAACATTGTTGATCCATGTTCTCTAGGGATGCTGCCTGACCCGCTGAGTTACTCCAGCATTTTGTGTCTTTCTCTTTTAAAACTAAATTTTCAATGGGCAGATGAAGAAAAGTGAAGGGGGCACATTTAGGTCCAAATCCTCTTCCTCTTGCGAATGTTGAAGCGATTGGAGAGAGCTATTCTGATGGTCAGGCTGCACTGGTGACAGAAACCTTTTTTATTCCTGCTGCTTCCCACATTTTTAACATTTCTCAAAGATTCATGCATTCTGTCATTTGCAATCAGCCCACCACATCATAGCATGACATGTTTTGACTAGTGAGATGTCTCACAAGGCTGAAATAAATGCTCCTTCCCATGAGTTTCCATAGGAACAGCTGAGGACCAGGAGCTTGCAAGGGATTGAGTCGGTCTGAAGGCAACCACGTCACTCTGCACGGCTTCACTAACTCTGACGGAACCAATTATCAGCCCAGGAATATTCAGTCCGGGGGGAGAGCGCGTGGGAGTGCCGTGAGAGCGGGGGGCAATGGGTGAAGCTCAAAGCCATGAGAGACGGAGATAAAGGTGCTAAAAAGCAGAGGAGCAGAAAAATAGGCAAGTGGAGAATCTGCTTTGGAGTTGCAGGTTGGGTGTCATCCAAGACTTTGCCACGGTTTGAACCTTATCAATCCATTGAATAAAAATGCTGGAGTAACTCGGCGGGACTGGCAGCATCTCTGGAGAGAAGGAATGGCTGACGTTTCGAGTCGAGACCCTTCTTCAGACTGAGAGTCAAGGGAAAGGGAAACGAGAGGTATAGACCATGATACTATGGATCAAATGAATGAAATATATGCAAAAAGGTAATGATGATAAAGGAGACAGGCCAGTGTTAGCTGTGGTCGAACGACTGCATCTACAGTTCCTTCTTACACAATCCAATGAGATGTGTGAACAGATCGGTTAATTTGGCCATTATCAATTGCCCCCCAGGTATTGCTGTAAATAAGCAGTTTAATAATTGTTAACAAGCCCTGATGGTTTAATTTAACTTAATTCAAGCTGAGAAACTTTATGAGCAAAGGACATGAATATTGTTTTTAAAAAGAAATGCAAAGTTTTACAAATCTTAAACTATTTGATCCTATAAATACACGTAGAAAAGTGGCAAATGATGTAAGAAGGATCTTGACCCGAAACGTCACCCATTCCTTCTCTCCAGAGATGCTGCCTGTCCCGCTGAGTTACTCCAGCTTTTTGTGTCTATCTTCGGTTCAAACCAGCATCTGCAGTTCCTTCCTGCACATTGAAAATCACATTTTTACCTGGATTTTTATATATCTCCAAAAGTTTCAAAGTTGAGTTCTTCCATAACTTGGCACTGATCATACAAAACTCAGCAAAAATAAGATTTGTCGTTTGGAAATGAAATCTTTCATAGGTCCTTAATGTTTATGCATGCCATGTAATAGGAACGCTATTTATTCTTATAAAAGTAAAATACAGCCTTTTCTCAGGAACATGACCAAACTCACCCTCTGCAAGTAAATATTTACTGCACTCTCCGATTTGTTTCAGGTCAAGACCCTTCTTCAGATACTTCCAAGATGTACAGTTTTTGTAGGTTAATTGTCTTCTGTAAATTGTTCCTAGCGCGTAGGATGAGAAACTGGGATAACATAGAACCAGTGTGGGCTGAAGGGCTTGGTTCCAGGTATGGTGACCAGAAACTATTTTGCTGGTTCTTTTCACAAGCTTTCAAACAATTTGTGGGAATTAAAAATAAAAGTCCCAATACAGATCTCTGGCAGATACCATTATTCATACAATGTCATTCTAAAAGAAAACATTCAATTGCTCATGGTTTTTTTCTTGCTCTTTATCTTTATCTGATAACATTAAATTAAATCAAATTAAACTTATTAAATGAAAGGAATGAGGCAGGATAAGAAGACAAATAATCCAACAGCAAAAAACATAAAAAACAAGATCACTGTCCATGATAATGATTCAAAAATAATGTCACAAATTGGTTCAGTGGTTTAAGTTAAAATGAAGTAATAAATTATAGTTGAATATCAGAGGAATTCAAGTTGACCAAGCATGGACAAGAAATTCACAGGGTGGTGCAGCGGTAGAGTTGCTGCCTTACAGCGCCAGAGACCCGGGTTCAAACCTGACTACGGGTGCAGTCTGTACGGAGTTTGTACATTCTCTCTGTGACCGCGTGTGTTTTCTCCGGGTGCTCTGGGTTCCTCCCACATTCCAAAGACGTGCAGGTTTGTCGGTTAATTGGCTTCTATATATTGTCCCCAGTGCGTAGGATAGAACTAGTGTACAGCAGGGCCGTTTTTACAGCATTATGGGCCCCCGGGCAAAGCAGTGTACTGGGGACCCTACCGTTACTCTCCCCACCCCCCTTTCCCTACCAGCCCCCCCCCCCCCCCCTGTCGTGCCGGCGAAAAGCACTTACCGAAAAGCACTTAGCGATGGACTTAGGGTGCTACATTGTTGCGAAAAGCACTTACAGATCGCTGTGAGAAGCACTTAGGGATGGAAAAGCAAAGCACTTAGGGAGCTAATTGTTGCGAAACAGATCGCTGTGAGAAGCACTTAGGGACCGAAAATGTTGCGAAAAAAGCACTTATTGAACCTACATTTTTAAAGTAGTATTTATTTATTGCAAGTCACTTAACATACACAGATCAGCATGGGGCCCCTATGCTCGTGGGGCCCCGGGCAAGTGCCCATCAGGCCCATGCGTTAAGACGGCCCTGGTGTACAGGTGATCGCTGGTCGGCGCAGATACAGTGGGCTGAAGGGCTTGTTTCCACGCTGTGTCTCTAATCTAAACTAAATGGTCAGTTTGACGCTCAAAATTGCTATCCTGGTATTCCGCGGTGGTATCTGCTTGTACAGTGACATTTTGAGAAGAACTAAATTATATAGAGGCTTCAATCTTCTGTTACTGACAGCACATGTGTCATGTTGGATTATTATTGATTAGATTTCTCACCACATAATACGATATCCAATTCAGTAACTGATCAAATGCAGAGTAATATCTTGTGTGATTATGATGACCAGAAACTATTTTTGCTGGTTCTTTTCACAAGCTTTCAATCGTTCTCACAGTACTTAACATCATATCTCTAAGTAATCATCGAGAGATCAAACGTCCAGCTATGACCGATGGAATCAATTACAACCAAGCAATGTTGGTTGTACACCATCATATTATTAAGATCATAAGTGATAGGAGCAGAATTAGGCCATTCGGCCCATCAAGTCTACTCTGCCATTCAATCATGGCTGATCTATCTCTCCCTCTCAACCCCATTCTCCTGCCTTCTCCTCATAACCTCTGACACCCGTACTAATCAAGAATCTATTTACCTCTGCATTAAATATATCCACTGATTAGGCTTCCACGGCCTTCTGTGGCAATGATTTCCACAGATTCATCAACCTCTGACTAAAGAAATTCCTCCTCATCTCTTTCCTAAAACAACGTCCTTTAATTCTGAGGCTGTGACCTCGAGTCCTAGACTCTCCCACCAGTGGAAACATCCTCTCCACATCCACTTTATCCAAGCCTTTCACTATTCTGTATGTTTCAATGAGGTCCCCCATCATTCTTCTAAACTCCAATGAGTACAGGCCCAGTGTCGTCAAACGCTCATCATAGGTTAACCTACTCATTCCAGGGATCATTCAGTGGGTTGAAGAATATCTGAGCAATTTTCACATGGAATTTACTGAAATTCTACCTGAACTGGCAATGCTAGGATCTACTTTGGAAATTCTTAAAACCAGCACCCAGTTTTCCAAAGATGTGTTCTATCCCAATCATCCATGATTCTACTTCTTTGCATTTGGGTGCCATTACAATTCAACGTGTAAAGTGTCAATAAATGCATGTACTACATGTCTTGCGCTGAACTGGAAACAAATATTACTTTAGTTTAGTCTAGTTTAGTTTAGAGATACAGCGCGGAAACAGACCATTCGTCCCACCGAGTCCGCGCCGACCAGCGATCTCCCCTGAACACTAGCACTATCGTACACATGAGGGACAATTTACAATTTTTACCAAAACCAAATTAACCCACAAACCTGGGCGTATTTGGAGTGTGGGAGGAAACCGGAGCACACGGTGAAAACCCAAGCGTTCAAGGGGAGGACGTACAAACTCGGTACGGACAACACCCGTAGTCAGGATCAAACCTGGGTCTCACTTAATGTGTGCTACATTCTATATAATATACACTTCTGTGTCAATTGTCTCTTTAATGCCATTTGGTTGTCAACCTCATCGTGCATTGTGAAATCTGTTTATCTCTATGTCCCAAAATATCCTTTGAAGCATAAAGAACCATTGTTTTTTTTAATAAGAAAATAACTGCAGATGCTGGTAAAAATCGAAGGTATTTATTCACAAAATGCTGGAGTAACTCAGCAGGTCAGGCAGCACCTCGGGAGAGAAGGAATGGGTGACGTTTCGGGTCGAGACGTCTCGGGTCTGTCTGAAGAAGGGTCTTGACCCGAAACGTCACCCATTCCTTCTCTCCCGAGATGCTGCCTGACCTGCTGAGTTACTCCATTGGGTTTTTTTAAGTGCCTTTCATTGCCTTGAACTCCCAGTAAAATATAATGGAAGAGTAACATCATAACATCAGGTGGCACAGTGGCACAGCAGTAGAATTGCTGCCTTACAGCGCTTGCAGCGCCGGAGACCCGGGTTCGATCCCGACTATGGGTGCTGTCTGTATGGGTCTGTTTCCGCGCTGTATCTCTAAACTAAAACTAAACTAAACTAAGCTAATGTGGCAAATTTGGCAGATAATGTGTGCATATGGTAACATAAGCAGTTATGTGATAATGACCAAACCATTTACTTGTTTGGTGATGTAGCGTGATTACCTAGGAAATTGCCGAGAATGTCATTTTTATTTAATGGTGCTATTCCGCCTTTCAGTCACGGCTGATCTATATATCCCTCTCAACCCCATTCACCTGCCTTCTCCCTGTCACCTTTCATGTCCTTCTTAATCAAGAACCTATCAATCTCTGCCTCAAAAATACTCAATGTCTTGGCCTCCACAGACGTCTGTGGCAATGAGTTCCACAGATTCGGGTGTCAGGGGTTATGGGGAGAAGGCAGGTGAATGGGGTTAGGAGGGAGACATGGATCAGCCATGATTAAATGGCGGTGTAGAATTGATGGGCTGAATTGCCTAATTCTGCTCCTTTCACTTTTGACCTATGACCTTATCCACCAACCTCTGGCAAAAGAACTAAGAGACTTAACCATCAAGCTATGACATTTATATTGGTTCTTTGATTAATTTGGCAGGCGACTTCAAAGCTACAAAATAATAGTTCCAATAATAGGTTTTCAAAAGCAAAAATGGACTCCCTCACAAGCTGGAGTACATTCTCAATGGGTAGGAAGGGTTTAGAGCTCCAAGGGTCAAATGCTCACAAATGGGGCTAGAATAGTATGTAGGGTTGCCAACTTCCTCACTCCCAAATAAGGGACAAAGGGTGACGTCACCGCCCTGCGCCCCACGTGACCTCACCCAGCCAGCGGCCACGTGCTCCCGCTCCACCAATGGCGGCTTAGTAAGGGTGTCAAAGATTACAGGGAGAAGCCAGGAGAATGGGAGTGAGAGGGAAAGACGATTGAATGATGCATTAGACTGGATGGGCCGAAAGGCCTAATTCTGCTCCTATGACTTATGAACATTAAAGTGTTTTGGCTGTTACGTTATATTTTTCTCCTCTTAAAGTGCCATGCATGTAAGCACGAGGAACAAGATATGGGATTGTATGTTATCAGCATGAGTTGTAGTAGAGAAGGATGGCCGAGTTGAGTTGAATGCCACGCCATAGTATTCTGATCCGATTGTTATGTTGGTTGATATTTAGTTTAGTTTAGAGACACAGTGCAGAAAGGGGCCATTTGTCCCACTGAGTCCACGCCGACCAACGATAAACTGTACACTAGCACTATCCTCCACACTAGGGAACAATTTACAATTTCACCAAAGCCAGCTTACTTCCAAATCTGGAGTGTGGGAGGAAACCGGAGCTCTGGGAGAAAACGCTCGTGGTCACTGGGAAAACGTGCAAGAACGCGTACAGACGGCACCCATCGTCAGGATCGAGCCCTGGGCCTGCAAGGCAGCAACTCCACCGCTGCGCCACCTTGCCGCACTAACGTGTGTGCGTCAGGTTTCTGTTATGCCGTGCTCAGCTGATCTGAGCCGAAGCCTTATTGATCCAAGAAAAGTCAGGCGTGCAGGAGTAAACAAAAGAGCAAACTCCACAATAAAGAGTTGGAGTGTACTTGCCGATGAAGCCACCGCGAGGAGCAGCAGCGGAAGGCCAACCTACTGCAGTGAAACACACGCTGGGCCGATCTTGGCAGTGTACGAGTTTGCACGCTCCAACCCAAGCCTTCTCCACACTGACGCTCATCTTTAAGTGGCAGCCTCGTGAACTGTACATTATCCAGCAACAGTCCCACAAATCAAAGCACATTTAATGACAAATTTGCTCGCTATTAGTAAATAATAAATTCCAATCAATACAAGAAACAGTGGTACATTTGTACCAGGAAATCAATATGCATGTAAGTAGATTTCCATATATTTTAATTACCGGTACTACATATATGGAGAAAAAACCCCAAATAAATGTCCATTTAATAAAGGTTAAAAGGGTTGACATTTTAACAATAATGAGGTTTCAATTAGAATTGTTGCTTTTCATGCAAAACTCGCATTCTTTGCATAAAATATAGTATAATGTAAGATCCCCAACTAATCTAAGCTGGTGTAAGATGAAGGGCCTGGAATATACAGACATCAGGTGTTCATGTAATTGTAAGGATGGAGGATAATGAATCTCACTACCCTTCATTTGAAATGATTTCAGCAATGTCTGCTGCTTTGAATGCCTGTTGTCTGAAGCCCAGGAGAGGCCATGAACTCTACCGTTCATCCTTTCACACCATCAGCTGAGCCTAATTGCTAGAAAGGACAGAACCCTAGACCTGATTGTTGGTGATCTTTCTTTGAGGTTCTGAGGCATGAAAAGCGAAAGGATTGCTTTGATCTGCAATGCTTCTTTTCTCTCTGTCTTCAAAGAATGACACATTCTTTATGTGGCATCTTCTTAAGGACAATAATTAATAAGCCAGTGCCATAAAATAAGGCCTAAATCTGCACCCCCTCAGGGTGGTCCCGGTCTGATGTGGGCCTTGAGGTACTGAACACTTGCTCCAAGGATAGGTGAGGTCCAGTGTATCAACCCTTTGTTTTCGTATGTCATCACTAATGAGCCGAGTTTTTAAAAAAAAAGGCAATATGCAGTCACAGGACTGGAATTAAACATTTAAGCTTGAAGCAGAGAATGTCAGATACCAAAGCATGTGAGTCAAGATATGAGCAGCCCGCTGCTAACAAATGTACTGAAAGAATCCAATGCAATTCCAGACCTGCTGCTTAAATACCCAGCCTACTGATTGGAAACCTTAATAGCTCGTTCTATTCAAGGCAAGATTTAACAGAATGTGGTGCACACAGACTTTTTCAACTGCGCAAAGCATATTTAGGGCAGGCAGCATGATTTATAAATCGCTTTCCTTTTTAATTCCCCACATTTGTGTCTGTAAATTTACCTTTGTTAAATACACTTCATTTAAATCGATGTATATTAACCCGCTTCGTGCGCTTAAAAAAAAAAAGAACAGTGCTTCCACTAACATTGCGCCTGGCAAAATTAACAACAATCACCACCAATTGTTTCCTATTGAATTTAACTGGACCTGATACGTAGAAATAAATGATATTAGAAACCAGCAAGACTTCCATTGCTATCCAGGCAGCGGAACGTTTAACTGGCTTGCAGCTGGCAGAGGTGAAGGTACAGTATTAAACACTGTGTCTAGTGCCATCAAATTAAATCTTAGGTCATTTTAACTCGCAAGCTCCAGACAACTCATTGATCAGATGGCCTCTAGAAACGCAGAGAAAAGGACAGCTGGCCTTCAATTGGAAGATCAGTTGACCCACTGAGATAGGTTGTAGGGGGAGGGGGGTGGAGGGAGAGGGCGATGTTTTGACGAGGGAGGATGAAACGAGATCTCCAAGGTGCAGCGGAGAGTTGCATTTTCCTTGCGAAGCTCAGTTCAGCTCAGCGTAGTTTATTGTCACGTGTACCGAGGTACAGTGAATAGCTTTTTGTTGCATGCTGTCCATTCGGCGGAAGGACAATACATAATTACAGTCGATCTATTTACAGTGTACTGAAACTGTCCCTGAATCTGGAGGTGTGCGTTTTCAAACTTCTAAACCTTTTGCCCGATGGGAGAGGGGAGAAGGAGTGGCCAGGGTGTGACTGGTCCTTGATGATGCTGCTGGCCTTGCCGAGGCAGCATGAGGTGTAGATGGAATCAATGGAAGGGAGGTTGGTTTGTGTGATGGTCTGGGCAATTCTTGGCAATTTCTTGCGGTTTTTGGATGGAGCTGTTCCCAAACAATATTGTAAGAAAATAACGCAGATGCTGGTACAAATCGAAGGTATTTATTTCACAAAATGCTGGAGTAACTCAGCAGGTCAGGCAGCATCTCAGGAGAGAAGGAATGGGTGACGTTTCGGGTCGAGATCCTTCTTCAGTCTGAAGAAGGGTGTCGACCCGAAACGTCACCCATTCCTTCTCTCCTGAGATGCTGCCTGACCTGCTGAGTTACTCCAGCATTTTGTGAAATAAATACCAAACAATACTGTGATGAATCCCGATAAAATGTTCTCTCGCGCGCCTGGTATAATGACGGTTTTGTGACCACAACCAAATGTAATGCTAACTAAAGTATGTATAGCTGCTGAGAATGTTTGGAAGCGTTTTTTTGCACTGTTCTTGGTTCATATACGTTTTTTATTATTCTGAATGACGTTTATTTAGCTTAATTTAGTTTTGTTTAGAGATACAGCGCGGAAACAGGACCTTCGGCCTACCGAGACTGCACCGACCAGTGATCCACACACATTAACTCTATCCTAACACCAACACTAGGGACAATTTACAATTATACCAAGCCAATTAACCTACAAACCTGTATGTTAATGTGTCTGTATGTCTTGTATGGGATGTGGGAGGAAACCAGAGCACCCGGAGAAAACCCACGCAGGTCACGGGGAGAACATGCAAACTCCATATAGACAGCACCTGTAGTCAGGATCGAACCCGTGTCTCTGGTGCTGTGAGGTGGTAATTCTACCGCTGTGCCACGTGGGTGCTATTGCATTTTTGTAGAAAATAGGAACTACAGGTGGTTTACAAAAATAGACACAAAGTGCTGGAGTAACTCAGCAGGTCAGGCAGCATCTATGGAGAATATGTTTAGGCGACGTTTTGGGTCAGGATCATTCTTCCAGACATTGTCGTGGGGGTGGGGGGGGAGGACGAAAGGTGGAAGAGAGGAGGGAAAGGACAAAGCCAGCTAGGCTAGGAAGCCACTGACCCACTGTGCAGTTTGATCTTTGGAATTTAGTGCTGAGTCCAAAGCTAGTCTGAACGTTTATTCTTCGGGGGAAAAAATCTGCCTGCAATGCACAAATGGCCACCAGGGGTGAAACTCATCTCAATTCTGATAATATTATGGTTTCTCAATTTATATTGGTTGCCCACTAAAATAGAAGTGGTGAACGGGAGAAATTAGTTTTTCAACGTCGATTTTAATTGTGCGTTCGCCTTGTTGAGATGATTTGGGACAGGCAGCTTGTTACTTCTGCATGTGATGATTAAAGGATCTCAACTATCACCCGACTTTGATCAAACCCAGACCAAAAAAAACTTTTATATTCACAACATTGAAAGAGTGTTTCTCATCCCAATGTTGACAGGTAGGAAAGAAAACTGCAGATGCTGGTTTAGATCGAAGGTAGGCACAAAATGCTGGAGTAACTCAGCGGGTCAGGCAGCATCTCTGGAGAGAAGGAATGGGCGATGTTTCATCTCTTGGTCTCGACCCGAAACGTCACCTATTCCTTCTCTCCAGAGATGCTGCCTGACCCGCTGAGTTACTCCAGCATTTTGTGTCCACCGTTGACAGATACATGATTCGTGACTGACTGCTATAGGGAAATGGTCCCCATATTGTGTTTGACACAAAACCATGTATGTTTGCATAAACATGTCTGATGTAGTTTAGTTTAGTTTAGTTTTTAGTTTGAGATACAGCGGGGAAACAAGCCCTTTGGCTCATCGAGTCCGTGCCGACCAGTGATCCCTGCACACTAACACTATCCTACACACACAAGGGATCATTTACACTTACACCAAGCCAATTTACCTACAAACCTGCATGTCTTTGGAGTGTGGGAGGAAACTGAAGATAGACAATAGACAATAGGTGCAGGAGTAGGCCATTCGGCCCTTCGAGCCAGCACCACCATTCAATGTGATCATGGCTGATCATTCTCAATCAGTACCCCATTCCTGCCTTCTGCCCATACCCCCTGACTCCGCTATCCTTAAGAGTTCTATCTATCTCTGAGAAAACCCACGTGGTCACGGGGAGAACGTACAAACTCCATAGACAGCACCCGTAGTCAGGATCGAACCCTTCTCTGGCGCTGTAAGCGCTGTAAGGCAGCAACTCTACCACTGCGCCACCGTGCCGCGATACGTCTGATGTAGTTTGATCTTTGGAATTTAGTGCTGGGTCTAAAGCTAGTCTGAAGAAGGGTCTCGACTTGAAAAGCCACCTATTCCTTCTCTCCAGCGATGCTGCCTGATTCGCGGAGTTTAGCATTTTTGTGTCTATCTTCGGTTTAAACCAGCATCTGCCGTTCCTTCTAACACAAAGACAGACTTAATATCGTTACACTTTCAAGACCAAATGCGCAATATCTTTGAACATCATACAGGATTTTGAGTTCGTTAAGTCTGAGTGATAAGAGATGAGTGATGAGAGAGAAGATGCCTAGAACGTTTGAACTTTTCACCTGCGATTGGCAGTCAGAATCCATGCCTCAATTTAGAGACAATTTAAAATTGGCTTGTTAACTTCATTAAAACTTGATGATACCAGCACCTGTAATGAATATGTTTTTTTATGTGCGTCTGCAAATGTGGAGACAGAAGTAGACCTATAAACAGGTGAAATGGCTGTGTCTTCAGAAACCTCTTGAGCACCCCCCCGTTCATGTCCAACATGCCCGATACATGCCCTCATCTCTGCCTAAGTTAAAAACAACACACATACACACACACACTAGATCACACTAAATCCCTATCCAGCAAATACTTCTAGCTGTAGCATCTCAAAGACAATGTCAATGTCATGCCTCTGTTGTGTTGCTATGACCAGGGGTGGCTCGGTGGCACAACGGTAGAGTTGTTGCCTTACAGCGCCAGAGACCCGGGTTCGATCCTGACTACGGGTGCTGTCTGTGTGGAGTTTCTACGTTCTCCCTGTGACTGCATTGGTTTTCTCTTGGTGCTCCAGTTTCCTCCCACACTCCATAAACGTGCAGGTTTGCAGGTTAATTTGCTTCTCTAATTTGTGAATTTAATAGAAACATAGAAAATAGGTGCAAGGAGGAGGCCATTTGGCCCTTCGAGCCAGCACCGCCATTCATTGTGATCATGGCTGATCACCCACAAACAGTAACCTGTGCCTGCCTTCTCCCCATATCCTTTGATTCCACTCGCCCCTAGAGCTCTAGTGTGTGTAGGATAGTGTGAGTGTACGGGGTGACCACTGGTCGGCACGGACTCGGTGGGCCGAAGGACCTGTTTCAACACTGTACCTCTAAAAGTGCTCGCCTGCCCAACCACCTCCTATAGCTCAGGCCCTCGAGTCCTGTGGGGATTCAACTCCCTGATCTTTTCAAACGTGTAAGAGGAGCAAAAGGATAGAGACGGAGCTTCAAAAGCTGTCAGTTTAGTTTAGTTTAGTGCAGTTTAGTTTAGAGATACAGCGCGGAAGCAGGCTCTTCGGCCCACCGAGTCCGCACTGACCAGCAATCACCACACACTAACACTATCCTACACACACTAGGGACAATTGTACACATGTCCTTGTACACCAGTCACTGAAAATTGGCGTGCAGGTACAGCAGGCAGTGAAGAAAGCTAATGGAATGTTGGCCTTCATAACGAGAGGATTTCAGTATAGGAGTAAAGAGGTTCTTCTGCAGTTGTATAGGGCCCTGGTTGTGATGTTTGGTGGACCTTGTGTGGGGGGAGGACCCGTTGCTCCTCCTGTGCAGCAGGTGGCTCTGCACAGGACAAAGGGAGATCTTTTGTACATAGTTATCTCTGTCTGTACACAGTGTGTGAGTGTGCAGCCGGATCGTGTGGTTGCAGCCATTTTTAAGTTGTCTTGCTGCCAGCATTGAGTTAATGTAATAAAGATGTCTGTTGTACCTTGAAGACTCTCAAGTTTTATACAGACATAGAACAACAACACAAAACTGGTAAGACCACATCTGGAGTATTGTGTACAGTTTTGGTCTCCTAATTTGAGGAAGGACATCCTTGTAATTGAGGCAGTGCATTGTAGTTTCATGAGATTGATCCCTGGAATGGCAGGACTGACATATGAGGAAAGATTGAAAAGACTAGGCTTGTATTCACTGGAGTTTAGAAGGATGAGAGGGGATCTTATAGAAACATATAAAATTATAAAAGGACTGGACAAGCTAGATGCAGGAAAGATGTTCCCAATGTTGGGGGAGTCCAGAACCAGGGGCCACAGTCTTAGAATAAAGGGTAAGCCATTTAAAACTGAGGTGAGAAAAAACTTTTTCACCCAGAGTGTTGTGAATTTGTGGAATTCTCTGCCACAGAGAGCAGTGGAGGCCAAATCACTGGATGGATTTAAGAGAGAGTTAGATAGAGCTCTAGGGGCTAGTGGAATCAAGGGATATGGGGAGAAGGCAGGCACGGGTTACTGATATTGGATGATCAGCCATGATCACAACGAATGACGGTGCTGGCTCGAAGGGCCGAATGGCCTCCTCATGCAGCTATTTTCTAAGTTTCTATGTTTAATTTACAATTATAACAAACAAAACTTCTTCAAGCTTGAACTCTTTGGACATATTGACAATTAGAAGTGCGAATAACAATATTACAGATAATTAGTCCCACCAATTGTACCATTCATTAATATAAACTCTCTATCCATTGATATGCCTAAAGCTTGGCCTTACTTTTCCCCCCTTTGGCATAACTTCAGTTCCAAATAATAAAGAATTATTTTAAACCTTGGTAAATCCAACAGAATGGACTGCTTATCCCTGATATTGATTGCAATGGAATAAAAAAAAGCAGCCCAGTGTCTAAGCGAGACAGACAATCCATTCTTGTAAGCGACCATCCAAGGGATGTGGACATAAATTGACTCCAGTCTTTCTGGCCTATTTAACTCTTTGGAGATGATGAGTGAAGAAGTGGCATTTCAGAACTTTTTTTTGGTATATTTGAAGTCATGACGTGGTGTGTTAAAAAGTGGAATGATTAAAAAGTCAGCGTGAGGCGGTCACGGTGGCGCAGCGGTAGAGTTGCTGCCTTACAGCGAAAGCAGCGCCGGAGACCCGGGTTCGATCCCGACTACGGGTGCTGTCTGCACGGAGTTTGTACATTCTCCCCGTGACCTGCGTGGGTTTTCTCTGAGATCTTCAGTTCCCCCCCCCCCCAACACTCCAAAGACGTAAATGTTTGTAGGTTAATCGACTTGGTAAATGTAAGCATTATGCCTAGCGGGTGTAGGATAGAGTTAATGTGCGGGGATCGTTGGTCAGCATGGACCCGGTGGGCCGAAGGGCCTGTTTCTGCACTGTATCTCTAAACTAAACTAAACATAAAACATAGAACAGTACAGCACAGAAATGGGCCCACAATGGTTGTACCGAATATGATAGCAAGCTAAACCGATCTCGTGTGCCTATACAAGATCCATATCCCTCTATTCCCTGCCCTTCTACGTGCCTATCCAAAAGACTCTTAAACGCCACTATCATACCTGCCTCCACCACCACCTCTGGCAGCGCGTTCCAGGCCCCCACCACCCTCTGTGTAAGAAACTTGCCCTGCACACCTCCAATAAACTCCCCCCCCCCCCCTCACCCTATAGCTGTGCCCTCTAGTGCTGGACATTTCCACCCTGGGAGATAGGTTCTGACTATTTACCCTATCTGTGCCTCTCCGAATGGTATATATTGTTCCATCAAGTCTCCCCTCAACCTCCGAGGTTCCAGAGAAAACATCCCAAGTCTAAATGTACTGTGGGTCTTACAGTTTGCACTGATGTGATCGTGAGGTGTGGGGACCCTGCACTGAGGATCTGTATTAAGCCAGTACTCAATGATCCATACACTCATGGTAATGTATAGAACAGTCCTAATGAACAGCATTCTAACTCAACGGGTCGGGCAGCATCTCTGGAGAGAAGGAAGAGCGGAAGTCACAAGTCGGAACATGAGACCTTCATCGGTCTGAAGAAGGGTCCCGAACCAAAGCATCACATGTTCTTTTTCTCCAGAGATGATGCCTGACCCGCTGAGTTGCTGCAGCATCTCTGGAGAACATGGGTGGTTGACATTTCACAGAGTGCTGGAGTAACTCAGCGGGTCAGGACCCTCCTTTGGAGTTGAAAAGTCAACCATCCATGTTCTCCAGAGATGCTGCCTGACCCGCTGAGTTTCTCCAGCACTCTGTGAAACGCCACCTATCCACGTTCTCCAGAGATGCTGCCTGACCCGCTGAGTTACTCCAGCACTCTGTGAAACGTCACCTATCCATGTTCTCCAGAGATGCTGCCTGACCCGCTGAGTTTCTCCAGCACTCTGTGAAACGCCACCTATCCATGTTCTCCAGAGATGCTGCCTGACCCGCTGAGTTACTCCAGCACTCTGTGAAACGCCACCTATCCATGTTCTCCAGAGATGCTGCCTGACCCGCTGAGTTACTCCAGCACTCTGTGAAATGCCACCTATCCATGTTCACCAGAGATGCTGCCTGACCCGCTGAGTTACTCCAGCACTCTGTGAAATGCCACCTATCCATGTTCTCCAGAGATGCTGCCTGACCCGCTGAGTTACTCCAGCACATTGTGCTTTTTCTTTTGTAAATTTCTATCTGCGGTTCCTACAAGCACACTCACCTTGGCAAGACCACATTCACTTCATCAAGGGAGAGACAAGTAATTAATTTCCATGACACTGTACTTTATGCCTTGGTACTTTTTCACAAGGGGTTGAGGGTGACCCTGGTTAGATATTAATGGTGGCATTGAATGGTGACTGAAAGGCAATGTCTTCATCAGTCGCTGCATTTCACATCAACTCAGATGAGATTTTCAATTTGAGCGACACAACGTGTACAAAGTCTGTGGTATTCTCCGTGCCATAGAAAGAGAAAAAAAAAACCCATCTCCCTGAGCCACAGCCCACAAAGGTCTGCATTGTCTTTTGTCATCAGCTGTTGTACAAGCACTGATTTCATCTACTTCAAAAAGATCTTGATACAGAGCCCAGAGCCCTGCTGCTACCATGTCGTTTATCCTCACACCATTCATGGACATATCGTGAAAGATATTTTAGATTTATATCAAAATATCACTGGCAACTGTCTCCCGGCCATTCAGGACATTTTCTACCGGCGGTGCCTAATCTGAGGAAAGACATTCTTGCCATAGAGGGAGTACAGAGAAGGTTCACCAGATTGATTCCTGGGATGGCAGGACTTTCATATGAAGAAAGACTGGATAGACTCAGCTTGTACTCGCTGGAATTTAGAAGATTGAGGGGGGATCTTATAGAAACTTACAAAATTCTTAAGGGGTTGGACAGGCTAGATGCAGGAAGATTGTTCCCGATGTTGGGGAAGTCCAGAACAAGGGGTCACAGTTTAAGGATAAAGGGGAAGTCTTTTAGGACCGAGATGAGAACGTTTTTTTTCACACAGAGAGTGGTGAATCTGTGGAATTCTCTGCCACAGAAGGTAGTTGAGGCCAGTTCATTGGCTATATTTAAGAGGGAGTTAGATGTGGCCCTTGTGGCTAAAGGGATCAGGGGGTATGGAGAGAAGGCAGGTACGGGATACTGAGCTGGATGATCAGCCATGATCATATTGAATGGCGGTGCAGGCTCGAAGGGCCGAATGGTGGCTGTGGTCCTTGACGATGCTGTGTGCCTTACATAGAAACATAGAAAATAGGTGCAGGAGTAGGCCATTCGGCCCTTCGAGCCTGCACCGCCATTCAATATGATCATGGCTGATCATCCAGCTCGGTATCCCGTACCTGCCTTCTCTCCATACCCCCTGATCCCTTTAGCCACAAGGGCCACATCTAACTCCCTCTTAAATATAGCCAATGAATTGGCCTCAACTACCTTCTGTGGCAGTGAATTCCACAGATTCACCACTCTCTGTGTGAAAAAAACTTTCTCATCTCGGTCCTAAAAGACTTCCCCCTTATCCTTAAACTGTGACCCCTTGTTCTGGACTTCCCCAACATCGGGAACAATCTTCCTGCATCTGGCCTGTCCAACCCCTTAAGAATTTTGTGAGTTTCTATAAGATCCCCCCTCAATCTTCTAAATTCCAGCGTCATATGCTGAGTGAAAAAGTTGCTCCTCAGAATCTTATTAAATCTTTTCCCTCTCACCTTAAACTTGTGTTCCCCAGTTCGTGATACCCTTGCAGTAGATAAATGATTTGGTGCTATGATTTTATGATTTTTCCCCTCACGATTTTATTTTGTGGGACAAAGAACTTGTACCCTAAAGTCCTAACTGCTGCAAATATCAATTTTGTGGAATTGTTGTTCAGGATATAGCACAGTTTAGCACAGGGACAGGCCCTTTGGCCATCAGTATCAATGCTCACGGTAATGCCATATTATATTAGTTCCATCCAACCTGCACATAATCCATCCCCTCCATTTCCTGCTTCTCCATGTGCCTGTCTAGATGCATTTAAAACCTGATTACAACAAGCATACCTAGATCTTTGTCATAATCATTATATTTCAGAGTTAAAGCAATTAACTAGAATAGATTTATTAAACATTATTATTAAAGTCGGTCAAAGTTTAACTAAGAACAATGACCTGTACAAAAGTAATCAAAAATGATAGCATATGGTGCACTTAGTTCTTAAAGATGCACACAAACACAGATACAAATTTAATATGCTACATTAACTAACCACCCGAAGGTGGGCACAAAATACTGGAGGAACTCAGCGGGCCAGGCAGCATCTCGGGAGAGGAATGGGTGATGTTTCGGGTCGAGACCTTTCTTCAGACTGATGTCAGGGGAGGGGGCGGGACCGAGTTAATGTTTTAGTTTGATGACCAACCCTCAGTTATTCCATTGCCACACAGCCCACAGAACTCCATTGTTTTGAGTCATCAACAAACTTGCTGAGTAACTCAGCGGGTCAGGCAGCATCTTATCAGTCAGTTATCAGTCTGGGTTATTGTTCCGTGTACTGAGGTACAGTGAAAAGCTTTTGTTGCGTGCTAACCAGGCAGCGGAAAGATAATACATGATTACAATTGAGCCATTTTGCAATGCATAGATACATGCTAAGGGAATAACGTTTAGTGCAAGGTAAAGACAGTAAAGTCCGATCAAAGGTAGTTTGATGGTCACCAACGAGGTAGATAGTAGTTCAGGACTGCTCTCTAGTTGCGGTAGGATGATTCAGTTGCCTGATAACATCTGGGACGAAACTGGAGGTGAATCTCTGGAGAACATGGATCGGCAATGTTTCAGGTTGGGACCCTTCTTGAGACCCTGATGCTTCCTGATGAGGTTCTAAAGAAGGTGTCGAACCCAAATCATCGCCTATGCATGTTCTCCAGAGATGCTGCCCGGCTGAGTTACTCCAGCACTTTGTGTCTTATTTTTTGTAAACCAACACCTACAGTTCCTTGGTTCTACCATTGGTACAAGATCTGACTTTCACCTCATTCAATGAAGAAGATCTTATAAGACAGTCTGAGTTCCATCATCGACCTGAAAGGTTATATTTGCTTTTCTGCCCACAAGATGTTGTCTGAATCAATGATGACCTAATTAGCTCCATCTTTTTCGGCTTTTATTTCAGATTTGCAACATCTGCAGATTTTAATTTCATTTTTCAATCGTTGTTCCCTCATGGAATGAGACAACCCTCCTTCAAGACCACTTGAAAATCTGGATTCAGCTGCCTGATAACAAATACTCCCTGAAAAATTGCTGTATTAAGCATTTATGGAATAAAATGTTGAGCCATATCTTCAATATTAGTAATGGACAATTGGAGGTTATTAGGTACTTATGCTAATGGAAATGTTAAACAAACTGTGGAATACAGACAAGTAACCATTTTATGGAATTTAGGTTTAAAAATAATTGAATTTAAGCCAAATGCAAACAGGAACAAAATAGACACAAGACTACACTTGGAACTAACATCCCTGCTTAAAAAAAATAGCCTTAGATACAGATAATAAGGGATGAATATTCTTATTCCTGACTGCGTTAAACCACAGCAATAGAATGAATCTTTTACTGCAGAGCTATGGAAAATATTTTTTGAGGTAAAATCCCATCATACAAAGGTTAATGCCATCCAAGAGCACAATTTAGATGGACTAAGATATTTATGAAATACAGGATTATCATGCTGCAGATGAGAGAGGCTGTCATTTTCTCAGTGGGCTCCTGATACAGATTTTACTTTTGTCACTTTGGTGGCCGATTTGCACACATTGCACCTTGTGGTATCTTGCTGTTCGACTCTCTTTTCAAGCGGAGAGGAAGCTAAACTCGCAAAGGGAAGGTCGACCGCGCGCCTGCTTAATCCCGCTACTTGGAAAGTACCTGCCACCTAATTTACGGTTCCGACCTCCCAGCAGGGGATTATCACAGTGAGAAGTGGCCAAGTATATGCAATTTACAGTAGATATCCATAACAATGAATCAGACCGCCTTAATGCCATTCAGAATTGACGCACGTCTTCAAATGTCCTAATTTCTCCATAATAACAACACTAGCAGAAACCACTGTAGCATTTTCATTTGCAAATTCAACCCTTTCTCAGATTTTTTTCCCTTTAATGTAACCTTTCCTTTCATTACTCCTCTTATTAAAACTGCAAGTATTGATCATTTGTAAATGCAAACTAATGGAGGATGGTATTGATTTTTACGCCTCTGTTTTTCTATTCTGTGCTGTGAGTCCCATTGAGAAACCACGGTATTTTAGGGGAAATAATGGGGAGGGGGGGGGGGGGAGCACATCGACACAGCACGTGAGATCTTGCCTCACAGCGCCAGAGATCCGGGTTCGATCCTGACCACGGGTGCTGTCTGTGCAGAGTTTGTATGTTCTCCCCATGACCGTGTGGGCTTTGCCCATCTTCTAATCAACTAATGTCAGGATCAAACACGGGACTCTGGTTCTGTAAGGCAGCAACTCTACCGTTAGGCCACTGCATAAGCCTGATGTTATATTTGATCGCAAAGCTTACTCATAAAGGCAAAGAGTCACACAGCGTTGAAACACGACCTGTGGCCCAAACCGTTCATGCCGACCAAAGATGCCCCATCTAAGGACCCCTCGCGCAGTCATGTTTGTGTCTCGGGTGTGCCTCCTGCAGCTAGGGGTGCCAACTATCTCACTCCCAAATAAGGGACAGGGTGACGTCACTGCCCCGAGGTGGATGTATGGAACGAGCTGCTGAAGAATGTAGTTGAGGCAGGGGCTATCGCAACATTTAGGCAATTAGACAGGTCCATGGATTGGACAGGTTCAGAGGGATAAGGGTCAAATGCAGGCAAATGGAACCAATGTAATCTCTGATTGCAATCATGTATTGTCTTGCTGCTGACTGGTTAGTACGCAACAAAATCTTTTCACTGTACCTCAGTACAAGTGACAATAAACTAAACTAAATTAATCTAGTGCATTGGCTGGTAAATGCAACTAAACATATTGGCCGGTGTGGGCAAGTTGGGCAGACAGGCATGTTTCTACACTATATCATTCTATGACTATGCTGCCTGACCCACTGAGTTACTCCAGCACTCTGTCTATCTTTACTTTCCCTCTTCTCAAAGCTTTGACAAAGTCTTTCAGCTGCAACACCAACATTGTTTGCCAGACCACAAATTCCAACTGACTTACCCGGCATTTCCTGCAATTTTTATTTATTTTTATTGACGAAAGTTGGTGCCTTTCAGAGCATGTCCTAATTTTCTCTTTCTTGCTGTTGAACGCTGCCCTAATTGAGAAACTGACAAGTGGGAAATCATGTTCATGAAGTTGCATCTTACCCCATCCACATCACAGCATGCCGAAGCCTTCACACACCGCAGTACTCACTGCCTATTGTGTTAAACACCTGAAACTAAAGATATTGGCATCTTGCCATTCGTCCTGTGAGGTAAATGTACAAACTGGCTGGGAGTTTATCTTCTGTATTGAGTACAAGCTACATGGAGCACACAAAATGTGCAGGAAGGAACTGCAGATGCTGGTTTAAACTGAAGATAGATGCTGGAGTTACTCAGTGGGACGGGCAGCATCTCTGGAGAGAAGGAATGGGTGACGTTTCAGGTCGAGACCCTTCTTCAGTCTGAAATGTCAGTCTTGAAATTATGTGAACTTCAGTCTATTTTCATACCAGCTTTGTTTATAGGGAGACGAAGAAATGTCATAGAACATAGACCAATACATCAGAGGACAGGCCCTTTAACCTACAGTGGAGGACATACCCTTGAACCTACAGTGCCCATGCCATATATATGATGCCCAGTTGAACTAATCTCCTCTGCCTGCACATGATCCATATTCCTCCATTCCCTGCACATCCATGTGCCTGTCTAAAGGTGTCTTAGATGCCTCTGTCCTATCTGCCTCCACCACCACTACCAGGCACCCACTACTCTCTGTGTAACCTGCCCTGCACATCACCTTTAAGCTTCGCCCCTTTCACCTCAAACCTATACCTTCTCGTCTTTGACATTTCCACCTTAGTTTCAGTTTAGTTTATTGTCACGTGTACCGAAAAGCTTTGGTTGCATTCTATCCGATCAGTGGAAAGACTGAGGGCGGCCATGGTGGCGCAACGGTAGAGTTGTTGCCTTACAACGCTTGCAGCGCCGGAGACCGGGTTCGATCCTGACTACGGGTGCTGTCAAGTCAAGTCAATTTTATTTGTATAGCACATTTAAAAACAACCCACGTTGACCAAAGTGCTCTACATCAGTTCAGGTACTAAGAACGAACTTCACAATGGCACACAAACATAACGGCACATACATAAACAGTTCACAGCGCCCCCCTCAGAGGGCCTCAAACACTAGAGAGTAGAAATAAGTTTTGAGCCTGGACTTAAAGGAGTCGATGGAGGGGGTAGTTCTGATGGGGAGAGGGATGCTGTTCCACAGTCTAGGAGCTGCAACCGCAAAACAGCAAAAGCAAAAAACTGAGTGGGTTTTCTCCTAGATCTTCAATTTTCTCCCACACTCCAAAGATTCAAGATTTCAAGATTTTTCATGATCAATTTATTGTCACGTGTACCAATTAAGGTGCAGTGAAATTTGAGTTACCATACAGCCACACTAAGTGAAAAAGCAACAAGACACACAGCCACATAAAATAAAATTTAACATAAACATCCGCCACAGCGGATTTCACCTTCCTCACTGTGATGTAAGGTAAAAAAGTTCAATCACCTTACTCTGTGTTCACCTGCAGTTGGGGCTGTTGATCCATAGAAACATAGAAACATAGAAAATAGGTGCAGGAGTAGGCCATTCGGCCCTTCGAGCCTGCACCGCCATTTAATATGATCATGGCTGATCATCCAGCTCAGTAACCTGTACCTGCCTTCTCTCCATACCCCCTGATCCCTTTAGCCACAAGGGCCACATCTAACTCCCTCTTAAATATAGCCAATGAACTGGCCTCAACTACCTTCTGTGGCAGAGAATTCCACAGACTCACCACTCTGTGTGAAGACATTTTTTCTCATCTCGGTCCTAAAAGACTTCCCCCTTATCCTTAAACTGTGACCCCTGGTTCTGGACTTCCCCAACATCGGGAACAATCTTCCCACATCTAGCCTTTCCAACCCCTTAAGAATTTTATATGTTTCTATAAGAACCATCTGAGTCGGGGCCAGATTTTCAGGTATGTAGGTAAATTGACTTGGTATAAGTGTAACTTGTCCCTAGGGTGTGTGTAGGATAGTGTTAGTGTGCGGGGATCGCTGGTCGGTGTGGACTCGGTGGGCCGATGGGCCTGTTTTCGCGCTGTATCTCTAAATCTAAAACTAAACTACACATGATTACAATCGAGCCATTTACAGTGTAGATACGTGATAAGGGACGTGGGAATTCTCTGCCTGCCTGTACCTTTCACAATTTCACATACTTCTACGAGGTTACCACTCAACCTCTGACGTTCCAGGGAAAACTATTAGTAACTTTAAAAATTGAAAGATATTTGAAAGGAAAAATAATCAGTATTGTTTAAATTGTGAAATTATGTATAGATAATGTATGAACAATTATATAAATAATTGTTAAAATGTAAAATTGAAAAAAATATGTGCATAATTATAGATTTAATAATATGCTGGCTGAGGTTTTATTTTGTTTAAGTTAACAGTCAAAGGAAGTTCACAGATCATCTCTGCCTGAATAGATTTGGCTGCAAAACCTCTGTGGAATATTATAATAATGACTAAACTGTGCAAATTGAAGCAATATTACTCTTTCTAACTGCGTCACTGTCTGACAGTTGAACTTAGTCCTGTTTCCAGCATTTGGTCATAAAGAATTTTGGCACTGATACCTGACCACCACATTCTTAGCGCCTCCACCATTGTTTTAATGATCAAAAGCACAGCCACTTATTCACTGCCTAATAATTCTAACCCATCTGGGAAGTAAGAGGAAGCACATAATTTGCTAAATAGGCTCCCATGTTTGGCATACCAAACGTCTGATGCCTGAATGTAAAGAAAAATGAAGCAGGGTGGCGAATCTGTGGAATTAATTGCCGCAGAAGGCTGTGGAGGCCAAGTCAATAGATATGTTTAATGCAGAGATAGACAGATTCTTGATTAGTATGGGTGTCAGGGATTATGGGGAGAAGGCAGGCGAATGGGGTTAGGAGGGAGAGATAGATCAGCCATGATTGAATGGCGGAGTAAACCTGATGGGCAGAATGGCCTAATTCTGCTCCTATCATGAACATGAACTTATGAAGCATACTATAGCCTTTTATTAGATTCAACACAAGGAGTGGCTCAATTTTCCGCAGAAAGATTGTACCGTTATTGTCTTTCACATTTATTCACATGCAGCCCCGACAACTCTAATAATTTATTGCTCATAGCAAATGGCTCCTTTTTGAACCACTCAGTCCATGTAGTGAAGGCACTGCCACAGTGCTACTGGATTAGGACCTCTCGATGTAGAGTCATAGAATCCTGCAGAGTCCTGAGTGGGCGGATGCATGGCAGATGCAGTTTAATGTGGATAAGTGTGAGGTTATCCACTTTGGTGGTAAGAATAGGAAGGCAGAGCATTATCTGAATGGTGTCAAGTTAGGAACAGGGAACGTACAATGAGATATGGGTGTCCTAGTGCATCAGTCACTGAAAGGAAGCATGCAGGTACAGCAGGCAGTGAAGAAAGCCAATGGAATGTTGGCCTTCATAACAAGGGGAGTTGTGTATAGGAGCAAAGAGGTCCTTCTGCAGTTGTACAGGGCCCTAGTGAGACCGCACCTGGAGTACTGTGTGCAGTTTTGGTCTCCAAATTTGAGGAAGGATATTCTTGCTATTGAGGGCGTGCAGCATAGGTTTACTAGGTTAATTCCTGGAATGGCGGGACTGTCATATGTTGAAAGACTGGAGCGACTAGGCTTGTATAAACTGGAATTTAGAAGGATGAGAGGGGATCTTATCAAAACGTATAAGATTATTAAGGGGTTGGACACGTTAGAGGCAGGAAACATGTTCCCAATGTTGGGGGAGTCCAGAACAAGGGGCCACAGTTTAAGAATAAGGGTTAGGTCATTTAGAACGGAGATGAGGAAAACCTTTTTTAGTCAGAGAGTTGTGAATCTGTGGAATTCTCTGCCTCAGAGGGCAGTGGAGGCCAAATCTCTGAATGCATTCAAGAGAGAGCTAGATAGAACACTTAAGGATAGCGGAGTCAGGGGGTATGGGGAGAAGACAGGAACGGGGTACTGATTGAGAATGATCAGCCATGATCACATTGAATGGCGGTGCTGGTTCGATGGGCCCAATGGCCTCCTCCTGCACTTATTGTCTATTGTCTATTGTCTATTGTCTATTGGAACTGGGCCCTTCAGCTCAATTGGGCCATACCAATCAAGATGCCCCATCTAAGTTATTCCCATTTGCTGCATCTGGTCCCTTTAAACCTTTCAATGATTCAATGATTGAAGGATAGTTTATTGTCACCTGTACTGAGGTACGGCGAGGCTTCTTGTTTTGGCATAGACTCTGGGTACTATCATACAGCATTCTTCACCTCGGCATTAGGTGTAATTAACAGGTCTTCTCGGAAATTCGGCAAACATTTGCAGAGAGTTGTGGATCAGTCTATCACACGGATCAGACTTCCCACCATTGACTCGATCTACTCTTCCCGTTGCCTTGGAAAAGCAGCCAACATATTCAAAGACTTGTCCCACCCTCCTCCTTCCTGCTCCTGTCCAGCAGAAGGTACAGAAGCTTGAAAGCGCACACCACCAGATTCAGGTGCTTTTCCCCTCTTCTTCCTATCTGCAATTAGGCTTCTGAACAGCCCTTCCATGAGCTAGGGTACTGTCCAATTCAACTCTACCCCATTATGGACATTGGACTTTGTCTATGGAACTGACGCACTACAATGCTGAGAATGTATCTTCTGCACTCTGTATCTTCCCCTCTGCTCTACCCATTGTACGTTTGTTTGGCTTGATTGCATTTCTGTGTGGTATATCTGATCTGTGTGGATAGCATGCAAAACAAAGCTTTTCACTGTACCTTGGTACAGATGGCAATAATAAACGTAAACATAAACTTAACAGTGGATCTGCGCAAATTGTGTAAACAACCGTCTCGCCCAGCCCATCAGCCACCTCCTGCCCGTTTGTGAAAGAGAGAGTGTGTCATCCACTCCTTGGCTTCATCGACCAATGCAGAACCCTCAAAACTCGCAGGTGAATAATTCATCCTCAATGTTGGCTGAATGCCCTGATAGAAAAGCCTTTTACGGTGTATGTTCATAGCTGTGATATCAAGACATTTAACATTTGGACAGGTACATGAATAGGAATGGTTTAGAAGGATAAGAAAATAACTGCAGATGCTGGTACAAATCGATTTATTCACAAAATGCTGGAGTAACTCAGCAGGTCAGGCAGCATCTCGGGAGAGAAGGAATGGGTGACGTTTCGGGTCGAGACCCTTCTTCAGACTGATGTCGGGGGTGGGACAAAGGAAGGATATAGGTGGAGACAGGAAGATAGAGGGAGATCTGGGAAGGAGGAGGGGAAGGGAGGGACAGAGGAGCTATCTGAAGTTGGAGAAGTCGACGTTCATACCACCGGGCCGCAAACTGCCCAGGCGAAATATGAGGTGCTGCTCCTCCAATTTCCGGCGGGCCTCACTATGGCACTGGAGGAGGCCCATGACAGAGAGGTCAGACTGGGAATGGGAGGGGGAGTTGAAGTGCTGGGCCACCGGGAGATCAGTGGCGTTAATGCGGACCGAGCGCAGGTGTTCAGCGAAGCGATCGCCGAGCCTGCGCTTGGTTTCGCCGATATAGATGAGTTGACATCTAGAGCAGCGGATGCAATAGATGAGGTTGGAGGAGGTGCAGGTGAACCTCTGTCTCACCTGGAAAGAATGTTTGGGTCCTTTGATGGAGTTGAGGGGGGTATGGATATGGGTAGTTGAGGCAGGGACTATCCCATCGTTTAAGAAACAGTTGGACAGGTACATGGATAGGACGGGTTTGCAGGGTTATGGACCAAGCGCAGGCAAGTGGGTTTAGGGTGGCTGGGACATTGTGGGCCGGTGTGGGCAAGTTGGGCCGAAGGGCCTGTTTCCACACTGTATCAATCTATGACTCTATGACTCTAAACACAGGTAAGTAGGACTAGTGTAGATGGGGCATCTTGGTCAGCATGGGCAAGTTGGGCCAAAGGGCCTGTTTTCATGCTGTTCGACTCCACAACTCGATGATTATGACTCTATTATCTACACGCCACAGTTAGATTGTCAATAATATTTGACGAGTCAGTGACCTTAAATAATAACTGCATTTCTCACCACAGACGCTTCCAGGCCTGTTGCGTATGTCCAATATTTACTGTTTTTATGTCGATGGTGTCCTAATTGGAAATAAATGAAGTCGAAGCAGGAATCAAAGCACTATGTGGTTGGCAATGCATTTAAATCAAGTTTCTGTATTTGCTGCTGTCTGTTCATAGCATAAATACTCTAAGTCCAGAGTACCAGTCAGGCCATTGATTCAGCCATTATCAACAGCTATATGTCGCTTGGACCACAGAATAACACAACAGCACGGCTTCATTTCATTCAAATCTGTTATCTTTAAAGTAAGTCTTATTTTTTGAACTGATGTTTAAATGCTTAAATTAGGTCTCAGCTCTGAAAGTAATCACAAAACACCACATAAAATTTAACGATATAATGGTTTATTATATTAAAAGAAAGATACTCGTGCAGTCAGGCTGATGGAAGTATTTTAAAAAGATAGAGAAACTTACAAAAGAAATGTGTGTTTTCTGCGCTATTTATTGTCAAGGCAATTATATTGATGCCATTAGGGGAAAGAGACAGAGGATAGAGATTTGTTATATAACACAAGAGAAAACAAACCTGGTAAGCAATCATGTACAGCGCAGCGAACAACTTGTGTCTGTGATAGAACAAAGCTTGCCTCTGTCAGGAGTATTGATCTGTTCTTGGCGGTGGTGAAATCCACTGCGCAGCATTTGCCTTGTCCTACTGGGTGCTGATGGGGAAGAGAGAATGCAATATTGATCCCACTGAGTTCCTTGGAGATAATGCACCAATAACGTTGAATGGTTTGCAAACCTTAATGGAAAATAGCAAACCTTCAGCCCGGCACTTGCACAAAGTGAAGGCTGAGCTTCCAGCCATTATTAGCATTTCATCCTAAAATAATGCCTGCACCAGAGACCTTTATCGCCGCGGGACTCCTGCCTCAAATTGCACAACCCGAGCTCTCTTTTTGTTCCTCTCTCCTCTGCTGCTGAACTATATCACAAATCAAATGCGAGCAATTATCCCCCCCCGCCCGACACACACACACACATCAACAACAGGATTCGGCAGCTTTGTTGGAGAAATCAAACTCCCAAGATGACAACATTCGTGACTATTGCGATTTACAAAGAGCTAACTGTGGCGTCCAAAACCTCTGGAAGGTAGGGACTAGTGAAAACATTGAACTTCAATTTGTCAACATTGCCATTTCAAACTCCAGCATTCTGCTCATGGATATTCAATCCATTGGCTCCTGGCTTATTTACCCGCACTTTCATTCATTGCATTAAGATCAGCCACCCCACTAATAAATTACAAAGCTAACATATATTGCATTGAAATAAAAATACATATAGGGGAATTGGAAATGATATGGCTTTGTTACGTTGTGTTTTGTTACTTACTTACTTGACTGTTCAATGTTGCTCTGTTCATCCCTTCACCTGGCACTTTGGTTAAACTTTAGCCAAACGCACACCAACGCCTCTACTTCCTCAGGAGACTGAGCAAATTCACAATGTCTCCAATGACCCTTGCAAACCTCTACAGATGCACCATCGAAAGCAAACAGTCAGGAAGAAGGGTCTCGACCCGAAACGTCACCCATTCCTTCTCTCCAGAGATTCTGCCTGTCCCGCTGAGTTACTCCAGCATTTTGTTTTTTTTTTAGTCTTAGAGATACAGCGCGGAAACAGTCCCTTCGGCCCACTGTGTCCGCGCCGACCAGCGACCCCCTGTGTATTAACACTATCCTACACCCACCAGGGACAATTTTAATATTTACCAAGCCAATTAACCTACATACCTGTTCGTCTTTGGAGTGCGGGGGGAGTTAAAGTGTTTGGCGGACTGAGCATAGGATCCGGTACTAGATTAACACAGACTAGAGGTTCAAGCAAGCACTGGAGTGAAAGTTGACAAACAGTTCATGCTGCCTGGAGTCAACTCACCAATGCCTGTAGAAAAATGCGTAGGGAGGAACTGCAGATGCTGGTTTAAACCAAAAATAGACACAAAATGCTGGAGTGACTCAGTGGGGCACGCAGTATCTCTGGAGAGAAAGGATGGTTGACGCTTCGGGTCGAGACCCTCCTTCAGTCTTGACCTGAAAAGTCACCCATCCCTTCTCTCCAGAGATGCTGCCTGTCCCGCTGAGTTACTCCAGCATTTTATACCTGCAGTTGTCTCTGTGACCATCAGTTTGTGAGCAAAGGAGAGAAGCAAGTCATTTTGCTTTAGTATCAGCAATCTTTAGATTCAGGTGATTTGGAGCAGGTATTAAATGATAACAATTCAAAGCTAACTTGATGAATTAGTTTTATTTGGCTTTACCTGTGAAAAATATAATATGTTAATTTGGTTTATTTTTTGTGCTGTATTGCATAATGTCTTAAACAGGGAGAATTCAGTTAAGTGGATACTATCCTAAATGATTATCTTCTCATGATTTACATACGTCATAATTTGACGGATTCAGTTGCTCTCTGGTCTTGGAAATATTAAGGAAAGGGTAAAACATTTTTTTGTACAAATAAAAGCTGGAAATTGTTATTAGTGAACAAACGCTTAACCAATCTGTTCAATAGTTCTTTTGCCACCACTGCGTATGAATTAATCTCTCTGCTAAAATACAGAACACAAAAGCTCTCAATGTTCACGGGTCATTTGGTTTCGTCACTTCTGGCTGATTCAGTCTGTATTTATCTCAAGATTCACAGGGCGCAGCGGTAGAGTTGCTGCCTCACAGTGCCAGAGACCCGGGTTTGATCCTGACTACGGGTGCTGTCTGTACGGAGTTTGGACGTTCTGCCCGTGACCTACGTGGGTTTTCTCCAAGATCTTCGGTTTCCTCCCACACTCCAATGACGTACAGGTTTGTAGGTTAATTGGCTTGGGTATAAATGCAAATTGTCCCTAATGTGTGTAGGATAGTGTTAATGTGCGGGGATCGCTGGTCGGTGCAGACTTGGTGGGTCGAAGGGCCTGTTTCCGCGCTATACCTGCGTGGGTTTTCTCCGGGTGCTCCGGTTTCCTCCCACACTCCGTAGGTGTGCAGGTTTGTAGGTTATTTAGCTTCTGTGAATAGCCCCCAAGTGTGTGTAGGATGCAGAGCTCGGATACTTCACAATGGCACTGGCACTTCTGTTGCTGGCTCACAAGAAGGCATGAGTTGGGATTGCTGTGGTCACTATGTCTCAGCCTGATGGAAGAATTTCCTGGATTATTACGGAGTTGGAACATTTCTCCATAATGCTTATTCTTCCCCTTCAGGAAGTAAAGAAAACCTATTTATCAATGATATCAACATTAGTGTCCATACATAATAGGCATATTTATATGACAATTACCTGCCAGGCATATATTGCCAGAATACAGTGGCATCTAACCATACACCTGAATGGCAGGACTCTCATATGAAGAAAGACTGGATAGACTCGGCTTGTACTCGCTGGAATTTAGAAGATTGAGGGGGGATCTTATAGAAACTTACAAAATTCTTAAGGGGTTGGACAGGCTAGATGCAGGAAGATTGTTCCCGATGTTGGGGAAGTCCAGAACAAGGGGTCACAGTTGAAGGATAAGGTGGAGGTCTTTTAGGACCGAGATGAGAAAGTTTTTTTTCACACAGAGAGTGGTGAATCTGTGGAATTCTCTGCCACAGAAGGTAGTTGAGGCCAGTTCATTGGCTATATTTAAGAGGGAGTTAGATGTGACCCTTGTAGCTAAAGGGATCAGGGGGTATGGAGAGAAGGCAGGTACCATGCAATCAATTTAAATTCATCTAATTTATACCATAACCATATCCATGTAATTAAAATCCTATGTTAACAAAATAATAAAACAAACATAGTAAAAACCTGATCATTAATCTATTATTTGATCTCCAAGGGGCTTGGAAATGCAAGCTATCAGTTAACATTGCCTCATTCTTTGGCTTAACACTTTAACTCACCGTTTAAAATGTTATAAGAAAAGAGGCAATGAGAATTGATCTGATAATTTATTAACGGGCGATTTCTCCATTCCGTTAGGCGGTCACGAGCGTTTATACAGTAGTTTTTTGCTTGCTTCTTTGCAACCAATACAGTACTTGAATAGTGAATTTCTGAAGTAACATGGGAATGTAAAATATGCACAGCAAGATCACAGATATAGAACGTAGAACAGTACAGCACGAGAACGGGCCCTTCGGCCCACAATGTCTGTGCTGTACATTCCAGGTTTGGCACGTATCCCACTGAACCTTTCCTATCCATGTAACTGTCCAAATGTGTTTTTACCGTTGTTGTAGTACCTGCCTTAACTACCTCCTCCGACAGCTGGTTTCATATACCACCACTCTCTGTGTGAAAAAGTTGCCCCTCAGGTTCCTATTAAATCGTTCCCTTCTCACCTTAAACCTTCATCCTCTGGTCTCTAATTCCCCCTACTCTGGGTAAAAGACTCTGTGTGTTCACCCTATCTATTCCCCTCGTGATCTCATACAACTCTATAAGATCACTCATCAACCTCCTGCTCTGCAACTTTTTAAATAAAGTTGCATTGTTAATTCCAGTTTGCCTAGTGATAACTGGTTAAGAATTGTCGCGCAGTGGTGTAGCGGTGGAGTTGCTGCCTCACAGCGCCAGAGACCCGGGTTCAATCCTAACGACAGGTGCTGTCTGTACAGAGTTTGTACGTTCTCCGTGTGACCACGTGGGTTTCTCCAGGTGCTCCGTTTCCTCCCACATTCCAAAGACATGCAGGTTTGTAGGTCAATTGGCCTCTGTAAAATGCCCCTGGTGTGTGGCATTGAACTAGTGTACGGGTGATCAATGGTCGGTGTGGACAGTGAGCCGAAGGGCTCATTTCCACATAGCATCTCTAAAGAAAAACTGCATTTCCAACTAAATACAAGACATATGGGATATGACAATAGACAATAGACAATAGGTGCAGGAGGAGGCCATTCAGCCCTTCGAGCCAGCACCGCCATTCAATGCGATCATGGCTGATCACTCTCAATCAGTACCCCGTTCCTGCCTTCTCCCCATACCCCCCTCACTCCGCTATCCTTAAGAGCTCTATCCAGCTCTCTCTTGAAAGCATCCAACGAACTGGCCTCCACTGCCTTCTGAGGCAGAGAATGTAATAAAAGCTGGAGTAATAGAGTGTAATAAAAGAGACAGTTGATGAGTTGGTACATCACTGCCACCAATTATGAGAAACCTTTTAGTGTGCTATTGGGCTATTTAAGATAAAATATATTATTTGAAATCAAACTGACAGTTCGGTACAATTTTAAGAAAATTATCTCTATTTTGGCCTTCTCTGGTACAATTTGTTTACGATATCATCCATATTCTCAATTCGATAAAATGTAGGAAGGAGACAAAATCATTTTTGTATTTATTTAAGCTGTCTAATGAATTTTAATATAATTGCAGGAGGTAAGTAATGTTAATGTTGGACAGATACATTGTATAGAACAGGTTTAGAGGGATATGGGCCAAACATGGGCATGTGGGACTAGTGTAGATGGGGCATCTTGGTCGGCGTGGGCAAGCTGGGCTGAAGGACCTGTCTCCGTGACTCAAATATTAGGTGGGTAGAAGTTACCAAAAATGATCTGACCACATTAAAGCTTTAATGCATTAATATCGAATTCCCTATCTGTTACTTTAACAGAGGTTTTTTTTAAGATGAACAAAAAAACATTGATACAATATTAATAACAGTAGTGATTCAATCAAGCTTTATCATAGTGAACAAAAGAGAAACTTCGCAAGTTCCAGGTGCAAAATGTAAAAAATGTAATGTTTCTATGATTAGCGGAGTGTTCTTGCTGTTAAAGGTAGTAACGGTTAGTAAGTAGAGCTAAAGATTGACACAAAAAGCTGGAGTAACAACGGGTCAGCCATGATCATATTGAATGGCGGTGCAGGCTCGAAGGGCCAAATGGCCTACTCCTAGTTCCTGAAGATGGGTCTCGACCCAGAAACGTCACCCATACCTTCTCTCCATGCTGCGTAGAGATGCTGCCTGTCCCGCTGAGTTACTCCAGCATTTTTTGTCTATCTTTGGTTCCGTGTGCCTAGCCTCCTGGCTGAGAGGAAGTCATTGAAAGAGCATCATCTTGAAGCATTATTGCCCTTCAAAATGCACAAATCCAGTGTTCCAGGAGCAGATCTCTCCAGTTTCCAAATGGAAATAAAAATTGCAAATGTTCTCAAAAGTTCTCACTCGATCCTAAGCTGCTCAGTAGATAGATGCCCATGCAATCAATTGTAAAGGAAGAAATTCAAGTCCGTTTTACCTCCATCCTCTTAGCAGAACTGCCCAGTAATGAGTGGAGAAGATTACCATTGTTGAGTTTAGTTTAGTTTAGTTTAGTTTATTGTCACCTGTACAGTTTTAGTGTTAGTTTTTAGTTTTAGAGATACAGCGCGGAAACAGGCCCTTCGGCCCACCGGGTCCATGCCAACCAATGATCCCTGCACATTAACACTATCCTACACACACCAGGCACAATTTTTACATTTGCCAAGCTAATTAACCTATAAATCTGTACGTCTTTGGAGTGTGGGAGGAAAACAAAGATCTCGGAGAAAACCCAGGCAGGTCACGGGGAGAACGGTCAAACTCCATACAGACAGCACCCGTAGTCGGGATCGAACCCGGGTCACCGGCGATATTAGGCATTCGCTGTTAGGCAGCAACTCTACCGCTGCGCCACCGTGACCGCCCAAACTTTACAGTGCAAGGCTTTTTGTTGCATGCTAACTAGTCAGCAGAAAGACTATACATGTTTACAGTCAATCCATCTACAGTGCATGGAGGAACCTGGCATCATTAATTCCATTGAAATGGAGAATCCCATATTTATTTCCCCCACATGTTAGTTCTTTTTTGTACAAAATAAGTCCTGACAAGTTTGTGCTGCCTCTATTCTCGAACCTGACTAGTCTTCACTTTACATGGAGCACAAAACCATACACATACAGGCTGAAGAAGGGCCTCGACCCGAATCATCACCTATCCCTCTCTCCAGAGATGCTGCCTGTCCTGCTGAGTTACTCCAGCATTTTGTGTCTATCCCCACATGCCCCAAGATATCTGAGCCCCTGAATTAGATAAACAAGCAAACAAATTCTCCTTTACCTCAGCATCAGTCAAGCTTCCCTCCTTTAAAGTCTAATTAAGTCCTTAGCCATTTACCGCCACATCACGTTTACAGATACTAAACATCGTGGACAACTTTGCAATCCTTGAAGGAGGCTTTAACCATTTAAATAACCCGCAATGCCATTTCTTGCAGTAACGGCTTAAAGATTTCAAGCAACGCTGTCTACCATGCATCTTTCATCTCACCCATGATGAAGTATCTGTGATTTGTGCAAAGCAAGTTAACAATATTATCACATCATGCACTCGGCTAGCACTATGCATCTGCTAAGCCAAGTGTCAGCCCTGCAAGATACAACGTGTATTTTAATATGATATCATCTATCGCTTTGCAAAATTATCCCTTGAAAGTTCATATTTGGGAACTTTGTAATTCCTCTGAAAAATCTGCATTGTGTCAGCACTAAAAGTAAGGATCGAAAGCTATTAATTCTTAATTGTGATAAGTTGTTTAGTAATTGGAATAAACTGGCCAGATCCAAGCCTCAGGTTTCTCATTAGTTTCACATCAATACCTGCACTAAAACTATGGGTCAGTAGCTGTATCTTCTTGTTACTCAAGTGAATTCATTAATCATCTTGTTCTGGGATGTCCACTGAAATAGCTAAGATTTCAAAGTTAAATGAAGCCGTACTGACCAGCTGTCAACCGGGCTTCTGTTCAAACAAAACGCGTCAGGTCCCGTTGTGATTCTAACAAAAGTGACCTGAAGATTAAATCATTTCTTTTTAAACTCAGAAAGGCTACAAGTTTATCCGCAGAACAGTAACAAGATTTTACTGCCTTGATTGGTGTTAAGAATGCTAATTTTGTTTTGGTGAGTTCACATTATTTGCTTTGGAACATATACTCACAAATTGCGTTTGCTTGATTGTGAACCTAATTTTTGCCCCCATTGATTAGAAATAAGTCTCCAACCTTGTGACTGCCAAACTCCTGTTTTCAGAGAATGAAAATGCTATTGCCAACTTCACCTGACAATTACCCTATTAATAAATACAACACCCCTGGCTGACCGTCAATGTGGCCATTACCGGTCACATCTATTTTTTTTTATTATTTGAAAGACATTAATTTTTAAGGCGTGGAACAGGCCCTTTGGCCCAACTTGCTCACACGACCCAAAATGCCCCATCGACACTAGTTGACTACTTTGCAATCCTTGAAGGAGGCTTTCACCATTTAAATAACCTGCAATGCCATTCCTTGCAGTAATGGCTTAAAGATTTAAAACAATGCTGTCTACCATGCATCTTTCATCTCACCCATGATGAAGTATCTGCGATTTGTGCAAAGCAAGTAACAATGGCCTACCCCTTATTCTTAAACTGTGGCCCCTTGTTCTGGACCTGTGGCCCTAGTGAGACCGCACCTGGAGTACTGTGTGCAGTTTTGGTCTCCAAATTTGAGGAAGGATATTCTTGCTATTGAGGGCGTGCAGCGTAGGTTTACTAGGTTAATTCCTGGAATGGCGGGACTGTCATATGTTGAAAGACTGGAGCGACTAGGCTTGTATACACTGGAATTTAGAAGGATGAGAGGAGATCTTATCGAAACATATAAGATAATTAGGGGATTGGACACATTAGAGGCAGGAAACATGTTCCCAATGTTGGGGGAGTCCAGAACAAGGGGCCACAGTTTAAGAATAAGGGGTAGGCCATTTAGAACTGAGATGAGGAAAAACTTTTTCAGTCAGAGAGTTGTAAATCTGTGGAATTCTCTGCCTCAGAAGGCAGTGGAGGCCAATTCTCTGAATGCATTCAAGAGAGAGCTAGATAGAGCTCTTAAGGATAGTGGAGTCAGGGGGTATGGGGAGAAGGCAGGAATGGGGTACTGATTGAGAATGATCAGCCATGGTCACATTGAATGGCGGTGCTGGCTCGAAGGGCCGAATGGCCTCCTCCTGCACCTATTGTCTATTGTCTATTGCCTAATATTATCACATCATGCCCTCGGCTAGCACTATGCATCTGCCGATTGGCCCATACACCTGGCCTATCCATGTACCTGTCTAACTGTTTCTTAAACGTTATGATAGTCCCTGCCTCAACCACCTCCTCCGGCAGTTTGTTCCATACACCCACCAAACTTTGTGTGAAAAAAGTGAATTCACAGGTTCCTATCAAGCCTTTCTCCACTCACCTAAAACTGAAGCCCTCTGGTTCTCGATTTCCCCTACTCTGGGCAAGAGACTCATGATTTTGTACACCTATCTAATATCAAAACAAAGATTTCAATTTGGAATTTGGAATATCAAGCAGTACATGTGAACTACATACAGGGACTCCCTGACTAAAGTAAGGGTTACGTTTAGGGTTGCAAACTTCCTCACTCCCAAATACGGGACAAGGTGATGTCACCGCCCCGCGCCCCACTTGACCTCACCCAGCCAGCGGCCACCATTGGTGAAGCGGGAGCTGGCTGGGTGAGGTCACCCTTTGTCCCATATTTGGGATTGAGGAAGTTGGCAACCCTACTAATACGGGACAAGGGCGTATTGTTATTAACATCTGAAGCTCTATCTTCTGGAGATACATTGTGAAGGACCAATTAACCAACACGCCTTAACAATGCACTGTCAGAAGCAGCAGGCATCAAAACGCCACATCAACCTGTACTGTAAAGGTCACTCCACTCCACAGGACTGTCTATGATCTTTTTGAGGTGAGTTTTTTTAAGGTCATCAGACCTAGGATCACTGTGGTGAGGGGACAAATTAATGTTATCCCTCCAACTGTTGAATAGAAACAATTACTCTGGTCGAGGGTGACGGAGGAGGCCCTGCAGCAGCCTGGGGCTATCCTGGCCTTACCTGGCCTTACCTGGCCTTACCTGGGCTTACCTGGGCTTACAAGGGCTTACCAGGCCATCACCTGGCCTTAATTAGACTTACATGGACTTACCTGGTCTTACCTGGGTTTACCTGGACCTACCTGGCCTTACCTGGGGTTATCTGGCCTTACCTGGGCTTACAAGGGCTTACCAGGCCTTACCTGGCCTTAACTGGGTTTACCTGGACTTACCTGGCCTTACCTGGGCTTACAAGGGCTTACCAGGCCTTACCTGGCCTTACCTGGGCTTACCTAGCCTTACCTGGCCTTACCTGGGTTTACCTGGGCTTACCTGGGCTTACCTGGCCTTACCTGACCTTACCTGGCTATACCTGGGCTTACCTGGCCTTACCTGCATTTATCTGGCCTTACCTGGCCTTACCTGGGCTTACCTGGCCTTACCTGGGCTTACCTGGCCTTACCTGGGCTTACCTGGGCTTACCTGGATGGCGGGCAATCCAGGACAACGAGCATGAGGACTGTGGACCTCGGGCTTCTGTAAATGGCGACTGAGCATTTGTGGGTTATGCAGAAAAGAACTTCACTGTGCACTGCACACGTGACAATAAAACACAATAAATACTTCCCATCTCTGCCCCATGTCCACCCATCTGCCAGTCAACTCCCACCCTCACCTGTATCCACCTATCACTAGCCTGGCTTTGTCCCGTCCATCCCCATCACTCTTCCAGCTTTCTCCTCCCTACTACAATCAGTCCGCAGAAGGGTCCCGACTCTAAATATTGTCTATCCATGTCCGCAAGAGATGCTGCCTGACCTGTTGAGTAACTCCAGCACTTTGTGCCATTTTTGTAAACTAGCATCTTGTGCCTGCAAGATATCCCTGTGGATTTAGTCTGAAGAAGGATCTTGACCCGAAACATCACCCATTCCTTCTCTCCAGAGATGGTGACTGTCCCGCTGAGTTACTCCAGCTTTTTGTTTCCCTCCCTGTAGATTTGGTTCAGTACTTAAGCTGAAGATGTCCAACATGAATTCTTTGGATTGTACAAGCATCTGTAAAAAGCACTGCCAACAAAACAGAAAGCGAATGGCTGGTGTTTACATTTGTGTCTTATTCAGTTCTATCTTATAAAGAAATAAAAATAGTGGTTTCACATATAAGATTCCAGGGTAAATAGCAATTTCATGTTCCCAGTGGGAACCTTTGTTGGAAGTCAGTAAAAATAATGAAATAGTTCTGCAAAGTTACTGTTTTAATAATATAAATATCGCTGCCAATTTGTACACAGCAAATTCACATGGACTGCAAAGTAATAAAAACCAGATGAATGTTTTCTGAAAAGTTATTAGAGGGTTAAATATTGGTTAGATACCCATGCCAGGCAATGCTACATTCACTAGAGATTGCAGGCAGGACTCCAATTAACTGGGTCTTGACCCGAAACGTCACCCATTCCTTCTCTCCAGAGATGCTGCCTGTCCCGCTGAGTTACTCCAGCTTTTTGTGTCTATCTCCAATTAACATCATGGCCAAGAGAAGACTTTTTCAGATTTTTAGTTTAGTTTAGTTTAGTTTAGAGATACAGCGTGGAAACAGGCCCTTCGTCCCTCCGAGTCTGCCTTGACCAGCGATCCCCGCACGCTAACACTATCCTCCACACACTAGGGACAATTTCCACTTACACCAAGCCAACTAACCTACAAACCTGCACGACTTTGGAGCATGGGAGGAAACCAAAGATCCCGGAGAAAACCCACGTGGTGACACAAGATACCCCATCTAAGCTAGTCCCATTTGGCCATGTTTACCCCTCTAAACCTTGTAGGAAAGAACTGCAGATGGTGGTTTAAATCAAAGGTTGACACAAAATGCTGGAGTAACTCAGTGGGACAGGCAGCATCTCCGGAGAGAAGGATTGCTCTTTGAGCAAACCCAACTTCACTCCTGACTTCACCTCCTTAATCTTCTGCTCCAATTTTCCGGACGTTGGCAAAATCTCGACAAAACATTAAAACGTGGCACAGAATGTTAGAAATTAAATGCTTTGTTTTAGAAAAGCTTAATGGTCAGGAGGTGGGGCTGATTGTGGAAGATAGCACATGGTTTTCATGCACTGGACTCAGTACTGAGGCATGCAACCAGCAAGCCATTGCTTTGTATCACCCAGACTATTAGTGTAACAACAGAGGACGTTCTTATTAACCAGCTGACTCAAAGCAGTCTGCCCTTTTTCTACTAATGAGCCAGCTATCTTTGGGGCTTACTGTCAATCACATAACAGAAATTGCCGCACAAAAAAATGTTATTATTGTCTTCCAGCGGTACATTAACAATACCAGGTCTATTTTTATAATGCTCCCAATAAGAGCTATTTAGCACCATTATTTATTTATAATATCGCCAAAATAATTTGGTAATCTCGTCACCCCAATGTGCCTTCAAAATACGATCTCCATTTTAGCACAAGAAAATCCAACACAATTAGCAAATGGTTGCCGCATTTTTAAGTGTATCTAGTGTGACAGGACTGAGGTAAAATTATGCACAATTTGCTGCCGTCCTTTACTAAATAACCTTCGCTCTAGGTGGCGTAAATCTTCGACTCGCAGTTTTGATTCGAGCTAGCTTTCCCCGAAGCATTTGACTCTAGCTTATTCTGTTATTGGAGACAAATTTGGCGACTGAAAAAATGTGGGAACACTATCGGGGGAGAGAGAGAGAGAGAGAGAGAGAGAGAGAGAGAGAGAGAGAGAGAGAGAGAGAGAGAGAGAGAGAGAGAGAGAGAGAGAGAGAGAGAGAGAGCAATCCCAGAATTCTTTCGAGGCAGTGAATAACCATTTCCCTTGATTTAGGGATCAGAGATTGATCTGTCATACTGTTTGTTCTTTGGAAAATCCCAATGGGACACTCAGTTTGAAATGTTAAGGTTAGTTCATTAGCTGTCTATACCTCATTTCTCCCATGGATCAAGATAATACTGTGGTTAGTTAATGGCTTTCTGATGTTTCCCCAAGAGCCTGACTGTCTAAAGCTCAGAGGCAAAGAACAGGTCTTCACTATTAGTACCAGCTCCGAAAGCTTGTGGAAGACAACTCTGTATGAAAACAGTCAGATTACACAAATGTTACTAAGTGGACTGCTGCACCACTGACCCAGGCCTCAAAAACCACACTGGGGTTTCCAATTTCCTTACAGGCACCAGTTTCCCTGCCACCCATCTGTCCCTGTTTGGAAAAAATAACATTAAAATGTACGGGAGATTCAATCGCATGCTAAAGGCTTATTTTCTTTGGCGTTAAGTCTGATTTTGCCTGTCTATGATTGTAACTGGGGCTGCCAACTGTCCCGTATTAGCCGGGACATTCTGTAATTTGGGCTACATTGGTTTGGCCCCCGTTCGGGACCCCCCTTGTCCCGTATTAGGCCCGCGGGCCGCTGTAGGCCGAGACAGTGTAGGTTAACGGAGTGTGTTCGGGGAGCGGGGACGAGTGTGTTCGCCTAACGGAGGTTGCGTAGCAACCCGCCTCCCGGCTCGGGCGGCCGCCATTGTTGGTGGAGCGGGAGCACGTGGCCGCTGGCTGGATGAGGTCACGTGGAGCGCGAGGCGGGGCGGTGACGTCACATTGTCCCGTATTTGGGAGTGAGATTGTTGGCAACCCTAATTGTAACTGATGAACACAAGGTGATGAACACAAAGTCACATTCCAAGGTTAAGATATTTGTTAGTAAACCACAGAACACCATATATTTGTTGGTTGAAAGTTGTTGTATCAGTTTAATTTAGTTTCGAGATAAAGCATGGAAATAGAGGCCCTATTGGCCCACTGAGTCCACACTGACGATGGATCACCCGTGCACTAGTTAGACAATAGACATTAGGTGCAGGTGTAGGCCATTTGGCCCTTCGAGCCAGCACCTATGATGTCCTATGATGTCACACTTTTGCATCCTACAAACTAGGGGCAATTTGCAGAAGCCAATTAACCTACAAACCTGCACATCTTTGGGATATGGGAGCATCTGGAGAAAACCTACAGGCAGCATCTGTGATGGGGATGGATAGGTGATGTTTCTGGTCTATCCATTTCAGAACCATTTGAAGAATGGTCCCAATCCAACACACACATTGCCTATCCATTCCTTGTGCAGATGCATTCAGACCCACTGAGTTATGCCAGCACTTTGTGTTTTACCTTTACCCCAGGAAGCTGACTTGACATCTTACAATAACATCTCTTCCGCCAACGTCTCCTAAACCCGCAATCCTCCACAGCAAGAAAGACCAGAGCAAAAGACACAAGGAAACACCACCATGAGTACGTTCTCATCTAAATCATATGAAATCCCGTCATTAAAAACAGAACTGCTGAAGATCTCAGACATGAAATATTAGCACTAGTTCTCCACCTTCACAAGCTCACAGGTTATAGGAGTCGAATTAGGCCATTCGGCCCATCAAGTCTACTCTGCCATTCAATCGTGGCTGATCTATCTTTCCCTCTCAACCCCATTCTCCTGCCTTCTTCCATAACCCCTGACACCTGTACTAATCTCCCCAAAGAGGAGCCATCTTCCAGCTGTCTCCTGACTGGAGAAATCACTAGGATGATCCCTGTGAAACTCTCAATATTTCACTATTGGTTGAATTTTTTGCTTGTTATATGACTTTATGATGCTCCATTTTTAACTTTAATTTCAACTCGTCTTGCAAGAGTCTAGGGGTGGCACGGTGGCGCAGCAGTAGAGTTGCTGCCTTACAGCTCCAGAGACCCGGATTCGATCCTGACTACGGATGCTGTCTGTACGGAGTTTGTACGTTCTCCCTGTGACCACACGCGGGTTTTCTCCGGGTGCTCCAGTTTCCTCCTACACTCCAAAGACGTGCAGGTTTGTAGGTTAAATGGCTTCGGTAAACAATTATATATTGTCCCCAGTGTGTAGGATAGTGTTAGTGTGGGGATAACCTAGGATCGCTGGTCGGCGCGGGCTCGGTGGGCCGAAGGGCCTGTTCCTACACTGTATAACTCTATGAATATGACTGAAAGAGATGGGGAAAGGGATCAAAGACTGGCGATGTGCGCAGTTGTCTCCAGGGAGAATATACATAACCAGGAATCAGCACACAAACGAAAATGTTCAGCAAAAGAGTATTTGCTATTAGGATACGGAGCAATACCTGAAGGGCTTCTTTAGTGGAAGTCATGGCAAGGAGCAGAGACAAGAAATGAATCAGGTCTAGTTATGAAACTAGCCACGCAGTCGAGGTTTAGTGTGAAGTGGAATTGTATTACATATTGTTATTTCTTTATCCTCATTATCCTCGTACACACAGTTCACTCTCGCTCTTACTGGCATTAGCCGAGATGCTGCACTGTTTTCTTCTCACTGGCATAGTAAGAAACTCGAAACCTTCAGAGATAAATATTAAAAGTCTCAACCACCTGGCAGGCTTACAAGGCAGCAATTTGCAGTTCTGGCGATGTAGAAGATTGCTTCACTTTCACACTTACAATGTCATCAGAAGCCATTGATTCTGTTATTACTTTCTATTTCCTCAGCGGGACACCATTATCTGCCACCTCCAGGTACCTGCACTACACACGAGCGTTCATACATTGTGTATGTGATGTGCCTTGACAACCAGTTCATATAAAAAAAATAGAGATGTTCCACCTACTCCCTCAAAGATGTGGCGGCCGTCTCTACATAACGTTGTATTTGGAACATCTGTTCAAACACAGCTGCCATTAACCTTGCCACCCTTCTGTTTTTAGTTTGGTTTTGGAGATGCAGCGTGGAAACAGGCCCTTCGACCCATCGAGTCCGCGCCGACCAGCGATCCCCCGCACAGTAGTTTTATGCCGCAGATTAGGAACGATGTAGAGAAGCCACTTAACCTACAAGCCTGCACGCCTGGGAAGTGTGGGAGAATACGGGGAGCTATAGGGGGTGGTTGGGCAAGCTACCACTTTTATCGATACAGCATGGAAACAGGTCCTTTGGCCCACCGGGTCCGCGCCGACCAGCGTTCACCCCGTACACGAGCACTATCTGACACACACTAATGATGATTCACAATTTAGACAAGCCAATTAACCTGCAAACCTGCACGTCTTTGGAATGTGGGAGGAAACCGGAGCACCCGGAGAAAACCCACGTTGTCACGGGGAGAATGTACGTACTCCGTACTGACAGCCCCCTTAGTCGGGATCGAACCCGAGTCTCTGGCGCTGTGAGGCAGCAACTCTACGGCTGTGCCACCGTTCCGCCCCTGGAGTTTGGAAGGATGAGTGGGAACCTCATTGAAACTTGCTGAATAATGGAAGGCCTGGATAGAGTGCATGCGGAAAGAATATTTCCACTGGTGGGAGAGTCTAGGATTAGAGGGCACAGCCACAGAATAAAAGGACGTACCATCTGAAAGGAGATGAGGCGGAACTTCTTTAGTCAGTGGGTGGAGAATGTGGAATTCATTGCCGCTGACGTCTGTGGAGGCCAAATCTGTGGGTATTTGTAGAGATTGACAGGTTCTCTATGGGTGTCAGAGGTTATGGGGAGAAGGCAGGGGAATGGGATTGAGAGGGAAAGATAGATCAGCCATGATTGAATGGCAGAATAGAATCAATGGGCCGAATGGCCTATTTCTTCTGAGACTTATCAAACTTCTCCGAGTATTAACCATTGGGGGACAACTCATCATAGACTTTGGATCCAAAGCTGAAGGGAAATAAGATGAATGGGAATTCACCACTTGATTGGACTAAGCCAAGTTTACAGCTCTTAATTCATAAACCAATACAGCCCGGGCTCCAAGCTGTGACTGAGTGGGGTAGTTCTGCAGCTTTCAATTGATTTAACAATTTAATTGCAACATTAACATCAATTAACATTTAACTAACCTTTTAAACTAACCTCAAATGCAAACCTGCAGGGTAAATGAACTAAGCTGCAAATACATAGAGGAAAAAGGACTGAGAAACTGCACGGGACTGCGCTGAATAGTCGGGTCGACCCGCCAGTGGAGATCGCACCACCTTACCGAATAGTGAACGGCCTGGATAGAGCGGATGTGGGGGAAGATGCTTCCACTAGTGGGAGAGTCTAGGACCAGAGGGCACAGCCTCAGAATTAAAGGACGTTCCTTTAGGAAGGAGATGAGGAGGAATTTCATGTCAGAGAGTGGTGAATCCGTGGAATTCATTGCCACAGATCAAAGGCATCACACAATGCTGGAGTAACTCAGCGGGCCAGGCAGCATCTCAGGAGAGAAGGAATGGGTGACGTTTTCGGGTCGAGCCGCTTCTTCAGACTGAAGAATTTCCATCCTGCTCTTAAATATACTTGGACCATCTCCGACATCTCCCTACCGTTTAAATACACAACTAGCCACAGATCAAGTCAATTGATATTTCTAAAGCAGAGATAGATAGATTCTTGATTAGTACGGTTGTCAGGGGTTACGGGGGGAAGGCAGGAGAATGGGGTTGAGAGGGAAAAATAGATCAGCCACGATTGAATGGCGGAGTGGACTTGATGGGCCGAATGGCCTAATTCTGCTCCCATCAATTATGAACTTTTGAACCTAATTGTCCACATTAAACCTCTTGAACATGTATTTTTCCGCTGACTAGTTAGCGATAGTGCTAACCATTCTGTGGAAAGACAATACATAATTGCAATCGAGCCATTCACAGGGTATACAGTAGATACATGATAAGGGTATAATGTCTAGTGCAAGGTAAAGCCACTAAAGTCCAATCAAAGAGGTAGATAGTAGTTCAGGACTGCTCTCTAGTTGTGGTAGGATGGATTCAGCTGCCTGATAATTCTTTCCCTGCATATCTAAAGCCCTTGTTTATGCCACTGTCATATCTATTTCCACTTGGTGACATGTTCCACCGTACTCTAAAAAACTTTCCTCGCATATCTGCTTAACGTTTTGCCCTACTCACCTTAAAGCAATGCTCACTCGTCTTTGAAACCATGTGTACTCACTGTGACAATTTGTTTTCACCATTAGATTAATTCCAATAAATTCTCCGTTTTATTCCATTATATTGGTCCCATTTACAGATGGCATAAAGTGATGTGTCTAATTTGACATTCTCTGCAGCCTCTTTGGGAAGTTGCAATAATTATATTGAACCAAATGTGCAGGGCTCTTAGAAACCACAGTGAGGTTTTTGCATCTCATCGACGCTGGTATTTACACCACTTTTTCATCCTTTAATTGATTTTTATTTTTCGCCCTGGCTTGTGGGTTTTCCCACAACCTATCTCGAGTTTCAAAGCCAGTGAGATCGAACCAATCTTATTGTAACACTGGAGGGGTAATTTAGGAAGACGCCTGGGTTTTATCGGATAGAGCTGAGACCAGAAGAAATGAGAATTTTCGGAGAGCATGTAAAATTCAGCTGGGTTTTTTGTGTGCCTGAGGATTTTCTCTGCGGCAATTTATTTTTTGTCCTTTGATTGGTGAGACAGAGGATCTATCTCAGTGTGTGAGAACACTGGCCAATTTTGATTCTTTTCTAGCCACTACGAATGACTGGAAAAGCAACCAGAGAATCATAGAGTTAGACAGCATGGAAACAGGTCCTTCAGTCCAACTTTCCCACACCGGCCAACATGCCCCCCTCTACACTAGTCCCACCTGCCTGTGTTTGACCCAGATCACTCTCAACCTGCCCTATCCATGTACCTGTCTAAATGTTTCTTAAACTTTGTGATACTACCTGCCTCAACTACCTCCTCCGGCATCTCGTTCCATACACCTAGAAACATAGAAACATAGAAAATAGATGCAGGAGGAGGACATTCAGCCCTTCGAGCCAGCACCGCCATTCATTGTGATCATGGCTGATCATCCACAATCAGTAACCTGTGCCCAACTTTTCCCCTTATCCCTTGATTCCACTAGCCCCCAGAGCTCTATCTAACTCTCTCTTAAATTCATCCAGTGATTTGGCCGCCACTGACCTCTGTGGCAGAGAATTTCACAAATTCACAACTCTCTGGGCGAAAAAGTTCCTTATCACCTCAGTTATAAATGAATGGCTTCCCCTTTATTCTAAGACTGTGGCCCCTGGTTCTGGACTCCCCCAACATTGGGAACATTTTTCCTGCGTCTAGCTTGTCCAGTCCTTTTATGATTTTATAAGATCCCCTCTCATCCTTCTAAAATCCAGTGAATACAAGTCTAGTCTTTTCAATCTTACCTCATATGACAGTCCCGCCATCCCAGGGATCAATCTCGTGAACCTACGCTGCACTGCCTCAATTACAAGGATGACCTTCCTCAAATTAGAAGACCAAAACTGTACACAATACTCCAGATGTGGTCTTACCAGGGCCCTGTACAACTGCAGAAGAATAGAGATAGAATATTTAGTAGTTTTCCCTTCCATACGGAAAATGTTGCAGGGGAAAAGGCAGAGGGAGATTCTGAGAGAGGGTTAAGTTGGCTTGTATGACTTCACAGTAGAGCAGTCTGTAAATACATATTCATTGGATTGCAAGTTAAGGATGGGTGCTTATGGAAGTTAAGGACAAGAGGTGTAGGAATGAACTGCAGATGCTGGTTTACGCTGAAGATAGACACAAAATACTGAAGTAACTCAGCGAGTCAGGCAATGTCTCTGGAGAGAAGGAATAGGTGACGTTTCTGGTTGAGACGGAGCCGGCCTGAAGAAGGGTTCTGACCCGAAACGTCACCCATTCCTTTTCTCCAGAGATGCTGCCTGACCCGCTGAGTTACTCCAGCTTTTTGCGTCTATCTTAAGGAGAAGTGGTCTGTAATCAAATGCAACCTTCACGAAAAGTGAAACTTGAAGAAAGGAATAGAATTAATTTCACATGGGCTTATTGGCTTCTTTTTGTACGGTTGTAAAGAGAGGGAAATAATTATAAAGGAATAAACAGTAGATAATAGACAATAGACAATAGACAATAGGTGCAGGAGTAGGTCATTCGGCCCTTTGAGCCAGCACCGCCATTCAATGTGATCATGGCTGATCATCCACAAACAGTACCCCGTTCCTGCCTTCTCCCCATATCCCTTGACTCCGCTATCTTTAAGAGCTCTATCTAACTCTTCCTTGAAAGCATCCAGAGAATTGGCCTCCACTGCCTTCTGAGGCAGAGAATTCCACAGATTCACAATCCTCTGAGTGAAAACGTTTTTCCTCATCTCCATTCTAAATGGCCTACCCCTTATTCTTAAACTGTGGCCCCTGGTTCTGGACTCCCCCAACATCGGGAACATGTTTCCTGCCTCTAGAATGTTCAATCCATTAATAATCTTATATGTTTCAATAAGATCCCCTCTCATCCTTCGAAATTCCAGGTATTTATTTCACAAAATGCTGGAGTAACCCAGCAGGTCTGGCAGCATCTCAGGAGAGAAGGAATGGGTGACGTTTCGGGTCGAGACCGAAACGTCACCCATTCCTTCTCTCCTGAGATGCTGCCTGACCTGCTGAGTTACTCCAGCATTTTGTGAAATAAATACCTTCGATTTGTACCAGCATGTGCAGTTATTTTCTTACACTTCTAAATTCCAGTGTATACAAGCCCAGTCGCTCCATTCTTTCAACACACGACAGTCCCGCCATCTAAATAGAAGGAAACTAAATAGCAGAAAGTGGTGGAAATACTCTGAAGGTCAGGCAGCATCTGTGGGAGAGAGAAACAGTTAATGATTCATTGCAACTTTCATCAGGCAAGAGTTGTACTTGCCAAACCGAGTTCTAGGATGACCTCGTAACATTTGTTCAACGGTTCGGTAGTCTGCATCTATCTCCATGGTACTTTGCCCTCGATGCTTTAGCAATGTGGCACAATCCCAATTCACACAATCAAACCATGCTCCCACCACTCGTGCCTCTTAGAAGATTCCAGAAAAGAAAATGGCATGATGGCAAAACAACGCGCTTATTAAGCTGTCAACGATGGGTTGGAAACAATAAAGGAATTGGAATGTAAAAAGTAAAGTGACGTCCAACTATTCATATCTTGAGCTTGGGAAAGCGATGCTAACATTGGCAGAGAATTATCCCACACTGACCCCCTTGCTTGTAAAACTCTCACATTGCTTTTATTTATTTTTTTGAAAAAATCAAGGGTGATTGCCAAATTTTCAGAGTAGCATTAAGACATCACTGTTGTTAGTCTACACAATGTCCTTAGCATATCTATACCAAGAAAGCATGGGGTCTTTGGGTGAATAGAAGGGAAACAGCAAGTTAAGACTCCCATTGTCTTTTCAAAGGGAGTGAAAACTGAACCTTGACCCTCAATTGATGTCATGGAAATTTGGCATTTTTTTGTTGGGGATTCAGCTCCACCTCCAACCCCCCTCCAACCCCCCCCCCCCCCCAACCCCCAACCCCCAACCCCCAACTCCTCCTCCCACCACCCATCCTTCTCAATGCTTTCAACACCCCTGCTGCGTATGAAATCTTTTTAAAGAGTTACACAGAGGAGGATTTGGAAATCCATTTTGAGTGGCAGTGGTGGGACTGGATTGGCAGCATGATTGAAGGCACGCGATTCTAAGACCCTTCCTGCTTTTGAAACGAACAGAAGACACCACCGGCTCGATATAGAACCGAGGAGTGTTAATGAACTGGCAGGCAGGGGATGAACGAGAAAGATCAGGCGCAGAGACGACACGGACTGAAGGAGATGAGGAGGCCCCTTCTGTGCTGAGCTTAGCAGAGCGAGCGTGGACTTGATTGAAATATACAGAGATACTGAGGCGTCTTGACAGAGTGAACGTGGGGAGGATGTTTCCTCTTGTATGTGAAGCAGCAACTGTGTAAGACCTAAGCTAAGGGTGGCACGTTTAGATAGGGATAAGCTGACGGGTTTTTTTTCTCTCGAGGAACGCAGCAAATATTGGAAGTCTCTTCCTCAAAGGGGATAGAAGCAGAGTACTTGAAAGCTTTTAAGCCGGAGATAGTTCGATAAGAGCGTGATGGGTCACCATGCATATTCAACAATAAGATGAATTTACGACTTTAGTAAATGGTAGGGACATTGAATATACAAATCTGAAAAGGAACAGCACTTGAAACTAGACACAAAGTGCTGGAGTAACTCAACGGGTCAGGCAACATCTCTGGAGAAAAGGAATAGGTGACGTTTCGGGTCGAGACCCTTCTTCAGACAGGCATTATCTCAACCCGAAATGTCACCCATTCCTTTTCCCCTGAGATGCTGCCTGACCTGCTGAGTTACTCCAGCATTTTATGTCTATCTTCGGTTTAAACCAGTATCTGCAGTTCCTTCCTATACAGGAATGTCAATAAATGCTTACTGAGCTAACACCATCTTAGTACCTCTGTAATGTTAAATCCTTTAGTTGTCTTTTTGCATCTTGGAATCACTCCTCATTATTAAGGAAGTACCTTGTGTCTACAACATGTTCCTTGAAATTCCAGGTTTACAATTCTGTGATCATCGCGTGAAGTAACAAATGAATGAATAAGTTTATTGGCCAAGTATGCAGATACAAGGAATGTGCCTTGGTGCTCCGCTCACAAATGACAACACAAAAATACAGTTAACAATTAAGAATACACTTGTATACACTGGAATTTAGAAGGGTGAGTGGGGATCTTATCGAAACGTATAAGATTATTAAGGGGTTGGACACGTTAGAGGCAGGAAACATGTTCCCAATGTTGGGGGAGTCCAGAACAAAGGGCCACAGTTTAAGGATAAGGGGTAGGCCATTTAGAACTGAGATGAGGAAAAACCTTTTCAGTCAGAGAGTTGTGAATCTGTTGAATTCTCTGCCTCAGAAGGCTGTGGAGGCCAATTCTCTGAATGCATTCAAGAGAGAGCTAGATAGAGCTCTTAAGGGTAGCGGAGTCAGGGGGTATGGGGAGAAGGCAGGAACGGGGTACTGATTGAGAATGATCAGCCATGATCACATTGAATAGCGGTGCTGGTTCGAAGGGCCGAATGGCCTCCTCCTGCACCTATTGTCTATTGTCTATTGTCTAATAAAGCTTAAACACATCAAAATAATAAGGGTACACTTACGGTCTAAACATTTGGGTGGAAATAAACCAGAGCAGAAAAGAGACTACAGCCTTTGGTTATTGAGTAGAACTACCACTCGTGGAAATAAGCTGTTTTTATGTCTGGCTGTGGCTGCTTTGACAGTCCGGAGTCGCCTTCCAGATGGAAGTGCTTCAAAGAGTTTGTGGCCAGGGTGAGAGGGGTCAGAGATGATCTTGCCCGCTTGCTTCCTGGCCCTTGCAGTGCACATGATTTGGCCTCGAGTTTAGCTAATGTTTTGTCCATAGTGTAGTTCATCAAATACTGTTTAGAATTAAATTCCCTCCCAGTAATATATCGGTTAACGTATGACCTTGCAAGACGTCACTATTTTGCATGGGACACTGCTCCAAAATAATGGTTCAGGGTTCAGGAGAGGAGGAACTGAAAATCTGCAACAAAGATTGAGTATTAATATATTGCCAATACTATGTTGGGAAAGCAAACAGAATCATTCTTTAATTGATGTTGGTGCCATTCTTGGCTATTCTAGCCTGGTGAAAAAAAACCAACTTGTGTAATGGTGTGTTCATTATACTGTATAACCATATTGGGATGAATAGACTTCCTGGTATAAGTGTCCCTTACATAGTCTGAAGAAGGGTTCTGACCTGAAACATCACCTATTACTTTTCTCCAGAGGTGCTACGTGACCCGTTGAGTTTGTGCCCATCTTTGGTATAAACCAATATATATTTTTTAGAGATACAGCGTGGAAACAGGCCCTTCGGCCCACCGAGTCCGTGCCGACCAGCGATCCCCACACCCTAGGCCTGTCCCACACACTAGGGACAATTTACAATTTTTACCGAAGCCAATTAACCTACAAACCTTGGCATTTGGAATGTGTGAGGAAACCGGAGCATTCGGGGAAATCCCTTGCAGGTCACGGGTAGATCGTACTGAACAGCATCCGTAGTCAGGATCGAACCCAGGTCTCAGGCACAGCACACGTTGTAAGGCAGCAACTCTACCGCTGCGCCCTAGTTCTTGTTAACAAAGCACGTGATATGACTATCAAAGATTTATTTGTTGACCAACATGGCGGCTACATTTGGTTTAGGGTTGCCAACTTCCCCACTCCCAAATATGGGACAAGGTGACGTCACCGCCCCGCGCCCCACGTGACCTCACCCAGCCTCCCGGCCCGGGCGCCCGCCATTGGTGGAGCGGGAGCACGTGGCCGCCGGCTGGGTGAGGTCACGTGGGGCGCGGGGCGGTGACGTCACCCTTTGTCCCTTATTTGGGAGTGAGGAAGTTGGCAACCCTACTAATACGGGACAAAGGCGGTCCCGTACGGGACGAACTAATCTAGCCCAAAATACAGGCTAATACGGGACAGTTGGCAACCCTAACTTGGTTACGACAAAGTTTCAGGATTTAGATTCTTAAAGATTGACAATGTTTTTGTAAACTTAGCATTACTGATCTTTACCACATCGCAGTACACTGCCGACTAGATGAGATACAAAATCCTCTGAAATAGTCTTCCTCCACTTTATTTTGTTATTGCCCACAGCACAGCCGAGGTGAATAAGGCTACATGTGTTTTCCTAAGTTTAATTTAGTTGTCACTCGGCTGTGAAAAGTTTACAATTTTCTCCCTCAAACTTCGAACTTTCTTTTTAATTGTCCGCTCCGAAACATTATTGCGACTCTTCAAAAAACTAGCAAATGCTAAACACGTCGTAAATCAATAAGCTCGGGCGGCAGCTGGTATATTTTACTGACTTTTTCTTGAAGGGCCAGGGGTCATTTCTGCCATAACAGGGCACTGAACCATTGCCAGACCTTTCTAAACCTCTTCAACCACTGCCCGTAAATCTTTCACTTTGTCATGTTTAACAAAAACCAATACTTATTCAACGTCTCATCAATCAGTGTTACTCCATGAATGATGACAGAGTGCTTTCAATTTAAACAGTGAAACAACTTATTCTACACCCCCTCCCCATAGGACCCACTATTCCACCATTACTGCTTGAAAGTCTGCAAAACGATAACTAACTCCCCCTGCACTAACGCTGTAAAAAACGTCCAAACAACCTGGATAAAATATTTTAAACAAGTGCTGATTAACAGGCTGCTGTCAGTGTGTTAATGTCAGAGGCTGACGAAAGTTATATGGAGTGAAATTATGCCGGGTGGACTGGTGTAATGTTGGCCCATTGAGAGTTCCAGCACAAACCTGACACAGCTTATGTAAACACACATACCAGACCTCCTGAATTGTGCAGGTGTTTCCAAACCCTCCACATGCATCCACTTACCCGTAAAGGACACCCTGAAATATGGTTTTTAGGAATTGCCACTTCATCTCCAGTATCTATCATCTCAACATTTTTCTTTTTTAAGATCTTCTTTACAATGTTTCAAGAACAAAAAAAAAAAATTGTCCCTAGTGTGTATAGGATAGTGTTAGTGTGCGGGGATCACTGGGCGGTGCGGACTTGGTGGGCCGAAAAGGCCTGTTTCCGCGCTGTATCTGAAATATGAAAAAAAACAAGAAAAAAACCCAATATTTCAAGACTAGGAATGCTTCACAGTAGAGAGGCTTTTGTTCAACAGATTCAAAGCTGCATTGAGCCAAAAGTAAAATGGTGCAAGTTCCAACATTGGACTGAAGCCAATCATTTAAAAAAATATATATAATAATCGACTCGATCAGGGTGCTTTAGGAATCATCCTATCTATGAGAGTGTCTCAGAACAATGAGAGGAAAACTTTGAAGAATTCCTCATTTTTGGCTTTTCCTCAGGGATTGATAATAGATTGAGGGGGGATCTTATAGAAACTTACAAAATTCTTAAGGGGTTCGACAGGCTAGATGCAGGAAGATTGTTCCCGATGTTGGGGAAGTCCAGAACAAGTGGTCACAGTTTAAGGATAAGGGGGATGTCTTTTAGGACCGAGATGAAAAAGTTTTTTTTCACACAGAGTGGTGAATCTGTGGAATTCTCTGCCACAGAAGGTAGTTCATTGGCTATATTTAAGAGGGAGTTAGATGTGGCCCTTGCGGCTAAAGGGATCAGGGGGTATGGAGAGAAGGCAGGTACGGGATACTGAGTTGGATGATCAGCCATGATCATATTGAATGACGGTGCAGGCTCGAAGGGCCGAATGGCCTACTCCTGCACCTATTTTCTATGTTTCTATGTTTCTATGATAATATCTGGAAGATTAAACCTTAGCTCCGATTTCCCTGCTGATCAACTTTACTCCTCCACAAAATCATCGGACACACCAGCTTGAAAGGATTCAGGAAAGATTTACGAGGATGTTGCCAGGACTGGAGGGTGTGAGCTATAGGGAGCGGTTAAGTTGGCTGGGTCTCTATTCCATGGAGCATAGGAGGATGAGGGGAGATCTTATAGAGGTGTACAAAATCATTAGAGGACGTACAGGTTTGTAGATTAATTGGCTTGGTATAAATGTAAAATTGTCCCCAGTGTGTGTAAGGTAACGGGGATCGCTGGTCGGTACAGACCCGGTGAGCTGAAGGGCCAGTTTCCGCGCTGTATCTCTATACTAAACTAAACTAAGATGCTGAATGCTGACCAATCTTGCAATTTCACAAAGTTGTCTGCATTCAATGAAACCATTGAATCTTGTTATTGTTATGCGTTATAGTCAGTGATCACAACTAGCAAGAACATGACCGAGCTTTGTAATTGAACCAAGTTGCTGATTCCCCAGTGCTCAGAGAGTTATGTTTGCATTCCCTAGGTCTTAACACTTCCTTTATTACATCCAAAATCAGTCAGCAGGAAACAAGCTTACCCGCTCAGTATTCTGGTGATATCTGACGGGAGACAATGTACTCAGCAAGTAAATGCTTGCTCCTCTGGCAGCCAGCTTGATGCCTTCATTTTTAAGGTGGTTTTCTGTGTCTTTCCTCTTTCACCCAGAAAGGTTTGTGTTGATTTACTCCTGGGAGGTCTTTTTAGTACCCCTTGTGTTTTTGCTAAATTCCAGCTTCTTTCTGCTCCTAAATGGAGCAAAGTACTGAATGCGCCCCAGTAATATGGATCGTTCTGAAGGTCCTTAGTGTAAAATTCTATCTATATTGATCTCTGTTCTATCTATCTACTCTATCTACCTCTTAACATTTAGACGGGTATATTGATAGGACAGGTTTAGAGAGATATGGGCCAAACGCAAGCAGGTGGGACTAGTGTAGATGGGGCATGTGGGATGGCATGTGGCAAGTTGAGCCGAAGGGCCTGTTTCCAGACTCTATGACTCTAAAGTCGCATGGACTAAGAATCTTTTTGATTTGGTTGACACAAAATGCTGGAGTAACTCAGCAGGTCAGGCAGCATCTCAAGAGGGAAGGAATGGGTGGCATTTCGAGTCGAGACCCTTCTTCAGATGGAGGTTAGTTACTTCAGACTTGATTTGGTTTGTTACTTACTTTGATTAGTAAGGATATCTGAGGTTGTGGGGAGAAGGCAGGAGAATGGGGTTGAGTGGGAAAGATAGATCAGCCATGATTGAATGGTGGAGTGGACTTGATGGACCGGATTACCTAATCCTGCTCTTATAACATATGAACGTATGACATGTTGTGAGATCCAGATGAGGAAAATGGCTGGCTGCAATGGGCAGGAATTAAGTAAACTATCAGTTATAACATGAATGAATGAATGAATGAATGAATGAATGAATGAATGAATGAATGAATGAATAAGTTTATTGGCCAAGTATGTGCATATACAAGGAATGTGCCTTGGTGCTGCGCTCACAAATGACAACACAAACGTACAGTTAACAATTAAGAATAAAGCATAAACGCATCAAAACAATAAGGATACAACATTACGGTCTAAACATCTGGGTGTAAATAAACCAGAGCAAAAAAGAGACGACTGACTTTGGTTATTGAGTAGGACTATCACTCATGGAAAAAAGCTGTTCTATGTCTCCCATGAAGATATCACCCTGTCACCAAGTGTCTGCAGTTTGTATGAAATCCTTCAGTACTTCCAAGTATATCAACAGTTTCCATGTTCCCAATGTCTTCTCATTGAGTCCTAACAGTGTGCAGCAATAGAGCAGGGAAAGAGGCCGTTTGGCCCAGTAAACCCTTCCTGCCCATCAAGCACCCATTTACATCAATCCTACATTAATCCCACTTTTTATTCCCCTTACATGCTCATCGATTACCTCCCCCACCCTCCCCTCCTCGTCAGCGTTTCACACTCACTTAGACATGAGAGGCAATTTACAGCAGCTAATTAACCTACTAACACAAACGTCTTTGGGATACGGCTGGAAAGTGGAGCACCGGGCGAGCATCCACATGGTCACAGGACGAACATTCAATCTCCACACAGACAGCACCTAACATCAGGATAGAATTTAGTTCTCTGGCACTCTGTAGCCTGGGTTCAATCCTGACTCCATGCACTGACTCACAGAGTTCCCATTTAAATCCCCAGTTCAAAGTGTGTCAATAGTGACATCTAACTTGGGCGGCACACTGGCACGGCGGTAGAGTTGCTGCCTTGCAGCGCCAGAGACCTCTGTTCGATCCCGACTATGAGTGCTCTCTGCACTGAGTTTGCACGCACTCCCTGTGACCATGTCGGTTTTCTCTGGGCGCACTGGTTTCCTCGCACATTCTAAACCACCGGCCTAACACCGTGGAGTCGGCGGCCTCCAGCTGGGATCGACCTTGAAGACTCCAGTCGCAGGGCCTGGACTTACCATCTCAGAGGCTTCGGCCGTGGGCCCTGCAGACCACAACATCGGGAGCTCGCAGGTCCCTGGCTGGCGACCGGCTTTCGGGAGCTCCAGCCGTAGCAACTTCGACCGCCCCGGAGCGCGAGGTTTGATCGACCCGCTCGCAGGCCCTTCATCGCCCTGCGTGGCTTGGCCTCGGCATTTTCCATCGCCCAGTGGGGGCTCAGGACCGTCATCGGCCTGCTCGGCTCGGCCAGGGACTTTCCATCGCCCGGTGGGGGCTTCAAAAGTTGGGAGCCTCGATCGCCTCGTGGCGCCACGAGAGAAGAATGAGGAGGAGATAAGACTTTTCTTTGCCTTCCATCACAGTGAGGGTGTGCCTGGAGCAATCACTGTGATGGTTGTTTGTGTTAAAAATTGTAATTGTGTGTCTTGTGTTCTTTATTGTCTACTGCCGGACCCTGACGTGAGAGGACGCTGGCGCTATTTGTTCGCCGCTTCTCCGTCAGGATAGTTCGTCTGTTTGTTTTTATGTCATGACTGTTTTCGTAAAGCGTCTTTGAGCATCTGGAAAAGCGCTATATAAAATAAATGCTTATTATTATTATTATTATTATTATTATTATTATTATTATTATTATAAACAAATGTGCAGGATTGTACCATAATAGGCCTCTGGAAATTGCCCCTAGTGTGTGTGGGATAGAACTAATGTATGGGTGATTGCTGATCGGCACAACCACGGTGGCTGAAGGGCCCGTTTCCATACTGTATCTCTAACACTAAAATTAAAACTGCACAACTTCAAGTCTTTTAATAATTAGGTTCAAAGTTAGGGCGCACTTGTCTCACAGTGCTTAACAGCAGTGAATTCTGCTGGTCCCAACTCTAAAAGAAGCTTTTAAAAGCTCAATTTTCTGCACTTCCTAGTGAGGTAGCAGGAGGTAGCCAGTCAGTTTAGTTTAGTTTACAGATACAGTGCGGAAACAGACCGAGTCTGCATCGACCAGCGGGGCAATTCACAATTGTACCAAGTCAATTAACCTACAGTGGAATCTGTGAATCTGTGGAATTCTCTGCCACGGAAGGCAGTGGAGGCCAATTCACTGGATGTTTTCAAGAGAGAGTTAGATAGAGCTCTTAGGGCTAACTCTTTGGAGTGCGGGAGGAAACCAAAGATCTCGGAGAAAACCCACGCGGTCACGGGGAGAACGTACTAACTCCGTTCAGACAAGCACCCGTAGTCAGGATCGAACCCAGTTCTAGTGTGATGAGTTAATCACCAGGGATTGCAAATGCCTCATCATTTAACACCTAATCTAACGAGTGTATGACTTGTTGACAGCTCAGTTTTCCTTATTCTTTGACATGCAGGCTGAGCATTTGTTCAGGGAAGCTGGTGGGATGATGGGTGTGTCGTGAAACCTGAGAGGCAGCAGACTCCTTAGTGCAAGCTGTTTTGCTATTAACATTGGAAGGCCGGTTCTGAATGGCCACAGATTGTGAGAAAGATGAACAAGTGATGGTAATTAGACAATAGACAATAGACAATAGACAATAGGTGCAGGAGTAGGCCATTTAGCCCTTCGAACCAGCACCGCCATTCAATGCGATCATGGCTGATCACTCTCAATCAGTACCCCGTTCCTGCCTTCTCCCCATACCCCCTCACTCCGCTATCCTTAAGAGCTCTATCCAGCTCTCTCTTGAAAGCATCCAACGAACTGGCCTCCACTGCCTTCTGAGGCAGAGAATTCCACACCTTCACCACTCTCTGACTGAAAAAGTTCTTCCTCATCTCCGTTCTAAATGGCCTACCCCTTATTCTTAAACTGTGGCCCCTTGTTCTGGACTCCCCCAACATTGGGAACATGTTTCCTGCCTCTAATGTGTCCAATCCCCTAATTATCTTATATGTTTCAATAAGATCCCCCCTCATCCTTCTAAATTCCAGTGTATACAAGCCCAATCGCTCCAGCCTTTCAACATACGACAGTCCCGCCATTCCGGGAATTAACCTAGTGAACCTACGCTGCACGCCCTCCATAGCAAGAATAGCCTTCCTCAAATTTGGAGACCAAAACTGCACAGAGTACTCCAGGTGCGGTCCCACCAGGGCCCGGTACAACTGTAGAAGGACCTCTTTGCTCCTATACTCAACTCCTCTTGTTACGAAGGCCAACATTCCATTGGCTTTCTTCACTGCCTGCTGTACCTGCATGCTTCCTTTCATTGACTGATGCACTAGGACACCCAGATCTCGTTGAACTCCCCCTCCTCCTAACTTGACACCATTCAGATAATAATCTGCCTTTCTATTCTTACTTCCAAAGTGAATAACCTCACACTTATCTACATTAGATCAGAGAAGGCCTGTCGGAACTGGAGAGGGGAGTTTACACGTTCGTCCACAACCTCTGCTGGAAAGAGTGCAGATAGGATTTACGAGGATAGACACAAAAAGCTGGAGTAACTCAGCGGGACAGGGAGCATCTCTGGAGAGAAGGAATGGGTGACGTTTCGGGTCGAGACGTCTTATAGATTTTTTTTTAGATTGAGAGATACAGCGCGGAAACAGGCCCTTCGGCCCACCGAGTCCACGCCGCCCAGCGATCCCCGCACATTAACACTATCCTACACACACTAGGGACAATTATTACATTTACCCAGTCAATTAACCTACATACCTGTACGTCTTTGGAGTGTGGGAGGAAACCGAAGATCTCGAAAACCCACGCAGGTCACGGGGAGAACGTACAAACTCCGTACAGACGGCGCCCGTAGCGAGGAACGAACCTGAGTCTCCGGTGCTGCATTCGCTGTAAGGCAGCAACTCAACCGCTGCGCCACCGTGACGCCCTATATGTTATATAGAAACATATAAAATTATAAATTTTATAGAAACATATAAAATTATGAAATGACTGGACAAGCTATATGCAGGAAAAATGTTCCCAATGTTGGGCGAGTCCTGAACCAGGGGCCACAGTCTTAGAATAAAGGGGAGGCCATTTAAAACTGAGGTGAGAAAAAACTTTTTCACCCAGAGAGTTTTTGTGGAATTCTCTGCCACAGAGGGCAGTGGAAGCCAAATCACTGGATGGATTTAAGAGAGAGTTAGATGGAGCTCTAGGGGCTAGTGGAATCAAGGGATATGGGGAGAAGGCAAGCATGGGGTATTGATTGGGGACGATCAGCCATGATCACAATGAATGGCGGTGGTGGCTCAAAGGGCTGAATGGCCTCCTCCTGCACCTATTTTCTATGTTTCTTTGTTGTATGTTTCTATGAAACCCTTCTTCAGATTATTCAGATTTACGAGGATATTGACAGGACTCAAGGGCCTGAGCACAAGGGAGAGGTTGGGCATTCTAGGACTTCATTCCTTGTTCATAAGTTGATAAATTCGAGGAGCAGTAGTAGGCCATTCGGCCCATCGAGTCTACTCCACCATTCAATCATGGCTGTTCTGTTTCTCCCTCTCAACCCCATTCTTCTGCCCTCTCCCCATAACCCCTGACACCCGTACTAATTAAGAATTATATCTTATTCTGCCTTATATCCATTGACTTGGCCTCCACAGCCAATGCAGGAGGATGAGGGGGTGATCTTACAGAGATGCAGAAAACCATGAGTGAAATAGATGGGGTGAATGCACAGGGTCTTTTACCCAGGGTGGGGGAAATCAAGAAACAGATGTAAGGTGAGAGGGGAAAGATTTAATAGGAACATAGAAACATCGAAACATAGAAAATAGGTGAAGGAGGAGACCATTTGGCCCTTCGAGCCAGCACCGCCATTCATTATGATCATGGCTGATCATCCACAATCGGTAACCTGTGCCTGCCTTCTCCCCATATCCCTTGATTCCGCTAGCCCCTAGAGCTCTATCTAACTCTCCTTTAAATTCATCCAGTGAATTGGCTTCCACTGCCCTCTGTGGCAGAGAATTCCACAAATTCACAACTCTATGGGTGAAATAATTTTTTCTCACCTCAGTTTTAAATGGCCTCCCCATTATTCTTAGGCTGTGTGACCCCTGGGCCTCCCCATTATTCTTAGGCTGTGTGACCCCTGGTTCTGGACTCCCCCAACATTGGGAACATTTTTCTTGCATCGAGCTGAGGGGTGACTTTTTCATTCAGAGTGTGCTGTGTTTATGGAGCGAGCTGCTGGAGGAGGTAGTTGAGGCAGATACTATAACAGTGCTTAAAAGACATTTGGACTGGTATATGGATAGGAGAGGTTCAGTGGGAAATGGGCTAAATAGGGCAAATGAGAATAGCTCAGATGGGGCATCTTGTTCAGCATGGATGGGTTGGGTGAAGGGCCTGTTTCTGTGCTGTATCACTCTTGGACTCTGCAGTGCTGGGTTATTTTTGTAACCTTCTGGGTAAAAAAGCAAAAAAAAATCTAAATGCAGATCTTGTCCAAGCATGACCACAGCAAAGCATGAGCTTAGAAACATATAAAATTCTTAAGGGATTGGACAGGCTAAATGCAGGGAAAAATGTTCCGCATGTTGGGGGAGTCCAGAACCAGGGGGTCATAGTTTAAGAACAAGGGGTAGGCCATTTGGGACTGAGATGAAGAAAAACCTTTTTTCGCCCAGAGAATTGTGAATCTGTGGAATTCTCTGTCACAGAATGCAGTGGAGGCCGATTCACTGGATGTTTTCAAGAGAGAGTTAGATACAGCTCTTCGGGCTAACGCAATCAAGGGAGAAAGCAGGAACGGGGTATTGATTTTGGATGATTAGCCATGCTCGAAAGGCTGAATGACCTACTCCTGCACCTATTTTCTATGTTTCTATGACTGCTTATTCTGAGAGGCTCAGATTGTTTCAGCACAATTCTATCCATGAGTGACAGTGTGTAGTTGATCACAAGATTGTACTTATTAACAAGGAAACACTTTTACAGGCTGATACTTAATGCATGGTAATCTTAGTTTTATTTTAGAGATACCGTACGGAAACTAGCCCTTTGGCCCACCAAGTCCGCGCCGACCAGCGATCCATGTACAATAGGGACTATTTATAATTTTACTGAAGCCAATTAACCTACAAATGTGAATGTCTTTGGAGTGTGGGAGGAAACCGGAGCTCCCGGAGAAAACTCATGCAGGTCACGGAGAGAACGTACAAACTCCGTACAGACCGCACCCATAGTCAGGATCGAATCCGGGTCGTATATGCATAAGGAGAGATAGGGACTAGATGGGGGATGGTCTCGGCATCAAGTTTGGCACAGACATTTTGGGTCAAAGGTTCATGTCCTGTACTGTTCTATGTTCCATGTATTGTCATCTATGTATTTTTCAAAAGCATGGATTTACGCTGCTATTGAAATAATATATTGACCTATTAAAAATAATAGTCCTTGATCAAATTGGGGACCAATTTACAGCAGTATCTTGATCATCATTGTCAGAAATACTCATTTTAACCTTTCGATATCTCACTAACATAAATGATCTGAAGAGGGTCTCGACCCCAAAGGTCACCCATTCCTTCTCTCCAGAGATGCTGCCTGTCCCGCTGGGTTACTCCAGCATTGTGTGTCTACCTTTGATTTAAACCAGCATCTGCAGTTCTTTCCTAAACATAAATGATCTGTGCTTGTGCTTTACTGTTCTATGTTCTATATATTGGCATTGAAGTGTTTTTCAAGGGCATGGATTAATGCTGCTATTGAAATAATATATTGACCTATTAAAAATAATAGTTCTTGATAAAATTAGGGACCATTTTGCACCAGTATCTTCACCCCCACTCTCTCCATCCCTCCCCCACCCCAGTCGTTGTACTAATTTCATTGTTGTCCTGGTGAGTTTCATTGACTGTAACTCGTTTTACAGCTAAATGGATCAGGGGGTATGGAGAGAAGGCAGGTAAGGGGATTCTGAGTTGGATGATCAGCCATGATCATATTGAATGGCGGTGCAGGCTCGAAGGACCGAATGGTCTACTCCTGCACCTATTTTCTATGTTTCTATCATCATCATATCATCATCATATATATACAGCCGGAAACAGGCCTTTTTGGCCCTCCAAGTCCGTGCCGCCCAGTGATCCCCGTACATTAACACTATCCTACACCCACTTGGGACCATTTTTACATTTACCCAGCCAATTAACCTACATACCTGTACGTCTTTGGAGTGTGGGAGGAAACCGAAGATCTCGGAGAAAACCCACGCAGGTCACGGGGAGAACGTACAAACTCCTTACAGTGCAGCACCCGTAGTCAGGATCGAACCTGAGTCTCCGGCGCTGCATTCGCTGTAAAGCAGCAACTCTACCGCTGCGCTACCGTGCCGCCCCTATGTTTCTATGTTTTCATCTAGCCCATAGCTAACAATGGCCTGTTTCCTTTATCATTGTTATTTTTTGCATCTACTTGTTCTCTATCTCTATATATCACCATCTATATCTCTTGTTTCACTTTCCTTTGACTCTCAGCCTGAAGAAGGGTCTCGACCTGAGATGTCACCTTTTCCTTTTCCTCCAGAGATCCTGCCTGCCTTGCTACTCCAGCTTTTTGTGTCAATCTTACACCACCATGATCAGAAATACCAATTTTAAGACTTCAGTTTCTCACCAACGTTAATGATAACTGTCTTGACAAGGACTTGGGCAATGTTGACTGACTGGTGTATGTTGTGCTCTGTTATGCTGACCTCTCCCCCCCCCCCCCCCCCCCCCCCCACGCTCCCCCACATCCTCACTAATAGCTCTCTAAGAGAGCCACAAATTCTGTGCAACGTGAACGCAATGAGAACCAGGACTCATATCATGAGCATGTAATTGATGTAATCACAATGTTCCCAAACTCTTTCAACCCCTTGTTCAATTCCCAAAGTAATACTCATTAAATATAAATCTCCCAAAACAGTGCATGCCAGACTAACCTACAACAATAATGTGTTAATACCACAACCCCAGAGAGCAGTGCTGAACTACTATCTGCCTCTTTGGTGACTATCCTTGATCGGACTTTACTGGCTTTACCTCGCACTAAACGTCATTCCCTTATCGTGTGTCTTTCCACTGTAAAGGGGTCGATTGTGATCGTGTGTTGTCTTCCCACTGACTGGTGAGCACGCGACAAAAGCTTTTCACTGTACCTCGGTGACAATAAACTAAACTGAACGAAAAACCGTCTGTAACTCTTGAATGTAAGTTATCTGCTTGTAATGTAACTGTCAACATCAAGGCCACGTATCAGTGGCAATCTCTGCGGCACGGTGGTGCAGTGGCAGAGTTGCTGCCTTACAGTGTCAGAGACCCGGGTTCGATCCTGACTACGGGCGTTGTCTGTATGGAGTTTGTACGTTCTCCCCGTGACCTGCACGGGTCTTCTCCGGGTGCTCCGGCTTTCTTCCACATGCCAAAGATGTGCTGGTTTGTAGGGTAATTGGCTTCTGTAAATTGTCCCCAGTGCGTTGGATAGAACTAGTGTATCGTTGGTGGGCATGGACTCGGTGGGCCGAAGGGCCTGTTTTGACACTGAATGTCCAAACTTAACTAAACTAAAATGTTCAATATGCACACATTTATTTTGTGGATTTTAATTGATGTCAGGAAAGGTTCCATAAACACTGTCAAGGAAACTTCATAAAGTACAGCGGTTCTTCAAAGTAATAAAAAATTGTTTCGCAAGTTAACATGGAGAAAAAGAAAATATGAATTATGTGTAGGAAGGAACTGCAGATGCTGGTTTAAACCGAAGGTGCTGGAGTAACTCAGCTGCCTGACCCACTGAGGTACTCCAGCACTTTGTGTCTATCAAATATGAATATGTACAAATCATTAAATATTGAATGATCCTACAAAGATTAAAGTTATAATACAATGGACGATGCTGTTTGTACCACGAGTAAAACATTATATTGAAGAGCTTTCACCAAACATTCTTCAAAGGTGGTATGCTGATAAGCGCTTGAAAGGAATTCAGATCTATAGAAAATTCTGGTATTGGACTGAAACTGAAGGCTGTTTCTCAATTACTGTTACTTCTTTCACCATGTAACAGGAGCTCTTAGATCTTGATCAGTTGTTATTGAAAGTGACAGGCCAACTTGCCAAGGAACTATTTAAAGGATACTGGTCTCCATGGACAGGAAGCATGTCTTAATCTACTGCATGTGATATGTAATCCCTTATCAATTCTTTCTTGATATTTGACTCCTTGTGGAAATGGAAATCAATATTATTAAAATCTCAAAACATTAAACAACTTTCTATTGAATTAACAGTGAGTTTGCGGACTTGTAAAATGTAGTGACAAATGGTTGGGATTTCTCAAATTCCTTCTATAGAATCAGTATACAGCCCCACAAGGGATGAGATGACTATCATGCATTCACCGTCTCTGTTATAGACAATAGACAATTGACAATAGGTGCAGGAGGAGGCCATTCGGCCCTTCGAGCCAGCACCGCCATTCAATGTGATCATGGCTGATCATTCTCAATCAGTACCCCGTTCCTGCCTTCTCCCCATACCCCCTGACTCCGCTATCCTTAAGAGCTCTATCTAGCTCTCTCTTGAACGCATTCAGAGAATTGGCCTCCACTGCCTTCTGAGGCATTTTACCAATAGGGCAGAGAAATAAGAAATTGGAGAAAATAAGCACGAAGGAACAGCAGACGCTAGTTTCTACCGAAGATAGAGTCAAAGTGCTGGAGTAACTCAGCGGGTCAGGCAGCATGTGTAGGAAAGAACTGCAGATGTTGGCTTAAGTCGAAGATAGACACAAAATGCTGGAGTAACTCAGTGGGACAGGCAGCATCTCTGGAGAGAAGGAATGGGTGACATTTCGGGTCGAGACCCTTCTTCAGACCGAAACGTCACCCATTCCTTCTCTCCAGAGAGGCTGCCTGTCCCGCTGAGTTACTCCAGCAGTTTGTGGCTATTTTTGGAAATGGAGAGATAGGGATTACGTGGAGGCAAAGGAGTTGAACTTGGCATTGTGGCACTGTGGGCCTATTCCTGTACTCTTCTCTGTTCTATGATGTAGCAAATAGATGAAGAAGCATTTCTTTAATAACTTTACTTGAAAAAGGCGAAATGCATATTGACTTCCTTGGAAATGGACTGTTGAAGACTAGATATTTTTAAAATCCAAATGGAAGAATGCTTCCGTTATCACAACCAGATCTATATATAAGTGAACGTATTTTCTTAACCAGCTAGCCAGAATCTATAATAATCTAAATGGGATGGCAGAGTGCAGAACATCAGCCTCACAGCTCCAGTGATGTCTGTGTGGAGTTTACTTGTAATTGTATCTGTTCAGGCAAAAAACAAAGTGCCGGAGGAACTCACCAGGCCAGGCAGAGTCTGTGGAGAGAAATGAACAGATGACATTTCGGGTCAGGACACTTCTTCAGGCTGATCTTTGAGTCTCCAGTTTCCTTCAGGAGCCTGCTTTCTTCCTGCTTAACCAAGATCATAGAAACATAGAAAATAGGTGCAGGAGTAGGCCATTCGGCCCTTCGAGCCTGCACTGCCATTCAATATGATCATGGCTGATCATCCAACTCAGTATCCCGTACCTGCCTTCTCTCCATACCACCTGATCCCTTTAGCCACAAGGGCCACATCTAACTCCCTCTTAAATATAGCCAATGAACTGGCCTCAACTACCTTCTGTGGCAGAGAATTCCACAGATTCACCACTCTGTGTGAAAAAAAACTTTCTCATCTCGGTCCTAAAAGACTTCCCCCTTATCCTTAAAATGTGACCCCTTGTTCTGGACTTCCCCAACATCGGGAACAATCTTCCTGCATCTAGCCTGTCCAACCCCTTAAGAATTTTGTAAGTTTCTATAAGATCCCCCCTCAATCTTCTAAATTCCAGCGAAGATCAGAATCGTGCAAGTTGGTCAGTTAATTGGCCACTGTAAATTGCTCCTAGTGTGAATGTGAGTGGGAGAAGCTGGGGTAAGTTAATATGTTGAAAAAAGTGGGATTGGACTAGGATCAGTGCACACAGTGCTTTATGGTTGGCGTAGACTTGGAGAGGTGAAGACTCTGATTCCATGCTTACTTGTCATAGCATCTACTGCTTGCAATTGCCAGAATCACTTACCTAATTTAGATTTGTGAAAATACCATTGAAATTATTTACGTATATCAAAGTTTAGTATAGTTTAGAGATACAATGCGGAAATAGCCCTGTGGCCCACCGAGTCCACACCGACCAGCGATCCTCACACACTAACACTATCCTACGCACACGAGAGACAATTTTACAATTTTACCAAGCCAATTAACTTACTCCGTACAGACAGCACCCATGGTCAGGATTAAACTCAGGTCTCTGGCGCTGCAAGGCAGCAACTCTACCAATGCGCCACCATGCCGGAAATAATTTTTCTCGTCCTGAGAGGATTAAAGAATTGCTTTCGCTCGCCATTTAATAATGTAGTTCTTGCAGTCACTAGGATGGTTTAGTGTCTTTTGGATGAATTCAACTGACATCAAAGATGTTAACCACGAGTCTGGCGGAAAAGAATAATTCTCCAACAGGTGTGTTGAGAATATCCGTGCCACTGAATGTTTTGCCACAAATGGCTATTGAAGCAGAAACTCTAACATCACTTAAAATGGCATTGGATAAATATTTGAAAAGGAACAACATAAATGGATGCAAAAGAAGGAGAGAAAAATGGGATTAGACTGCAGCAATTTAAGAGATGGCTCCAGAACAAGCTAGCTGAGCTTGTGTTTATCTGCATCATAATTTATAGCCTGTGATCTTTTATAAAAGATGGTTTGCCTTACTTTTATGGAGGTTAAGCTTGGGAAAATAATACATTCAATTCCCACTTAATGCTGAAGCCTTGGTGTACTCATCTAAATAAATTATTCAATAAATACTAAAATGATGGACTTTAACAGATGATGTTGAGTTAACATGAATTTTAAGAATGTTTAAAGTCAACAGTGTTTTCCAATGGCTTGGAAATAGTTTAAATCTTCTTGGTTAATTAATGGCAAGGCTATTACTTATTTCCTTCTTGTGTAAGTGCATTATCAAATATTGCACAGATTACAAAACACTGTGGATGCTGCCAGCCAGACGTGAAAACAAGGAGTGTTGGAAATACTCAACAGTCCAGGCAGTGTCTGTGGGGAAAGAAACGGAGATAGCTGCAGATAATGTTCTTGGTGAATTACTGATGAACATGCAAGCTAGTGTGGAGTTTTTGCAGGTTTCTGAACAAAGGGGTTTTGACCTTGTTAACACTTACCAATGAATCTATTGCAACGTTTAAGAAACAATTGGACAGGTACATGGATTAGACAGGTTTAGAGGGATATGGACCAAATGCAGGCAGGTGGGACTGGTGTAGATGGGACATGTTGGTTGGTGTGAGCCAAAGGGTTTCCTTTTCCACACTGTCTCACTCTATGAGTGCGTGACACGGCAGATAGCAATACTTTAATTGGAAAGTGAGCACGGTTGACTAGCAAGATTAAGTGGGCTGAATGGCCTGTTTATATAGGTTTATAATTGAAGTCGGTAGCATAGTTTCCTCCCATATACCCGAGATGTGCTTTGTTCATCACACGGTGGCGCAGCAGTGGAGTTGCTGCCTTACAGCGCCGGAGAACCGGGTTCATTCCTGACTGCTGCCTGTACGGAGTTTGCACGTTCTCCCCGTGACCTGCGTGGGTTTTCTCCGGGATCTCCGGTTTCCTCCCACACTCCAAAGACGTGCAGGTTTGTAGGTCAATTGGCTTGGTATAAGTGTAAGTTGACCCTAGTGTGTGTAGACTAGTGTTAGTCTGCGGGGATCGCTGGTCGGCGCGGACTCGGTGGGCCGAAGGGCCTGTTTCTCCATACCTCTAATCTCTAAACTAAAAAAAATTAAACTCAGCCCAGTTTAAATTCCGCACCAAATTACAACCATGGCCGCTCTGACTGATTGGTATAACATGACCTGCCTGTCCCCCAAAGAATATGTTTAATAGCTTATTTAACAATCGTCATTTAAAGCCCTGTTTCCAACATCATAAACCTGTGTCGGAAATTGATGATCTCTATTTACATTGGAACTGTGGATTTAACTGCGAAGGTGCAGTTATGTCAGGGTGCTGTAAGTTAGTTCAGCACAGACTTTTTTTCTCTCCCCACCTGCCTGAAAACGATGAAGTCCGGGCCACATGAAAAATTATATTAAAAATACTAAAGCGTTAAAAGGTTACAATGATAATTTCCTCTCATTCATCTTGTTACTCCTGACTGCACTTTACCTCCCCAGAGCAGATCGCCAATGGTTTACAGTAATTGGGACCACAGTTAACTGGGAAGAGATGCCAAAATAAAAGTCAAACTTAAAAAAATAAATGACAATTAAACCCCGGTTATTAATCATTTCTTTCACGCATAGATGCAAACATCTGTACTATATTAAACAAGAGAGGATGGTTGGATTATTCAATGTCGATTAGCCGTTGCGGAAAAGAAAAAAAAACATCTTTGCCAAAGGTTATAAAGATATAGAGTGGATTGGACTCCACACAGCCTTGCAAACAATAAAAAGTTCCAAAAAGTTTGTTTGAAGGCTGATTCATATTAACGTTATGATGTGCAGGCTTGATGGGTGACAGCCATGAATTACAATCCACTCAGACCGACACCAAAAAAAAAATGCAGAGCCAAAAATGTAATCAATTCTGAGCCACATAGCACTTGCACTGGCTGATATACTAATGATTTCCTGTATAAAGTTTATGGCCCTGGAAATTTATTTCAGCAGAACAGGGGATCCAGCACAGCTGCAGAAGAGAGGGACTCACAGCTTTTATGTTACAATCACTCATTTGTAAGATCTCCTATATAACTAAAAACATACAAAAACCAAGCCTAGTTTGAGATGGCGGAAAGCTAAAGCTTAGCGGGTTTATGTGACGTGCTTCCAACTGTGAAATTAACACAAAAACATTACATTCTGTTTAGAGTAAATGTGCTTGGTCCCCGCTAACATACACGCGAATATTAAAGCAATTTCATATGATTGTTCTGCTACCTACGGCCAGACTTCAGTTTCCCTCCTCCTTTGCTTGGATAACTGATGGTCTCTTTTATAGTCTTACTGTGTGAAAACAGTCACCTATTCCTTTTCTCCAGAGATGCTGTCTGACCACTGAGTTACTCCAGCTTTTTGTGTCTATCTTTGGTTTAAACCAGCATCTGCAGTTCCTTCCTACACCTGTCCTCACTACTACAGATCTATACATCACCATGTACAAGCTGGGATGAAATGTCCTCTAGTCATAGAGCCATAGATCCTCACAGTGTGGAAACGAGCCCATCGGCCCAACATGCCCACACCGACCAACATGTCCCATCTACACTAGTCCCACCTGCCTGCGTTTGGCCCATAAGCCTCCAAACCTGTCCTACCCATGTCACCATGGTTGTCACTGTTTGGTTGCCACGGCTTGCAATCTTGCAGTTTGCTAGCAGTCTTGCAGTCTGCTAGCAGTCTTGCAGTCCACTTGTAGTCTTGCAGTCTTACAGTCTGCTTGCACTCTCCTTTCAGTCTTGCAGTCTGCTAGCAGTCTTGCAGTCTGCTTACAGTCTTGCAGTCTTGCAGTCTTGCAATCTTGCAGTCTACTTGCAGTCTTGCAGTCCACTTGCAGTCTTACAGTCTTGCAGTCCACTTGCAGTCTGCTTGCAGTCTTCGGTGACGGCAGTTAAGCCGGGCTTCTCTGGCCATTTCTCTGCCACTCTTCCCAATACCTGCTGCTTCTCGGGTCTGACGGGTAAGGTCTCTGGTCAGTCCCATGGGTTAGATCGTCAGATTGATCATCTAGGTGACTAGTGAGGAGTGAGAGTGTGATAGAGGTCTCCGAACCCATCAATTCTGCTTCTTTCTCTTTCAAAACCTTTTCATTATTTACAAGATCAAATTTACACTCTACAATCAAATTTATACGTTACTGGGTGCCGCAGTGACACAGCGGTAGAGTTGCTGCCTCACAGCGCCAGAGACCTGGGTTCAATCGTGATTATGGGCGCTGTCTATGCGGAGTTTGTACGGTTTTTTCCCGGTGACCGCGTGGGTTCTCCAGGTGCTCCGGTTTCCTCCCACATTCCAAAGGTGTTCGGGTTTGTAGCTTTAATCGACTTCTGGAAATTGTCCCTAGAGTGTCGGACAGAACTAGTGCATGGGTGATCGCTGGTCGGCACGGACTCGGTGGGCCGAAGGGCCGGCTTCTAGGCTGCACCTCTAAACTAAACTAAACCAAAGAATTCAAAGCAAGAGTCGGACATGAAGAGAAGCAGCGAGAATGGGTGTTTTTGAGAGGATTATTCGCACACGGTGGAAGGGCAGAAACAGAGCGCGCAGTAGAAACGCTCTGATGGAAAGACATCAGTGGTCTTTCTCTCCTTGTTGGACACCCTTGGTGGAGCAGTCGTGATGGAGAGATGTGTTCCTCCAGTACTCCTGGCAGTTTTGACAAATGTGCACGCGTGACCAGCGTTGGCTGCCAAACCTACAAGGCAGCGGCTGCCGGTTAATGAATTACCTGCCAGACTCGGTCCAAATCGAGCCGCAACCTCCTGATGGGTGTAGGTTTCCTCGGGTGCTTTAGTTTCCTCCCGCGTCCCAGACACATGCTGCTAGGTTAATTGGCTGCGATAGACTTTCCCCGGTGCAGGAGGGCAGCAGGAGTTGGTGGGTAAATAATAATTAATAGGTTATGGGGAAGTCATCCCTTCAATTGACTCCATCTACACCTCACGCTGCCTCGGCAAGGCCATGAGCTTAATCAAGGACGTGTCGTACCCCGGCCACTCCCTCTTCTCCCCTCTCCCATCGGGCAAAAGGTATAGAAGTATAAAAACGTACCCCTCCAGATTCAGGGACAGTTTTGTCCCAGCTGTTATCAGGCAACTGAACCATCCTACCACAATCAGAGAGCAGTGCTGAACTACTATCTACCTCATTGGGGACACTCAGACTATCTTTGATCGGACCTTACTGGACTTTACTAAACATTATCCCCTTATCATGTTTCTGTACACTGCGAATGGCTCAATTGTAATCATGTATTGTCTTTCCGCTGGCTGGTTAGCGCGCCACAAAAGCTTTTCACTTTTCACGGTACACGTGACAATAAACGAGTACCGAGGTACAGCCAACATTAAAAATGAGGAAGCGTAGACTGTATAGGTTCAGGTTCGATCCTGACTATGGACGCCGTCTGTACGGAGTCTGTACGTTCTCCCCGTGACCTGCGTGGGTTTTCTCCGAGATCTTCGGAAAATATCCCGAGACATCTATAGAAGCAATAACTGCTCTTTTAGTAGAGTCATAGAGTGACACAGCACGGAAACAGGCCCTTCGGCCCAACCTTCGGCACGGTGGCGCGGCGGTAGTGTTGCTGCCTTACAGCGAATGCAGCGCCGGAACTCAGGTTCGATCCTGACTACGGGCGCCGTCTGTACGGAGTTTGTACATTCTCCCCGTGACCTGCGTGGGTTTTCTCCGAGATCTTCGGTTTCCTCCCACACTCCAAAGACGTACAGGTATGTAGGTAAAATGTAAAAATTGTCCCTAGTGGGTGTAGGATAGTGTTAATGTGCGGGGATCGCTGGGCGGCGCGGACTCGGTGGGCCGAAGGGCCTGTTTCCGCGCTGTATCTCTAAATCTAAAATCCAAATCTATAACAGGAGCCTGTAGATACTGGAATCCAGAGCAAAAGAATGGCTAGTGGACACAAAGTGCTGGAGAACTGCAGTCTAGGCTCCTTCCGCTGCTGGACGTCGGGGGGAAGAGTTCGATGGGGACACACCTCAAACAAGGGAGGGGATATCACCCCAGGAGGCCACATGAGTAGCAAGGGAGCACAGTAGAAGAATAGTTAGAAAAGTCTGCTGAATACAACAGTTCAGTTCATTGTCCCGTGTACAGTGAAAAGCTTTTGTTACGTGCTAACCAGCCTGGGGAAAGGCAATACCTGATTACAATCGAGCCATTTATCTACACAGTGTATAGATTCATGATCAGGGAATAATGTTTAGTGCAAGGTAAAGCCGGTAAAGTGCGATGCAATGAATTTATACACACTGAGAATGTCAGAAGCGTTTTCGGCATTGTTCTTGATTCTGCATATATTTTTAAAATTCTGAATAAAGTTTATTTATTGGAAATAAACCACTCAGTCTCAACCCAAAATGTTGCTTGTCCATGTTCTCCAGAGATGCTGCCTGACCCATTAAGTTACTCCAGCACTTTGTGCCCTTCTGTGTGCTCACCAGCATCTGCCTCAGCACTCTGCCACGGAAGGCTGTGGAGGACTATTCAAGAGAGAGCTGGATAGAGCTCTTAAGGATAGCGGAGTCAGGGGGTATGGGGAGAAGGCAGGAACGGGGTACTGATTGAGAATGATCAGCCATGATCACAGTGAATGGCGGTGCTGGCTCGAAGGGCCGAATGGCCTCCTCCTGCACCTATTGTTTATTGTCTATTGACAAGTCAGTGGATATTTTTAAGGCAGAGATAGATAGATTCTTGATTAGTACGGGGTGTCCGAGGTTATGGGGAGAAGGCAGGAGCATGGGGTTAGGAGGGAGAGATAGATCAGCCAAGATTGAATGGCGGTGTAGACCTGATGGGCCGAATGGCCTAATTCTACTCCTATTCCTTATGATCTGTAGTTCTTTGTTTCTACATTCAAACTGCTGCAGGAACTCAATGTAGTATAAGAAGATAACTGCAGATGCTGGTACAAATCGAAGGTATTTATTCACAAAATGCTGGAGTAACTCAGCAGGTCAGGCAGCATCTCGGGAGAGAAGGAATGGGTGACGTTTCGGGTCGAGACACTTCTTCAGACTGATGTCAGAGGGGCGGGACAAAGGAAGGATATAGGTGGAGACAGGAAGATAGAGGGAGATCTGGGAAGGAGGAGGGGACGGGAGGGACAGAGGAACTATCTAAAGTTGGAGGAACTCAATGAGTCAATGGAGTTGTAGCGTAACTTGCTGACATATTTTTGCAAAGACCTAACCCACCACCCCCTACTTTTAGTTTGAAGAAGGGTTCTGACCCAAAAGGTCACTTATCCTTTTCCTCCAGAGATGCTGCCTGGCCCGTTGAGTTACTCCAGCACTTTGTGTCTATCTTTGGTATAAACCAGCATCTGCAGTTCTTTGTTTCAACATTCAGCTTTAAGTGCAGGACCTGGTTGTCTACCCTCTCCGTTGCTGAGCTTGTTCTCTGCGCCCTGCACATTGCAATTCCCTACCAACCAACCCCTGTCTCTTTTTGCCCCTATTCTCTTGAAAAACAAAACAACGTTTCACCACGGTCTGTCTGACCCAGGATTCTGTGCGTTTAACATGTTCCATGAGATTCTTTGTAGACAATAGACAATAGGTGCAGGAGGAGGCCATTTGGCCCTTCGAGCCAGCACCGCCATTCAATGTGATCATGGCTGATCATTCTCAATCAGTATCCCGTTCCTGCCTTCTCCCCATACCCCCTGACTCTGCTACCCTTAAGAGCTCTATCTAGCTCTCTCTTGAATGCATTCAGAGAACTGGCCTCCACTGCCTTCTGAGGCAGAGAATTCCACAGCTCTCTGACTGAAAAAGTTTTTCCTCATCTCTGTTCTAAATGGCCTACCCCTTATTCTTAAACTGTGGCTCCTGTTTCTGCACTCCCCCAACATTGGGAACATGTTTCCTGCCTCTAATGTGTCCAACCCCTTAATAATCTTATATGTACATAGAGGATGCTCTGTAAATCCAAGTTGTCTTTGCATAATACACGAGTAATTGGAAAGAAACATAGAAAGTAGGTGCAGGGGTAGGCCATTCAACAATTCGAGCCAGCACCGCCATTCAATAGCTAAAATCAGTACCCCATTCCTGCTTTCTCCCCACATCCCTTGATTCCTTTAACCCTAAGAGCTATATCTAACTCTCTCTTGCATTCATCCAGTGAATTGGCCTCCACTACTTTCTGTGGCAGATAATTGCAAAGATTCACGATTCTCTGGGTGAAAAAGTTTTCCCTCATCTCAGTCGTAAATGGTCTACCCCTTATTCTTAAACTGTGACCCCTGGTTCTGGACTCCCAACATCGGGAACATTTTTTCCTGCATCTAGCCTATCCAATCCCTTAAGAATTTTATCTGTTTCTATAAGATCATATTATAGAAGGATGATAAATATGTAGAAACCAGGAACTGCAGATGTTGGTTTACAAAAACGGACAGAAAGTGGGGCAGGCAGCATCTCTGGAGAACATGGATAGGTGCCTTTTTGGGTCAGGACCCTTCAAACCAAAAGAATGGTCATCTAACTCTGAGGAAGCTTGTGTTAATGAATAGGCTCTTAAATGAAATTTAATTATTTGTGACATTTATGTGCGCACTTGACCAAAAATCTACGATGCTTCCAAGACAAAGTTCATTCATCTGAAGGTGGTGAGCCAGGAGACAATCACACACCGGAATAATTGGAATATAATTTCTACAGTTACAGAATATGTCTGATGATCTCATCTTTATATTACACACTAACAGACTCATTTCCTATCATGTACCTGCTTTAAAGACACCCCACTGGTACTGTAATTACAGCTCGAAACATAATTTAAAGTGCTGACCTACCAAAGTCTCTTTGCAGTATATCGTGTCCATATTTAGTGTTGTAAAGAGCACCAAGCTATGAGTCATTCAGCACGCCATTCTCAGATTGCTCGGTAGATGTTACTAACATGTGATTATTTTTATTTGAAAGGAGCAATGTTAAGTCCTACAGTGATACGGCGTGGAAACAGGCCCTTCATCTACTTGCCCACGCCAACCAATAAGCCCCATCTACGCTAGTCCCACCTGCCTGCAGTTGGCCCATATCCCTCCAAACCTGTCCTGTCTGTACCTATCTAATGGTTTCTTAAACGTTGGGAGAGTCCCTGCCTCAACTACCTCCTCCTGCATGTTCTTCCATATACCCACCACACCTCTGTGTGAACAAGTTACCCCTTGGATTCCTAGTAAATCTTTTCCCCTTCATCTTAAACCTATGCCCTCTGGTCCTCGAATCTCCTACTCTCTACAAGAGACTCTGTGCGTCTACCCGATCTATTCCTCTCATGATTTTGCACACATGTTGAACTTATATATGTTAAACTAAAGACGGACACAAAATGCTGGAGTAACTTACCGGGTCAAGCAGCATCTCTGGAGAAAAGGAATAGGTGACGTTTCGGGTCAAGACCCTTCTTCAGACCCTTCTTAAGATTGAACAGACCCACTTAATTTTCTCATTGGTGCACATTTTATTTTGAATCCATTTGCTAGTTTTCTTAATGAATAGTGCCAATTTTATTGTAGTTTTTAATTTAGTTTAGTATATCATTGTCATGTGTGCTGAGGGATGGTGAAAAGATTTTGTTTGCATGCTATCCAGTCAAAGAAAAGGCTATATATGAATACAATCAAGCCATCCGCAGACAGATAAATGATAAAAGGTACAAATTTAGTGCAAAAATATACCATTGAAGTCCAATAGTTTAGTTTCATTTTTTTAGTTTAGTTTAGTTGAGTTTAGTTTAGTTTAGAAATGTAGAGAGGAAACAGGCCATTCGGCCCACTAAGTCCACACTGACCAGCGATCCCCGCACACCAACACAATCCTACACAAATTAGGGACAATTTATAATTATACCAAGCCAATTAATCCACAAATCTATATATCTTTGGAGTGTGGGAGGAAACCGGAGATCCTGGAGAAAACCCACGCAGGTCACGGGGAGAACAAACAAACTTGGTACCCGTAGTCGGGGTCAGACCTGGATCTCTGGCTCTGTGAGGCAGTAACTCCACCTTGATAGAGTCCAATGAAAGTTTAATTGTACTTTAAGTTCAGATATTAGGACTTTTGGAAAAACACGTCAAGATTCTGGTTTTGCTTTAGTTTGCATTTCTTCCCTGGCTACCTTCGTTTGAGGCATTAACACTTCACAATGTGATCCATGTGCCATATTGTCCTCAGGAACCCCCTGGGGCAACTCGAGGCATGTTCCACCTGGATACACTGGACAGCAAACAATATAAGAATGGGCAAAACTAACAACAAAGTCATCTGCTGATGAATGGCTGAAGGCTTTGTGCGCTTTTGATGGAGTAGAGCAAATACCTTTTGCAGCCTACTCCTGTCTCCTCGCTCCCTGGGCACCTTCTCTTCCTAACCCCTTCTCCCTGGCCCTGAGGCGAAGAGTAAGCATGCATTATTGAGCGGGCTTACATCTTTTGTTTCCCGTCGAAGGAGGGAAAAGTCTAATTTGTTCAATACCTTTTGTTTGTTTGTTGTGGCTCCTGAGGATTGACTTCACCTTTTTGTGTTGGCTCGTGGGATGGACCAGCATCTGTTCCTGCAAGGTGTTGACTCCATGGCTCATGATGGACTTAGCTGCACTTGGTGGCTCCATCCCAGGAGATGCTGAACAGTCGACCAAGGGTCTAGACTGTTGATTTAGCTGAGATAACATCTTAATGAGAAGAACAAGTTGCTGCCTCAGGTTTTGGGCTTTGCTTTATCATCATCGGCGGTCACTGGAAGCGAGCATGACTGTCCTCTCCATCGGGTCGGACGCCTGTGCGTGACTTTGTTTAACGTGGGGAGACTGGTGCACAGACAGCCACCACACGGTCCTTGACAGATCTGGGTCAGGATCCAGTGGCGTGGAGTCCAAGACGACCGGGGACCCTTTTCTGCTGCAGCCTTCATCCATCCGCCTTCCCAGCCGTTGTGACGCTCCACTAAAGTCAGCCATCATCCTCCCTCCGCCTGTTCCACCGTTGAGGTCTTGGTTGGATCGCTCTTTGTCAGGGACCTCCCCCTCGACCTTACCGCCATGGGTGACCCTACCAGGAACGTAGCTCCAGACGGCATCGCTCTCAGGATCTCAGGACCACACAAGCTTCTCCACCACGACAAGGTGACAATCCACGGAGCTTTATCAGGGTAGATGTGATAACATGAGGGACAGGAGCACAAATGTCTGGTTTCTGTTCCACCAGAGTTCTGCAAGATTATATCTGCCTGGCATAAAATGGAAGTCATGTCTATCTTCCTGGGTGGACACTAAAGATCACCAAAGAAAAGGTTGAGTATCATTCCGGGTCCCTAACATTCATCAAAATCATTTATGGAATCTGAACATGGTACAAATTAGAGTCATCGTTTCACACAGCGAGGAAACCGGCCCTTCGGCCCAACTTGCCCACACCAGCCAACATGTCCCAGCTACTATAGTCCCACCTGTCTACGCTTGGTCCATATCCCACCAAACCTGTCCTATCCATGTACCTGTCCAACTGTTTCTTAAACGCTGATATAGTCCCAGCCTCAACCACCTCCTCTGGCAGCTCGTTCCATACACCCACCAGCCTTTGGGTGGAAAAAGTTAAAATGAGTCCAAAAAATGATTAATTTCTCAGTTTGGAAAGGATCAGCTCATCTCTAATATAAACAACTTTTCAATATCATCTTTAATATCATCATCTGATGGAAGGTACCACTGAAAATCCAAAACAAGTACCGAAACACTCAATAGGTCAGGCAGTCTCTGTGGAAAGAGAAATAGAATTAACCGTTCAAGTCAAACATCCTGTGTTGATGCAAATATTTATTTATCCGATGAAGCATCTTCAACATTAAACATTAGGCCAGTGGTTTTCCACAGATGCTGCCTGATCCGTGGAGTTTTTCCAGCAATTTCTGTTTTTGTTTTACTTTTCTAACATCTGCAGTTGTTTTTATTTTTCACTTTCTGGTAAATATTCAGCAGAGGAATGTTTCGGGAAGGTTTTCTTAAAAATGCTGAGGGTTAGGAAGCCTTCAATCTTTGTTGATTACTGACCTATCTGCTGTGGAAAATAGTTTCTCATTTACTATATCAAAATGATTTATGATATTGAAAGTCTCTACAAAACCTACCAATACATTCTCTGCTCTGTGGAGAACAACCTCAGAAAATGAGGCACACAAGGGCATGGAAGATGCAATGTAGTTTGTAAAAATGTGAAAATATGGTGCACTGTGGAGAGATTCTTTTGCAAGTACCTGAGGTTGATTCCTAAGAGCTACTCTGATGAAAGTATGTTTCCAGGCTTATTTTGTGCACTAAATTGGCAGATCACAGATATGCCCTCTGTAACTTTTGATCTAATCAAACAAACTGCAAGAATATTGCAGAGGATTTATGCTTCCGGGAATACATATTCATAAAATTATCTCCCCATTGTTTAAAATAGTAAAATGCTCGGCTCCCGAATGCCACTACCACTCACCTCAATGAACAGTCTGATCAGTCTGAAGAAGGGTCTCGACCCGAAACGTCGCCCATTCCTTCTCTCCCGAGATGCTGCCTGACCTGCTGAGTTACTCCAGCATTTTGTGAATAAATACCTTCGATTTGTACCAGCATCTGCAGTTATTTTCTTATACCTCAATGAACACAATCTCTGGAAAAAGAAACTTATTTTTTTAGCAGAACAACCTGCTGATTAGGAAGTTGTAGAATGGATCCAAAGCTTGGATTACTTTCCATTTAGTTTAGTTTAGCTTAGAGCTACAGCGAGGAAACAGGCCCTTCAGCCCACCTAGTCCGCACTGACCACTGATCCCCATTAGCACATTTATGCTATCCTACACATTCACACCAAGCCAGTTAACCTACAAACCTGTACATCGTGGAGTGTGGGAGGAAACCAAAGATCTCGGAGAAAACCCACGCAGGTCACAGGGAGAAGGTACAGACAGCACCCGTAGTCAGGATTGAACCCGGGTCTCTGGCATTGTGAGGCAGCAACTCGACCCCTGCGCCCACAAGATTTAATCTTGCAATTTTGTTTTTCTGTTAGGTAAAAATACTGAGATGGAGCAAAAGGGTGATGCCATTGAAAACACTCCCCTTTCACTTTTGATAGCTGAAGTCTAATTCAGCTCAGGCTAATGGAGACCTATGACTTTTACATCTCTTGAGTGCAGAAGGCTTATCCAGCTTCTGATGAACACGAACTTCCAACACACAAGTGCTCTTATTTCAACATTAATTGTCAATATCTGAAGCCCAGAGATGAGAAATATGAAATGTCAGGCCAGCGTAGGAGACATGCACTTTTAGGACTGATGTATATACTATGAACTGAGCTTTATTCTGCATCAAACCCAAGATGATCAAAGAGCAAGTCTCCTTTCACACAGCACTTGATTCCAATTGTACTTCTTTTGCAAGTACCTGAGGTTGATTCCTAAGAGCTACTCTGATGAAAGTGTGTTTCCAGGCTTATTTTGTGCGCTAAATTGGCAGATCACAGATATACCCTCTGTAACTTTTGATCTAATCAAACAAACTGCAAGAATATTGCAGAGGATTTATGCTTCCGGGAATGCATATTCGTTAAATTATCTCCCCATTGTTTAAAATAATAAAATGCTCGGCTCCCGAATGCTACTACCACTCACCTCAATGAACAGTCTGATCAGCCTGAAGAAGGGTCTCGACCCGAAATGTCGCCCATTCCTTCTCTCCCGAGATGCTGCCTGACCTGCTGAGTTACTCCAGCATTTTGTGAATAAATACCTTCGATTTGTACCAGCATCTGCAGTTATTTTCTTATACCTCAATGAACACAATCTCTGGCAAAAGAAAACTTATTTTTTTAGCAGAACAACCTGCTGATTACATTCCAGGGACTTCTGCTGAAAAGAGGGGAAAAGATTAGTTTTGAGCCAAACTTGGCTGAGACTCAAATGTGCGATTCTCCCCCAGTCTTATGAAGACAGTAAAGTTAACAAGGAGATGAATCAGAAATTAGTCCGTGGAATAATCGCTAGATGCGTTCATATGAGCTTGCATTAATACAGTAACTATTAATTTATGTATCTGGTTCAAATCATTGGACTGAATGGGAAAGTCATTTCAGAATTGCCTCTGGAAGATTTTTGTTTTAATTATTGTTGGTTTTGTATTTTCTCCGTTGTTTTGAAGTGTTTTTGCTTCACGGCAGATGGAACATGAAATGGATATCATTTTTAGTGCATGATTCAATCAAAATGATTCATCAGGTTACTTTTAATTATAAATCTCATCTAGATAGACAGGGAATAGATGGATGGAAAACCGAATTAAATATTTGCAAAGAAAAAAAAACTGTGTGGATTTGGGCACATCAGTCCAATGGTTTCCCATAAATTTGCATTTGAGGTGAGGACACAAGGCATATGCTGCCACTCATTCTTTGTGATGCAGTATTTATGCCTTAATATCAATGGCTTGCCAATTAGCCTTAGAAAGTATCCCAAATGTGATAGAAATATTTATATTACAAGGGATGAGTCACAGTCGATGCATTTTGTTTAGAGTAGGATCACGCTATTTAAGTGTTCTAATATTAGTTGTTAGGTAAACAGCGTTTATTTCTGGGAGCAGTTATGGGAAAGATCAATATACAGGGCATTTACTGTAAGAGGTAGAGGAAATCTTGTACAGGCCAACCACAAACCTATAGAGATGTTCCCCAACCACATGTTCCTTCATAGTCAATGAGTTAATGGTGGTTTTTCGGCACACTGCTAACTACAGATAAATAATAACCTCTCTCCTGTCCAAAAAAGCAACTGAGATATCTCGGTCGACTGATGGTAATGAATAATTTACAATTATCTATTTTTTGGCCAGCAAATGCCTATGCCAAGCACCTTTTACAATTGATAGTGGCTGCCTTAGCAGTAGATTTACGTCAGAGAGGAGACAATGGATGTAAATGAAGTAGGGATCACTACCAGGAGATTTAGCTTTGCTTACATGTTGAATATTGCAATTACATAACAATAAAATCCCTTCTTTAGTTTAGAGATACAGCGTGGAAACAGGCCCTTCGGCCCACCGAGTCCGCACCGACCAGCGATCCCCGCACATTATCACTATCCTACACTTAGGGGCATTTTTCTTAATGTGTAGGAAGGAACTGCAGATGCTGGCTTAAATCGAAGTTAGACACCAAATGCTGGAGTAACTCAGCGAGACAGGCGGCATCTCTGGAGAGAAGGAATGCGTGATATTTTGGGTTGAGAACCTACTTCACACATTTTTTCTATTTATTTTAATTACAAGCCAATTAACCTACACACCGATACGTCTTTGGAGTGTGGGAGGAAGCCGAAGATCTCGGAGAAGACCCACGCAGGTCACGGGGAGAACGTACAAACTCCGTGCAGACAAGCAGACATAGCCAGGATCGAACCCGGGTCTCTGGCGCTGTTAAGCAGCAACCGTACCTCTGTACCTCCTGCAGCCTGCTACGTTGTTGAGCTGCTGCCTGCTTGACTGAACCATTTATACAGTTTAAACTGTAGACTCCTGGGCAAATAGAGAGTTATCGTCAAGGAATGAGGATGGAATTGTGATTAAAAGAAATAAAAATTGGAGGAGTGATTATAAACACGGAAGTTGGCGAACGGGATGGAAGTGGCAAATTATTGAACAGTATTAGAACTTAAATAAAAGTTGGAAATGATGGCAAGCTCGAAATGGAACTCTACCTTTGTGTGCCAGTGAAAATGCTGTATGCACAGTCTAATTAGCATTTAAAATATTCAGCTGGTGAAATGCTGCAAAGTTTACGGTGATACTGATCAATCAAATTTATAATGAATCGTAAACTTTAATCAACACCAATTTAAATACCAATTAACTGGTTTATCATTAAAGCCAGTCAAAGAGGGCATGGTGCATACTGTGCATACATTTGATCTGATAATTCAGTCCCTGTTCCACAGGAGAGTCATTGTGACACTGTGATGATAACAAAATAAACATTATGCAGTAGCCCAAGCCTGTGACTGGATGTGAACTGATTTGGGTTTCTTTTGCAAGTGGGTTATGAGCTAAATTAGCTCACTGCGGACGGACTGTCGATGAATAAATGATATTCCTGTCACAGCACAGATTATTAAGGGGTTGGACACGTTAGAGGCAGGAAACATGTTCCCAATGTTGGGGGAGTCCAGAACTAGGGGCCACAGTTTAAGAATAAGGGGTAGGCCATTTAGAACGGAGATGAGGAAAAACTTTTTCAGTCAGAGAGTTGTGAATCTGTGGAATTCTCTGCCTCAGAAGGCAGTGGAGGCCAATTCTCTGCATGCATTCAAGAGAGAGCTAGATAGAGCTCTTAAGGATAGCGGAGTCAGGGGGTATGGGGAGAAGGCAGGAACGGGGTACTGATTGAGAATGATCAGCCATGATCACATTGAATGGCTGTGCTGGCTCGAAGGGCCGAATGGCCTCCTCCTGCACCTATTGTCTATTGTCTATTGTCTATTGTCTATTGTCTATAGCAAGGTTTGGGAACAGCTCCATCCAAGACCGCAAGAAATTGCAGGAAGTTGTGGACGCAGCCCAGACCGTCACTCAAACCAACCTTCCTTCCATCGACTCCATCTACACCTCACGCTGCCTCGGCAAGGCCACCAGCATAATCAAGGACCAGTCGCACCCCGGCCACTCCCTCTTCTCCCCTCTCCCATCAGGCAAGAGGTACAGAAGTGTGAAAACACACACCTCCAGATTAAGGGGCAGTTTCTTCCCAGCTGTTATCAGCCAACTGAACCATCACACAAACTAACGTCCCTTCCAGCGACTGCATCTACACCTCATGCTGCCTTGGCAAGGCCAGCAGCACAATGAAGGACCAGTCTCACCCCGGTCACTACCTCCTTTTTCCTTTCCCACCAGGCAAGAGAAAGCTTGATAAGGCATATCTTCAGATTCGGGTCAGTTTCTTCCCAGCTGTTGTCAGGTAACTGAAGCATCTTCTCACCAACAGTGAGATCCTGACCTCCCATCTCCCTCAGTGGAGGCCCTCAGACTATCTTTAATCGGACTTTACTGGGCTTTACCTTGCACTAAACATTATTCCCATTATCCTGTATCTGTACTTTGTGGATGGCTCGATTGTAATCATGTATAGACTTTCCGCTGACTGGTTAGCACGTAACAAAAACTTTCCACAGTACCTCGGTACACGTAACCATAAACTAAATTAAATCAAATCTCCTGTGCATTTGTTCCTGTGAATCCCTATTTGACATGGACCAGTGATATCATTAGGGTTGCCAACTGTCCCGTATTAGCCGGGACTTCCCGTATTTTGGGCTAAATTAGTTTGACCCTTATCCCGTTTACTCAGAGAGTTGTAAATCTGTGGAATTCTCTGCCTCAGAAAGCAGTGGAGGCCAATTCTCTGGATGCTTTCAAGAGAGAGTTAGGTAGAGCTCTTAATGATAGCGGAGTTAGGGGGTATGGGGAGAAGGCAGGAACGGGGTACTGATTGTGGATGATCAACCATGATCACATTGAATGGCTGTGCTGGATCGAAGGGCCGAATGACCTACTCCTGCACCTATTGTCTATTGTATTAGTAGGGTTGTCAACTTCCTCACTCCCAGATATGAGACAAAGGGTGACGTCACCCTTGTCCCGTATTCGGGAGTGAGGAAGTTGGCAACCCTACATATCATGCTATGACCAGAGTGACTGCAACATAAACTCAGTTTTATATTAACCTTCGGGAACTGGAGAATGGAACTCTTCACCTGTGTGATGGATACTTGCCTGTAGGAATTTAGAATGGGCACAATCTGTGCTTTTTTTGCAGACAACGTATGGTTGTAAGCCTGCAGTCGTGCATATGGTGCACTTAATTGGCTGCTGTATATTAATCTATTAATCATTATTTCTAAAGGTGCTGGTAGAGGTAGGTGATGCCTCACGGCGCCAGAGACCCGGATTTGATCACTACCTCGGCTTCTGTCTGTGCGGAGTTTCCATGCTCTCCCCTTGACCTGTGTGGGTTTCATCCGGGCGCTCTGGTTTCCTCCCACATTCCAAAGACGTGCAGGATTGTAGGTTACTTGGCCTCTATAAAATTGCCCCTAATGTGTAGGCAGTGGGGTAACATAGAACTCGTGTTGACAGGGGATCGAAGGTTGGCCTGGACTCAGTGACTCCATGTTGTATCTCCAAAACTAAAACTGAAAACTGCACTGACGCGTACCATCAAAGAATAAGCACTAAGTGCAATACAATTATGGTGGGATGGTGTTGCATTAACCTATTATTGCAAATCATGTTGTACATTTTGTATGAAAGTTGCATGTACAATAAAGACAACTTACAATTTTTGTTCAGCTGCTGGAGAAGATGATTTACAACCCAACGGTATGAACATTGACTTCTTCATTTTTGGATAACAACCCAACCCTCTCCCCCTTTCTCCCCCCTCTCTTCCCTGTGCCCCACCTAATGCACACACCTTTCTTCCATTATCCCACCCCTTCCCCCTTCCCCCTTCCTCCTAATTCCCCTTCCATCTTTCTCTCTTCCTTGGGCTTCATATTTCACTTCTTGTCACTCCTTCTTTCAAGGCCTTTAATCTTCTTCTCATCTCTGGCCTTTGTCCATTCATCGGTCAAACAAGCTCCCCTTCACCTGTATCCGTCTAACTCTTAGCATAAGAAAATAACTGCAGATGCTGGTACAAATCGAAGGTATTTATTCACAAAATGCTGGAGTAACTCAGCAGGACAGGCAGCATCTCGGGAGAGAAGGAATGGGCGACGTTGCGGGTCGAGACCCTTCTTCAGACTGATGTCAGGGGGGCGGGACAAAGGAAGGATATAGGTAAAGACAGGAAGATAGAGGGAGATCTGGGAAGGAGGAGGGGAAGGGAGGGACAGAGGAACTATCTAAAGGTGGAGAAGTCGACGTTCATACCACCGGGCTGCAAACTGCCCAGGCGAAATATGAGGTGCTGCTCCTCCAATTTCCGGCGGGCCTCACTATGGCACTGGAGGAGGCCCATGACAGAAAGGTCAGACTGGGAATGGGAGGGGGAGTTAAAGTGCTCGGCTAACTCTTGCCAGGCTTTGACCCACCTACACCTCTTCCCCAGCCTACTAGCCCCTCACTACAACGGGTCTGAAAAAAGGTCCCGACCTGAAATGTCATCTTTCTGTGCCTTCCAGAGATGCTGCCTGACCCTCTGAGTTACTCTCTATTTTTATATGTCTATGTACTCCTGATTCATGGCCCAATATTGAATTCTTACAGCTCTAAAGTATATCCTAGTTCTTCACTATATTATTAGTTATCCAAAGGCAAATTGTAACATAAACAAATTACATTCTAATCAGCAAGATAGTAAAATACAATGTGTGAGATAATGATGTACAATTAACCAGACCGTTATAGCATATATGATTAACATACTGAGTGCAGCTAATTGCTCCAATAATCAATAGACGTTGCTGACAAGAGCTGGCGGTTCTTTATTTATAGGATGTCAAAAAGGTGCTGTTTGGTCTGTGCAATAATGTGCTGCATAGCACCACATACAATCCAAGGAGGACAGGACTATTAAATCTAGATTTCACCTTGTTTTTAATTCTTAACACCAAAATGTCAGCATGGCTCTGATCAATATTTTATAGATCCTTCTTTTATTGACTATTTTTTTGTTGTTGTAACTACAGAGGCTTTAGGAGATGTTTCTATCTTCAGTGATGCATAGCGTAGATGCAGGGGTATCAAACCACTTAATTGTGACTTCCTGTGACATACCTAACCCAAAATGGCAATTTAGAAGGTTTGCAGTACTGTACAAGACCCCTGGGATGCTAGTTATAAAATTGCAATTGCTGCACTTAAGGATTATCATCAGCCTCTCAACTCCTTTTTCTAGACATCATGGCTCCAGTTCCATCTGTAAAACTAATACGTCTTTTTAACAGTATGGAAAATATGAATCCAATTCATAACAGATCTATAATACTTCAGGTTTGCAATCAAATGCAAGCTATATATGCAAAACATTCTATTAATACTTGTTTTATATTTAACCAAGCATCATGCTAATTGCTTTCAATCATTTTTAATGGAAATATTTCCAGGCCAATAAATATATTCCATTGCCGTAAAACATTTAGTTTCCAAGTACAACACTCCTGACTTAAGACCTTCGTCCTGGGAGTCAGGAATGCTCAGGTTGCTAACTCTTTGGCGGCAGGGCAGGGAGTTATTTTGATATTTTCTCCACCAACATCTTCAAAGAGTCAAGGTTACAGAGTCAAGAAGTCAAACAGTGCGGAAACAAGCCCTTCGACCCACTTGCCCACGCTGACCAACCACACTAGTCTCACCTGCCTGCGTTTGGCCTATATCCCTTTAAACCTATCCTATCCATGTACCTGTCTAAATGTTTCTTTAATGTTGCGATAGTGTCTACCTCAGCTTATCATCCTTTGTGTAAAAAAAATACCCACTGGTTCCTATTACATCTTTCCCCCCTCACCTTAAACCTATGTTCTCTGGTTCTCGATTCCCCTACTCTGGGCAAAAGACTCCATGCATTTACCCAATCTCTGATTTTGTGCACCTCTATAAGATCATCCCTCATCCTCCTGCGTTCTAAGGAATAAACTCCGAGCTTGCTCAACCTCTCCCTATAGCTCAAGCCCTCAAGAGCTGGCAACATCCTTGTAAATATTCTCTGCAGCCTTTCCAGCTTGACAACATCTTTCCTATAACATGTCTGCAGGATAGGATTAATGGGCGGGGATCGCCAATCAGTGCGGACTAGGTGGGCCAAAGGGCCTGTTTCCGCGTTGTGTCTCCAAACTAAAGTAAACTAAACTAAACTTCAGAATGGAGAGAAGATTAGATTTTGTTAGCCATTTCCTAAAAAATTCTAACACACTGTGTGTTACAAAAAGAGAATGAGAAAACAATCCATTATTTCAATGTTTTCACCAGTGCAAGAGCTGACTTCAAATTGTCTCATACATAGATTTGCACTGAAATATGAGCACAGAATATTTGCCATAAAATCTCATGGGGTTTCTCACTAGAATAAAGAGTACATTAATCCAATACTCATGTCATTGCTTTTTATGTTACAATTTAATTTTAAGTTTCAGCTTCAGGGCGAATACAGGCAATCAGTAGAGTGCTGAAGTTCATAAGTTCATGAGTGTTAGAAGCAGAATTAGGCCATTCGGCCCATCAAGTCTACTCCGCCATTCAATCATGGCTGATCTATCTTTTCCTCTCAACCCCATTCTCCAGCCATCTCCCCACAACCCCTGACACCCGCACTAATCAAAAATCTCCGCTTTAAAAATGCTTAACTAAGTAACTTGTCCTCCACAGTCGTCTGTGGCAAAGAATTCCACAGATTCACCACCCTCAGACTAAAGAAATTGCTCCTCATCTCCTTTCCAAAAGTACGTCCTTTCATTCTGAGATTTATTCTGGGTGTGGGAAAGCTTTTGCATGTAAAGGCCACTCAGCACATTGTGCTGGATGGAACATGTACATGCATACCTGGAGAAAAGGAACAGACGATGTTTCAGGTCAGAACCTTTCTTCAGACTAAAGAAGGGTTCCAACCTGAAATGTCCCCTATTCCTTTCCCTCAGAGATGCTGCCTGCCCGTTGAGTTACTCGAGCATTTTGTGTCTATCTTCTGTATAAACCAACACCCACAGTTCCTTCCCACACAAGTGCCTGACACCTACTATGTGACAAAATGCTACCTTTTTCATAGACAGTAGCCTTTTCAACTTCCTGGTGGTTCAGAAGTGTCAAGTGAAGTTTCTTCTGGAATTTCCTTGAAAGCAAAAGATGTGCACAATCAAACGTCTTCCAAAACGAATAAGAAAGGTTTGCACTTAATTAGTTTCAAGTCTGAGCCGACCACAGAAGCATCTTCAGATACATCATTAGCCATTATCGAAGAAAAGTTTGCAGTGCTTTCTTTCTGCAGCGGTCTGTGGTGGTCTGCACTTATCCAGGGCAAGGAGACAATGGATTGTATGACTTGAGGAAGACCAGTGTGGTCCTCTATCTCTTGCTGCCTACCTTCTTGAGAAGCCCATGTGGAAGAGGAGCACCTTAGCTTTAAAGACTAAGCATTGCTGTTCTTCTGAAGAAGGGTCTCGATCCGAAACGTCACCCATTCCTTCTCACCAGAGATGCTGCCTGTTCCGCTGAGTTACTCCATCATTTTGTGTCTATCTTCGGTGTTCTTCTTCGGTTTAGTTTGGAGATACAGGATGGAAACAGACTCTTCGGCCAACCGTGTCCACGCCGACTAGTGATTCCCATATACTAACACGATGCTACACTCTAAGGACAATTTACAATCTTGACCGAAGCCAATTGACCAACAAACCTGCACACCTTTGGAGTGTGGGAGGAAACCAGAGCACCCGAGGAAAACCCACGCAGATCACGAGGAGAACGTACAAACTCCGTACAGACAGCATCCGTAGTCAAGGTCGAACCTGGGTCTCTGGCGCTGTGAGCAGCAACGCTACCACTGCGTCACCGTGCCAGTCAATATTCCTCGATCAATATTTCTATTGGCAAGAAAACTGTGTGATGTGATGGGACTCGCAAAAAAAGAGTCTGCAATGAATGGGGCTACTTTATCATCTTCTTATGATAGCTGTAAACATTTCTTTATTTGTGTCTTGTTACAATAGGCTTGAACGATCGCAATTTGTCAGTCGTTGACTTGCCGAGCACAGGACTACACTTATGATGTGACTGGAGCACAGGACTACACTTATGATGCCACCAAACACAGCACACACTCCACAACAGCCACCTCTGGCAGAACAACATCAAAAGGAGAATTGCTGCCTGTGCAGCTCAGCGGAGGACAATTACTCGACTTTTCAGTCAATGCCAAAACATTTTTTGTTGTGGTGAAGTGCTGGCCTTTGGAGGCAGTCGGATTTTATAATTCCTGGCCCAACCTATTACAGGTGCTACCTGTTGGGCAAGAATTTCCCATGTTCTAAAGTTAGACAGTATCACACACACACAGTATAGGAGCAAAGAGGTCCTTCTGCACTTGTACAGGGCCCTAGCGAGACCGCACCTGGAGTACTGTGTGCAGTTTTGGTCTCCAAATTTGAGGAAGGATATTCTTGCTATTGAGGGCGTGCAGCGTAGGTTTACTAGGTTAATTCCCAGAATGGCGGGACTATCATATGTTGAAAGACTGGAGAGACTAGGCTTGTATACACTGGAATTTAGAAGGATGAGAGGAGATCTTATCGAAACGTATAAGATTATTAAGGGGTTGGACACGTTAGAGGCAGGAAACATGTTCCCAATGTTGGGGGAGTCCAGAACAAGGGGCCACAGTTTAAGAATAAGGGGTAGGCCATTCAGAACTGAGATGAGGAAAAACTTTTTCAGTCAGAGAGTTGTGAATCTGTGGAATTCTCTGCCTCAGAAGGCAGTGGAGGCCAATTCTCTGAATGCATTCGAGAGAGCTGGATAGAGCTCTTAAGGATAGCGGAGTCAGGGGTATGGGGAGAAGGCAGGAACGGGGTACTGATTGAGAATGATCAGCCATGATCACATTGAATGGCGGTGCTGGCTCGAAGGGCCGAATGGCCTCCTCCTGCACCTATTGTCTACTGTCTATTGTCTATTGATAAAATGTTTTCTACATAGCAAACATATTCACACTCACCTGTAAAAAAACAATGATTCGATACCTCCTCTCAACCACGATCATAAACCCATATGTGCTTATTGTTCTAATACCTTCCGCTAATTGGAAACACCTACATTTTGAACAGCCTTAGTGTTGTGCCATCCTGGAACATGTTGCTCAGCTACATTCTCCAATTGCTCATGCCAATGAAAGAAGCAACTCATGGGCATGGAGCTCCTCGTGCGTTCTTCAGCATATTTGAGGGAAATGTCACGAGGTTTGCTTTTGCATAATCACTCATTTCATCTGATTTCATTTCTCTGTGAAGTATATAGGAAAGATTGAGAAGCTATGGAACCGATGTAATATTTCTAGCCAAAGTCATATCTGTGCTGTTTAAACACAATATGTATAAGAAAATAATTGCAGATGCTGGTACAAATCGAAGGTATTTATTCACAAAATGCTGGAGTAACTCAGCAGGTCAGGCAGCATCTCGGGAGAGAAGGAATGGGTGACTTTTCGGGTCGAGACCCTTGAAGGCAAGTTGGCAGTTTCTCTTTTCTGAAGGACATGAGTTAATGAGTTTGGTATTTACAGCAAATAGTAGATCTCATGTTTATTTTCCTGCCAAAATGTCAAAATGTCAATATGTCAAAATGCCAAAATGTCAACACGGGCAAACAGCATGGTTTCTACATGGCACAGATGATAGAGTTGATACAGAACCACATACCCACGTTTGATACTGATCTCAGTTGCTATCTGTGTGGAGTTTGCACGTTCGACCTGTGCGCATGTTAGTTTTCTCCGGATGCTCTGGTTCTTCCCACATTCCAAAGACGTGCAGGTATGTCTGTGAATTATCCCTAATGTGTAGGATAGAACTAGATGTTCGTTGGTCAGCACAGAATCGGTGGCACTAAAGTTTTCTTTGTACATTGCAAATAAGTGTTTGTAGGCTAATGGCCCTCTGTAAAATGCTTCCTAATGTGTAGGGAGTGAGTGTGAACAAGTGTGAATGGGTGATCAATAGTCAGCGTGGACTGAAGGGCCTGTTTCCATGCTCTATCTCTAAACTAGACTTAAAATAATTCTACTTCACAACTGACCAGAACAGATTGAGAATGATCAGCCATGATCACATTCAATGGTGGTGCTGGCTCGAAGGGCCGAATGGCCTACTCCTGCACCTATTGTCTATTGTCTATAAACTCACAAACATTGGCTTCTGTCTTGTTTCTCCATCAAAAAAGCAAAAACAGGTATAGATTTAAATTTGACTCAATTTTGCGCATGTTTTCTGAAACTCCTTCTGGATTAATCCAAATCAACATTTGTTAAAATATAGACCCTACTTTAGTATAGTTTTGACAAGTTAACATTCGTTGAGCGGCAATCAATGAAGAAAGTGCTTTTTTTTTATTCTTGCCTTCCAGCATGAATGGTAATGATGTTACGAAGAAATGTGGCATTAAGACACTGAAGAAGCATTTGGCTCTATTCCAGCATAAAGCAAACTGAAAGACATCGAAAGAAGTAACGCAGCATTTTCAGCCCGTGTGCAGAGTAGAAAAGTGTAGGAAGAAACTGCTGATGCTGGTTTACAATGAAGATAGACACAAAATGCTGGAGTAACTCAGCGGGGCAGGCAGCATCTATGGCGAGAAGGAATGGGTGACGTTTCGGGACGAGACCCTTCAGACTGAAGAACTAGTGAAGCACAGACCAACGTTGGTCTTCAGACTGAAGAAGGCCCAAACCCGAAACATCACCCAGAGAGGCTGCCTGTCCTGCTGAGTTACTCCAGCATTTTGTGTCTACCTTCGATTTAAACCAGCATCTGCAGTTCTTTCCTACACACTATGCTGCCTGTCCCACTGTTACTCCAGCATTTAGTGTCAGCATAGGAGAAAAGCTCAGTTAATAGGGGGGGGGGGGGTTCAGAGGTAGGCTAAAGCTTCAGAGAAGGGCCAAGATACATCGAGGCGTGAGGAAGAGATCCAGGATTATAAACTTTTTTGGGGAAATTTGTGCACTCCCACCATCGGGGAAAAAGGTACAGTAGTCTAAAAACTCCTGGTTCACCAGGTTCAAAATGGCTCCCTCCCAACAACCATCAGGCTCTTGAACACGACACAACACTACCTCAACCATGAACTATGGACTAGAAAGGAGATGAGGAAGTGGTGGTGAATCTGTGGAATTAATTGCCGCAGATGGCTGTGGAGGCCAAGTCATTGGGTATTTCTAAGGTGGAGATCGACAGATTCTTGATTAATAAAGATGTCTAGGGTTGTGGGGAAAAGACAGGAGAATGGGGTTTAGAGGAAAGATAGATTAGTCACATTTGAATGGCAGAGTAGACCTGATGGGCCAAATGGCCTAATTCTGATCCAAGAACTAATGAAATGAAACTGTGGATCGAACCTTCAGCTCTGCCATTGGAATGAGAGGCTACATTAAGTATCTACAGTGGACTTTGCATTTGTGATAGAATTCTAAGAGTGCAAATCAGCAGATCTGCAAATGTGCTGTCTCGGTTGATGTATGTTCCATCTACTTGACTACTTTTTGTAGGCCATTGAGTTTGATGGCAATTAATTGATTGTTAAGTCGCTAATCCATAAAATCCGCAAAGACTGGTGTTGCAACTAAATTACATGTCTCACAATAACTGCAGTCTGATGTTATCATTGGGTATTTCACCCTAAAATGTGTTTATCTTTACCATTGGTGTCACACATCACAACCATAACATTCAACACGTCAATCCTGTCAGTCTACCGAAAATATATTGAAAGGCATTTTTAAAAGACTGTACGAGCTTTTGATGGAAGCCTTTTACCAGAACCATTTTTCAATGTTTTACCATGTTTAATTGCATCATTTGTCTCAATAAATTAGTCGAGTTCAATGTTAACAGACTAAAACTTTGGCAATCCACATCGTATATAATGGACCACTTTCAATAAATACTGATAGCCTAGGATTTATACTGTGCAATATTGGCCCATGAACACAACATATCTACATTAACTACTATTTTAACAACAATATCTGTTAGCACCTCAGTTAAAATAATTTCATTTGAATGTACTAAGCATTAGACAATATCACACCGCTGTTCAACTTGAATAACATTCAAATGGAATTATAAGGACAAAGAATTGACTTTGATGTTTTGGAACTAAACATGATAATCATCTGCTTCTTCACATATAGATCTACTGAAAGTCAATTTTTCTGCCTATGTTGCAGAGAATATAATCTTCAGCTGATAGATACATATTTAGTATAGTTTAGTTTAGAGATACAGTGCGAAAACAGGCCCTTCGGTGGCGCAGCGGTATTGCTGCCTTACAGCGCCAGAGACACGGGTTCAATCCTGACGGCGGGTACTGTCTGTATGGAGTTTGTACGTTCTCCACATGAACTGTGTGGGTTTTCTCCGGGGGCTCCGGTCTCCTCCCACACTCCAAAGACGTACAGGTTTGTACATTAATAGGCTTGGTATAAATGTAAATTGTCCCTAGTGTGTGTAGGATAGTTGTTAATGTGCGGGGATCGCTGGTCGGCGCGGACTTGGTGGGCCGAATGGCCTGTTTCTGCGTTGTATCTCCAAACACACTCAGTTATCCCACTTTCCCATTCCCGACACACTGGGGCAACTTGCAAAGGGCCAATTAACCTACAAACCAGCACGTCTTTGGAATGTGGGAGGAAATCACAGGACACCCAAGGAGAACATGCAAACTCCACGCAGACAGCACCCAGGGTCAGGATCGAACCCTGGTCTCCGGTGCCACAAGGCAGCGGCTCTACCAGCTGCGCCACTGCGCTGCCAACAGGTGACGCAACCCAGAGACAACAAATATCTGCACATTGAAATCCAGCCTAAGGAATGCAGGGCAGACAGATCAGCGGAGTCAGGGGGTATGGGGAGAAGGCAGGAATGGGGTACTGATTGAGAATGATCAGCCATGATCACATTGAATGGCAGTGCTGGCTCGAAGGGCCGAATGGCCTCCTCCTGCACCTATTGTCTATTGTCTATTGTCTATCATGACACACAACTCCGATGGACGACTGCTGACATTTTGGAGCTGCTCAGGTCAGCAATTCATGTTGAGCGTTATAAAGCTGATCGGCCAACAGCAGAGGGAAGTTCCCTGCCAACATTCCAGCAACGCTGCTTAGACAGATCATCAACTGCGATCAGGTTGGATGCTGATTTATGTCCATGGTCTGTGCTCCAACTGTAGGAGTGTCTCCAGTCGCCAAACGGTCAGCTCCAAGGATTTTTACTGACTACCACTCATCTGCAAAAACAAATTAGTCTCGAGCACAGATGCATTATTAAGCACTGTCTTTGGCTGGAACAGGGAGGAGGAGGAAGAGCTCTCGATGGGAGGGTATATCATCTTAATAGTGTTTAGGAAGCAATTCTCTTTCCCGGGCTATAGCAAGGAACATTGTTCATGATTGCTCAACTCCTTAAGATCTTGAGCACTGATATGTTCCATCTGCTTTCGCCACCACTGCAAACTTAGAGCAGGGCAGGAGTTGCATTGATAGTGGCTACCATGGTGACCAAGGCAATTATTTTTTATTACAAACAACTAGCTCCTTTCAGTCTGGGGCTGTAGATATTTGCAACATCTCATAGCTTTTTATCCATGGGCATGTCACATTAGCTCAATGTTCAACGACATCCAAAGGCATTTAATTTTTCAAGACCTACACAAAGAGCTGGAGTAACTCAGCGGGCCAGGCAGCATCTCTGGAGAAAAGGAATGGGTGATGAGTTCATTTGCAGATTAAAGGATAACCAAATCCAGGTTTTTACAGATATTAGACCTAATGCTTGCATGGCGTGCCCAATAACCAATGACAATGGAAATTCAAGATGGGCACTCAAGAGTCCTGAGATTGGTGGTGAATCTGTGGAATTCTTTGCCGCAGACGGCTGTAGAGTCCGAGACAATGGGCATTTTTAAAGCAGGGATTGATAGGCTCGTGATTAGTAAAGGTGTCAAAGGTTACGGGGAGAATGCACAAGAATGGAGTTGTGAAAGGCAAGTAGATCAGCTATGATTGAGTGATGGAGCAGACTTGATGGTTTGAATGGCCTAAATCAGCTGCTATGTCTTGTGATATTACAGCTCCAGGAGAATCCGATCCCACTGCAGTTTGAATGTGTTCCAGAGAAGCCTCCTTGTCTTTTGTACAAATACAAAGCATCTTTCTTACTGTTCATCATGGGTGGTATGGTGATGCAGTGGGAGAGTTGCTGCCTTAGTGTGCTAGAGACCCAGGTTCGATTCTGACTGCGGGTGCTGTCTATATGGAGTTTGTCCGTTCTCCCTGTGACCACACGGCTGCTCCGGTTTCCTCCCACACTCCAAAGACACACGGGAATTGGCTTCGGTAAAACTATAACGTCTCCTGTGCGTAGGATAGTGTTAGTGTAAGGGGTAATCGCTGGTTGGTACGGACTTGATGGGCCAAAGGGCCTGTTTCTGCGCAGTAACTCTAAAGTCTAAAGTCCACTAAAGCTCTACGAAGGAGTCCAAGAATCTTGGACCTCACTTTTTCTCGTGTTGTGTCATTATTCCCCATTTTCCCCGGGATCTCCGGTTTCCTCCCACACTCCAAAGACGTACAGGTTTATAGGTTAATTGGCTTTGGTAAAATTGTAAATTGTCCCGAGTGTGTGTAGGATAGTGTAAATGTGCGGGAATCGCTGGTCGGTGCAGACTCGACGGGCAGAAGGGCCTGTTTTCGCGCTGTATCTCTAAACTAAACTACTTGACTCAGCGGAGAAAATAGAACTAACATTCTTGTTTACATTTTAAATTCCATCAGTAATAATAATCCATATAATAAGCACCAACTCAAGCAATGTTATTTTACAACGTTGTATCTCAGTTCCAAAGGGCGACCCTGCCTGTGATTCCATATTTATTATTACAGCTTCTGCAGACTGAGTATAAGGGTTTGTGATCAATAGTGACTGGTTCCAACTGCATTCACTTGCCTTTCCAGCGGTCAAAAAAATGACACTGAAAACTTTGTGTGTTACTTTGTAAGAAACACTCGGAGCTGAGCGTGTGCATTGTGTGGAACGAGATGGTTGAACAATGGTACAAAAAATTTATTGCAAAAAATCCTCACAATACCTGGGAATCCGATTATTAGTATTTTATCGTTAAAAAGGGCGGCACGTTGGCGCAGCGGTAGAGTTGCTGCCTTACAGCGCCTGAGACCCGGGTTTGTTCCTGACTACCCGGGTGCTGTCTGTGCGGAGTTTGCACCTTCTCCCTGTGACTGCCTGGGTTTTCTCCGGGTGCTCCGGTTTCCTCCCGCTTTCCAAAGACGTGTGGGGTTGTTGGTTAATTGGCCTCTGTAAATTGTCCCTAGGTAGGATAGAATTAGTGTGTGGCGTGATTGTTGGTCGGAGGGCCGAAGGGCCTGTTTCCACGCTGTATCTCTAAAAACTCAACAAAAACAAATAGCTCCGGTGTTTTTTATGTGAGCAAAAAGGTGCTGGGATGAAAATCATTCCTTTCTGTTGCTATGTACAGTGAATCATCAAACTATCAGATTGCTATACACCTGTACTGTATCTGAGATGCTAATCTAATATATATCTCAGTGCTTATGTACAGTGATACTTGTACTGAACTAAACACAAAAATGAATTTCACTGTTCTACGGTACCTGTGACAAAGAAAGTCCCATACCATTGGATGTTTAAGGTGTTTAAGGGCCTGACTGCCTATTTTAATTAATACATTTTATTTTTTTAACTTTAGCAATCTTTTTATAATATTATAAATGCTACAAAATTTGTAAATCGAGTATTTAACTTCTTAGGAGTGCCATCTGAGTACCATCACAAAAAATAGCGGTGATTCTGACAATGGAAATGAAAATTATAGGCAGCTAATTATAATGGGAAAAAAAATACTGAACACATTTTTCTTTATATAGAACAATGAAATCATCATCTTGTTTTAAGTCACCAGTTAGAAACTTTAGATATTGGAGGCAGAGTACATAAGCAGTCATTTAAGCTGCCATTGCCATTTTATTTTAGAGATACAGTGCAGAAACAGGCCATTCGGCCCACCGTGTCCGCACCGACCAGCGATCCCCACACACTAACACCATCCTACACACACCAAGGGAAAATTTACAATTTTTTAACCAAGCCAATTAACCTACAAACCTGCACGTCTTTGGAGTGTGGCAGTGAAACCGGTACACCCGGGGAAAACCCACGCAGGTCACAGGGAGAACGTACAAACTCCATACAGACGGTACCTGCAGCCAGGATCGAACCCAGGTCTCTGTTGCTGCACTACCTTGCCACCTAAGAATGGAAATGATAATTACTGGCAGCTAATTAAAATGGAAGAAAAATACTGAACACATTTTTCTTTTGGGTGGAACAACGAAATGATCATCTTGCTTTAAGTCACCAGTTAGAAACTTTAGATATTGAAGGCAGAGTACATAAGCCTTTGCCATAAGCCTTTGGCATTTACTGAAATCACAGCAGATCGGATCTTTGGCCTTAACTCCATATTCCTGAGAAAGAAACAGTAAATGCGGGAAACACTTGGCAGGTCAGTCAGCATCTGTGCAAAGAGAAACAACTAATGTTTCAACTCCTGGACCCTTCACCAGAACTGGAAAGAGAGAAAGCAAGTTCCTTTTTATAGGTTCTTGATTTGTCGGGTGACAGGGGTTATGGGGAGAAGGCACGGTGGCACAGCGGTAGAGTTGCCGCCTTACAGCGAATGCAGCGCCGGAGACTCAGGTTCGATCCCGACTACGGGCGCCGTCTGTACGGAGTTTGTACGTTCTCGCCGTGACCTGCGTGGGTTTTCTCCGAGATCTTCGGTTTCCTCCCACACTCCAAAGACGTACAGGTATGTAGGTTAATTGACTGGGTAAATGTAAAAATTGTCCCTAGTGGGTGTAGGATAGTGTTAATGTGCGGGGATCGCTGGGCGGCGCGGACCCGGTGGGCCGAAGGGCCTGTTTCCGCGCTGTATCTCTAAATCTAAATCTAAAAAAAAAACTAAAAGGCAGGAGAATGGGGTTGGGAGGGAAATCAGCCATGATTGAATGGCGGAGTAAACTTGATGGGTTGAATGGCCTAATTCTATTCCTATCACTTATGAACTTAACAGTAGCACTAAAAGTGAGAAGGTATGGCTGGTACAAAGAGGACATCACAGAAAGGGTGAGACTAAAGTACTTATGGCGGCAGTTAGAAACCAATTATACTTCTTAGTCACAATCCATATTATCCCAGTCACCTTTATCCTCAGTATCTCATTTCAGAACATTGACAAGAGAACTATCTAAAATTAGCAGAGCAAATATAAATTTGCAAAAATAAAATTCAGTTACATGACACACAAATTGCTCAGTAAATCTTTCATTTTCTGTTACTACTTGGAAATTAGCCTCATTTTTACCAAAGTAAGATTTTTTTAAGCTTTGTTCAGAGTTTATTAGATTTTCTTAAAAATAATCTCTGTTCTTATGTTAGTTCTTTTACTCATTATAATTGTTTTATGACTTCACACATTAAAAAATATCAAATCATAAACACAGGTAAAACAAGGCGATTTGAATCCTGTTTTTCTTTATTGACTGCTTCAGTAATTTGATTTGCATCCTTAAATAGTTAATACACGACTTTATTTGATTATCTGATGTTCACTGACATCAAAATACAATTAAATTAATATTGCACTATAATTAATTCTGAGTGTAGGTTCAGTTGGGTCCTGCAGGATTAAGTTTTACTTCAAGAGAAAAAATAGTAGGTGTTTTATTCCCATAAAACAGAAGTGCACTACTTATGCTCAGTGGTTTAGAAGCCGTACACCTTCACTTTAAAGGTTTATCACAAAATTCTGGAGTAACTCAGCAGGTCAGGCAGCATCTAGGAGAGAAGGAATGGGTGACGTTTCGGGTCGAGACCCTTCTTCAGACCCGAAACGTCACCCATTCCTTCTCTCCTAGATGCTGCCTGACCTGCTGAGTTACTCCAGCATTTTGTGATAAACCTTCGATTTGTACCAGCATCTGCAGTTATTTTCCTACACGCCTTCACTTTAAACATTCAGTGAGAAGAATATGTGTCAAAGGCTACAGTAAAGTCCAGGCATAGGAAGCTATAAGTGTTATCATTGAAGCAGGATGTAAAGCAGGAATAAACACAACATGGCACTCCTAAGAAGTTAAATATTCGATTTACAAATTTTGTAGCATTTATAATATTATAAAAAGATTACTAAAGTTTTAAAAATAAAATGTATTAATTAAAATAGGCAGTCAGGCCCTTAAACACCTTAAACATCCAATGGTATGGGACTTTCTTCGTCACATGTGAAATTCATTTTTGTGTTTAGTTCAGTACAAGTATCACTGTACATAAGCACTTAGATATATGGTTTAAGACAATTACTTAGCTAGACTTGCCCCTGATAATTATGGTATTATTGTTGTAGACTCATTATTGTGAAATTCTTGATAAATCCATTCTATCTGTAACCCTTTTGAAATTTGGACTATTTTATTTGATATAAATTTCCACATTAATTCAGTGTTTTACGGGCTTCGAGCAGAACATTTTCTTTGCAAACATCAGTTTTGCTTTAAAGGCAAGCGGATACCTTGATCGGTATTGAAGGGACCAAAGAGGCAGCAGATGCTGGAATCTGGAACAGGAAACACACTGCTGAAAGCTCGGAGGCTCGGGCTACGTTTGTCGATGGAATGGAATTGTCAATGCTCTGGGTCGAAACCTGGCATCAGGTCCTGACACTGGTCTTCAAGGCAAAACAATGACCATTCCTCACCATCCACATGACATTGAATGCCCACTGAGTTTCTCCAGAAGACCGATAAATTGGCAACTTAACCATTTCTGAGCTTAACCATAATTTTTCAAAGCACTACCTGACCACAAATATATGGTGAAAAATATAAGTTACAATCACTGATGTCAAAAATAATTTTATAATCACACATCCTAAGCAAATATATTACTCATTTATGAACTGTAGCTTTTAAAGTACTTAATGAATCGATTGCCCAGCTTTAAAAATACTTCTACCACATGCTTATATCAGCATCGTAACTTGGGCAAAGTCCAATTAAATATAATATATATTTCTTAGAGATACATCGTGGAGAGAGGCACTGGTGGCATTGAACACACATGGATACACACACACGCATACACATGTACATACACACGTGCACAAAGCTGGCTGGAAAATCCACATGACATTGAATGCCCACGACTTGCACGCTGGTTTTCATAACCCACATTGAATTTTAGCAAGTTTTCTTTTAAATTAATTTTGAGTTAAATCCAATTCAAGTTCGCTGTAGGTGAATGAATGCAACACAATCCTTGGCCTCGCACACCATCATACATTCAACAAAACGTTGGGCAGCACGGTGGCGCAGCGGTAGAGTAGCTGCCTCACAGCGCCTGAGACCCAGGTTCAATCCTGGCTACAGGTGCTGTCTGTATGGAGTTTGTACATTCTCCCCATGACCTGTGTGGGTTTTCTCTGGGATCTCCTGTTTCCACCCACAATCCAAAGAGACCTACAGGTTTATAGGCAAATTGGCTTCGGTAAAATTGTAAAATTGTAATTTTAAAGGGTTCTTTAAAAGATTGATCGCTGGTCGGCGTGGACTCGATGGGCCGAAGGGCCTATTTCCACGCTGTATCTCTAAACTAAAGCAAACTAAAACCATTTGTACATGGGGTGATATAAATGAGAGACCGACACACTTACACCTGTTTAATGCTTGTTAGCAAAAATTAGTTATCTCCTAGTCTCCATTTTCTTTTGAATCTGCCCCATCTCTCATTTAATTACATTTTATTTTTAAAAGTTGCGACTTCTTACGAAACTTCTTGCGAAACTACATTACGTGCCGTTTATTTAGTTTAGTTTAGTGATCCAGCGAGGAAACAGGCCCTTCGGCCCACCGAGTCCAGGATGACCAGTGAGTCCTGCATATTAACCCTATCAGACACACTAAGGACAATTTTACAATTATACCAAGCCAATTAGCCCACAAATCCGTATGCCTTTTGGAGTGTGGGAGTAAACCGAATATCACGAAGAAAACCCACGTGGTCACTGGGAGAACGTACAAACTCCGTACAGGCAGCACCCGTAGTCGGGATCGAACCCGGGTCTTCGGCGCTGCAAGCGTTGTAAGGCAGCATCTCTACTGCTGCGCCACTCTGCCATTTGTGTTTGAGCACCTTTCTTTAATCACCCCTCCTGTATCAAAGGTGTCAAACTAAGAATAAAGGGGAAGGCCATTTAAAACTGAGGTGAGAAAAAAACCTTTTTCACCCAGAGAGTTGTGAATTTGTGGAATTCTCTGCCACAGAGGGCAGTGGAAGCCAATTCACTGAATGGATTTAAAAGAGAGTTAGATAGAGCTCGAGGGGGCTAGTAGAATCAAGGGATATGGGGAGAAGGCAGGCACTGATTGTGGATGATCAGCCATGATCACAATGAATGGTGGTGCTGGCTTGAAGGGCCAAATGGCCTCCTCCTGCACCTAGTTTCTATGTTTCTCTGTGTCCCTGCACATTGGTGCAAAGTTCACCATCGTGTTCCCACCCTTGCTCCATGCCATTCCATTAGCATGCACCTATTCAGGGGCTGCTACAGAATTTAAACAATATATATTTCCCTCCCAACAACAGCAGAACAGAATTATTTGGTTTTTTTTGCTGCATTTATAGAAGATTGGCCTCTTTTGTGCAGAGATTTCAAGCATGGCGTGAGTTGTGTGCATACAGGAAAATCAGGAGGTAAGGGTGACAGTTCCATGCCGATTGTCGATCCATTTAAATGAATAGACAATAGACAATAGGTGCAGGAGTAGGCCATTCGGCCCTTCGGCCCTTTGAGCCAGCACCGCCATTCAATGTGATCATGGCTGATCATTCTCAATCAGTACCCCGTTCCTGCCTTCTCCCCATACCCCCTGACTCCGCTATCCTTAGGAGCTTTATCTAGCTCTTTCTTGAATGCATTCAGAGAATTGGCCTCCACTGCCTTCTGAGGCAGAGAATTCCACAGATTCACAACTCTCTGACTGAAAAATAGGTGAAGATCAAGTCAGCAGCATTCTCCACCCAATTTTCCTCCCCTCCATTCAAACAGTACCTGACATCAAAGTCTTGTAAAAATTCTGCCCCACAACTATCTAGTTATAACAGAATCTTTCAACTTTGCCAATTTAAACATCACTCCCCTTTGTTCAACGGAATAATGAGCTCAGTGTGAATCCTGCAGGGGTTTTTTTTACCACAGTGGATTAAGCACCCACATTGCAAATGTTTGCAGCAAAATTGCATATTCTAATACAGTCGATGAAATTATCAGAAAACCAATGGTTGGAATTGTCCAGCATAAAATTGTTGGATTAACAGAGTTGGAGACCACGTTGAAAGAATGCCCACAAACACGGTCACCGTGGCACAGCGGTAGAGTTGCTGCCTTACAGCGAATGCAGCGCCGGAGACCCGGGTTCGATCCTGACTATGGGGCTGTCTGTACGGAGTTTGTACGTTCTCCCTGTGACCTGCGTGGGTTTTCTCCAAGATCTTTGGTTTCCTCCCGCACTCCAAAGACGTGCAGGTATGTAGGTTAATTGGCTTGGTATAAATGTAAAAATTGTCCCTAGTGGGTATGGGATAGTGTTTTTTTTTAAATTGTCCCTAGTGTGTATAGGATACTTCTTGTATGGTCCCTGGTGGACTCTTCGGAAGTGATGGCCACAAGATACAAGATACTATTTTGATGAGACAATTTAGAACGGAGATGAGGAAAAACTTTTTCAGTCAGGGAGTTGTGAATCTGTGGAATTCTCTGCCTCAGAAGGCAGTGGAGGCCAATTCTATGAATGCATTGAAGAGAGAGCTAGATAGAGCTCTTAAGGATAGCGGAGTCAGGGGGTATGGGGAGAAGGCAGGAACGGGGTACTGATTATCATATCATATCATATATATACAGCCGGAAACAGGCCTTTTCGGCCCTCCAAGTCCGTGCCGCCCAGTGATCCCCGTACATTAACACTATCCTACACCCACTAGGGACAATTTTTACATTTACCCAGCCAATTAACCTACATACCTGTACGTCTTTGGAGTGGATTGTGGATGATCAGCCATGATCACATTGAATGGCGGTGCTGGCTCGAAGGGCCGAATGGCCTCCTCCTGCACCTATTGTCTATTGTCTATTGTCATAGTTCTTTTCTTCCTTAACATAATTTAAGTATCTTGCCATTTACTCACAGAATTGAGCAAAGACCAATTATATTTACTTGAATGCAGAATATAATTTTACAATAATCTTCAGCTGAAGTTGATACCATATCAGGATTTCCCACACACCCCACCCCTCCCCTCCCCCCAACCTGTAGCGTTATTAGAGAGGAGGTGCGTTACTATTTTAATAGCTAAATGTCTTAGAATTCATCAGCAGAGCTGCGATATTATCAGAAGAAAGATGAAACATAATCTTTCTTTTTGGGGTCCAATTCATTAATGAAAAGATTATCAATTCTGCTCTTATAGGATAACAAAGGTATGAATACTGAGATCAATACACTGAATTGATTTTTTTCACTGGCAACCTGTTTTAACATAAGTTGACGACTTTATATTGGGTGATTGGAGCACACCTTTGATGCAGCAGATAGCAGTGTGAAGCAGGCAGGAGAGATCAGAGGCTGACCATCACCCTCCTACACCGGCCCCTCCTGCCCCAACACAAGCCCCCTTTCCCCAGATCAAGGTGTCATGTGAGAGAAGTCGGTGCATTGTTCCACCAGAGGCGAAAGAAGGGGCCACACAGTGGCGGAGCGGCTGATAAAGACATCAGAGTTGCTGGAGTAATCTCCTGACACCTTAGCCCAGCGAGGGGGCATATTGGGACTGTGGTTGGCGTGGTGTGACGGGCAAGACCACCCCGATCAAAATGACAAGGGGCGGCCACTTGGACAAATCAAAGCAGAAGAAAGTAATTTTCAATAAATTAAAGAAATCTCCATGGAAATTAGCATGAGACACTTTATAATCTTCAGCTTTTCATTGCCGATAAGGGTCACTGGTTTAGGATTTTTTTACTTTTTCTTCTAATTATTCCCTTCAAAGAGCATGGGTGTTTTTTCTTTTTCTTTTTCTTTTTCTCTCTCTCTCTCTCTCTCTCTCTCTCTCTCTCTCTCTCTCTCTCTCTCTCTCTCTCTCTCTCTCCCCCCTCTCTCCTCCTCTCTCTCCCCCTCTCTATCTCTCTCTCTCTCTCTCCTTTCTATCTCTCTCCTTTCTCTCTCTCTCTCTCTCTCTCTCTCTCTCTCTCTCTCTCTCTCTCTCTCCTTTCTATCTCTCTCTCTCTCCTCTCTCCTTTCTATCTCTCTCCTTTCTATCTCTCTCTCTCCTTTCTATCTCTGGTATCTTCTTACATTTAACTGTGTCGAATGTCAGTCGCACTGAAACACAAAAAAAATCCTCAACCCTTCTGTTTAACAAGCTGCTACCCATTTAACAGGCACAGCTTCTGTGACAAGAAGCAAGTTAGGGTGAAGGAGACACCATTTTTCTTCCCCCCCCCCCCCCCCCAACTTATTTCAAACAGCCAACTCAAAATTTAATGTCGAAACAAACAAAGCTGGACGAGTTTCCGTGAAGACAGAGGGAACTGACCAAATGCTTGTGCAGATGTAAACGTTGGAGAAGGTAACAACGATGGCAAATCATTCAGAAGGTTCTGCCACTTTAACATTAAAGCTCTTTCGATTAGTGGCCGCGATCTCAATGGAACACTTTCACAGGAGAGGTAGTTTGACAGACTCCATCGAAGGGATCTAAAGCACTCACTGCACCGCAGTGTGATCACACACAGCATGCCCACTGGTGCCACATTCTTAATGATACGAAATTACAATTTAGCCATCCTCCCATGTGGGCGGACTTTGCTTCGCCGAGGCCACAAAAGGACATGAGCAAGGTGATTTGAACTCTTTGTTAACTGAACCACTTGGCAGTTCAGAACACAATACACTTCTCCAGCGAGTCCGGGGTTAATTGTTGTCTTTAAATTAAATTGTTTCAATGAATATTGAGCGTCCTAATTCTTACCACCTGGCCAAATTCACTACTCTAGATTAACCAAGAGTGAGCTGTTAAGCGTCTCTCCAGGAAGGACCCATGCCTTGGAGAAGACTTTCAATGGCCCAGGTCGAATATAACAAGCACTGATATTCAACCCAACGAGGGAAGACAAATAAATAATTACTCTAGATATTAATTGCATGAAAATTAGCCGGCAATGTCGAATGCGTGCTTTATTTCCACGTTTCAACTTCACACAAAAGCCTTATTTCTATCTATTGCGTTAATTTTTTTTCATATGAAGGTAAGGAGACGTTTCAATACTCCACCATCCGTCAGGTAATCAAATTAGCTTGCTAAAATGAAACTGACAGCTGAAGAGATCTGTAGTCACAGGTAAGTGTTACCTAGTTAAACCTAATGAAATATCACAAGCACTTATGCCTAATCACGTCTGAGTGTACGTTTCTGAAAAGTTTGTTAAATGTTACTGTGAATAGGTTACACATTAGCACTAATTAGGAGTGCCACAGCCCCTCGGGTGTTTAATAAACTTGTGCAGTTGGACTAAGTTTATGTGAATATTCTTCTGCTCTCACTTTCCGCTTTAGTGCCTTTGAATTCCACGGTAGGACTACAGTATTGCAGAAAGAAAAGAACATTAATGCAGTTCGAACCGAATGATGATAGAGCGATATATCCCAGGAATACTCAGAAAACCAGGGCTGGGGTTGTATCACAAGAACAATATGCTTGACACACAATTATTATTGTTCTGATAATTCGACCAATATCAGGAACAAATTAAAGTAATCAATAGGATTCATAATAAATTTGAAAAATAATTCTGGCCTATTAATCACAACGATATTAATAATATCCATGTGCAAAATATGTGATAAACAGCATTGAAAATTGGTATTTTTATGCAGAGCGAATATTTCTTCTTGCATTCATTTATTCTCATTACAATCTGCAAATAGTGAACGTACTCCTCGGTACAAATCTGTTCCGCACAAAAGACATTGGGCTATTTGAGAAACTCTGGCAGCTAATGTTAAAGTCTGTTGCGATATTTAGAAATGGAATATTTAAAAAAAATACATACATGGAAGTTAATTTGCTTCACTCAGTATCTTTCGGGGGAGGTGGGGGGGATAAAAGAAAATTTGGAGAGATTACGTTAACCTTTCTTTTCTTAAACCACATCTTCCAACCCCTACCATTCTGTGTCTGCAGATAGCCGAACATAGGAGAAAAAACTTTAACCTATCAACATCTATCTGTTTTATGGTAGAACTGAAAAATAACCTCAAATCTATTAAATCTATTAGGCAGTCTTAGATTTCTGAAGTCTTAAGTTATAAAACTGATTTGATTTTTATTTGTTTCGTACCAGGTAGGTATGACTAACAAAATATCATTCAAACTATTTTTCTCTTTTAGTTATACCTCGTCTACATTTAGCGCACAATATAGGAGATCATAACCATACTACTGATTCGGCTTTTTAATGTCCCTACAGCGGTGCCAAAATTGGCATTAACAAGGGGAAACTTGTATCAAAAATGCAAGTCTGCCTTGCAAAAAATAGGAATGTTAGAAAAAGCAAAAATTAACCTTAAGCTTATCGAGAACATAAAAATAATATTTAACAATGATCGATTTTCTAAGATGGCTTTTCATTATACCACAATCTTTTATGGTAGATTGATATCTTCAGGACAAAATTAAACAAATCCTATAATATGTTTCCTATAATATTGTTCTGGCATTAATTTGTATACAAGATTATTCATATAATATGTTTAATAGTTGGAATTCAAAGACCCTGTTATAAATATGCTGCACAAACTGCTACATGTGACGATGCAATTATGAGGTATGAATTTTTAGTTATTGTAAGTTTTGTGGACGGAGGGAAAAAAAAGGCTTCAATTACATTTCAAAATTCACAGTCTTCAGTGAGTTTTTGAAGAGGATTAATTCAAGATATCGCAGTTTGAAATAATCCTGTGTTGCGTAATTTAAAGAATTTTAATGCATACTAACACGCACACACTGAACTAATCAATTGGTCACAATCAATTTATAAACTGTTATTGCTTTAGGATTTTTATTTCATTGTCCTTTACGAATCAGCATGAAAATAAAGCCATGTTTAGCTTTATTCCACAAAGCAGAGACTTTTATTCTATGGACAAGTCCTAAAAAAGAAATTGGTTTTGCCCTCATGCAATGCTGCAGGATAACACTGAGATAGATGCCCAGCAAGACTGCAAGGGAATTCCTTCAGGCCTGCCCTCATCACTGCCTGCATCATTACCCTTCCACCTATTTCATGCCACCATGTCTTGCACGCGTCTTCGGGAAGACCAGAGTGGCTTTCCTTTAAGTCTAAGAGTTAAGAGAAGAGTTTGTCGGACAGTTGGTTCAAAGGCTGGATTGGGGGTGTTCTGAATGTCCGAGAACACCAGAACTTTCACTTTGGTGGTTTATAATGTCACGGGGACTGGGTTGAATGACATCTCCTTGTTAGTCACTGCCTGCTACGTCTATTATCCCAGATGTCCAGCACGTCGCTGGTTGATTTGCAATTTAAAACTTTGTTCCATCGTCGTCGAAATATGTGGTTAAGATATGTGATAACGCCATGCGTCAGTTTTATATTACAATAACCCAAATTGGTAACCCACCCCACATTTTTGTTTACATACATATACATGTATATATATATATATATATATATATATATATATATATATTCACAAACTGCTGGAGTAACTCAGCAGGTCAGGCAGCATCTCGGGAGAGAAGGAATGGGTGACGTTTCGGGTCGAGACCCTTCTTCAGACTGATGTCAGGGGGGCGGGACAAAGGAATGATAATATGCATATACGTATATATATATATATATATATAGTATAAGAAAATAACTGCAGATGCTGATACAATGACATCAGTCTGAAGAAGGGTCTCGACCCGAAATGTCACCCATTCCTTCTCTCCTGAGATGCTGCCTGACCTACTGAGTTACTCCAGCAGTTTGTATATATATATATATATATATATATATATATATATACATATCACATCCTTCAAATGCAAACGCAGACAGAAGGCGGAGAGGCAAAGCTGCAGTTTTCTGGGCACTGGGTAGATGGCACTATATCCATGATGGAAACTAGACTCTCAACCCTCTGGCTCTTATTCCTATTATATGCTTGTAAATTAACCTGTCAATTTATCAATCTACACCATCTTGATTTTTTTTCATCCTCGGTAGCAGTCGAAGTGAATTTGCCTCGTAAATAACTGGGAGCCGGTGTTTGTTAGTATTGTGAATGAGTTTATTATCACTTTGATGACTGCTATGAATCACAAATGCTGCCGGAAGGCTGATAAGGGAGCCGAGTTAACAGGGTTTAAGCCATTTTAGATGAAGGGGGATAACCATGCATGCAAATAACATAAATTAAAAGAAGGGAAAAGCATGTTCCTCGTGTTAGGAAACATTTTTTTTTCCCGAGCGGTGCAGAGGCGCTGAAAATAATGAATTGGAGAATGAGCAGTTCGTTTTAAATACCGTTCTTCATGGTTTTAGCACAACGCTGTTTGGGGAATTTGATGCATCTACAAAGACGACAGGCTTTAAAAAAAATACCCTACCTGTTTCACACAGCGCTCAGAACTTTTCCCCCCAAAAAACCCCAACCCCAGATTCAATGGTCTTGCGGACGCAACGTGAAAAGCTGAAGGATTCATTCATTATTTCGTCTTAAACCTGGCCGCTAAATGATAATGTGCGGGGCTCCCCGGGGCAAAATGGGGAGGAGGGAAATCTTGATTGCCCCCCGGTTCATTCTGCCTTTCATTTAAAAAAAAAAAATCTGTCATTTTCTCCCAGTTCGCATTATTAGCCTACACATGAATGCATAATAAAGAAAAAAAGTGGTGCCTGAGAAGGTTCACTTCACTCCCTCCCTCTCTCCCCTCCCTCCCACCACCCCCCTCAATGGCTCAAAAGCATTTTCATTCCACTTGTTGTTATTTGCGAATGGTGTATTGTGAAAACGGTCATCCCTTTTGCAGTGAGCTTGGTGGTTGGTCTTTTACGTGAAGGTACAACAGCTGGTAATTAGTGTCAGAAGCTTAGCCTTGCCTAACTATGTAAGCAGATTATTTCTAACTGGGAAAAAAATACTACAGCTGAGCTACTCAATGGACTATTTATGGTTATTAGTCCTGTTTTTTAGCACTGGAACATAATTAACTGATTTATTTTCTGTTAGGGGGCTTCTTAAGGATTTTTTTTCCTCTCCGGGATGGGAAAAACGTGGGAGTTCTCAGTCCTGGAGACTTTTCTGGTGGTCTATAGTAGATTGCACAACAAGCTGGGCCCCATATTTTCATCCTTACAAGGATGATTACCTTTTCTGATTAGATTTTTTTTTTTCCCTTTCCAAAGAACATCTGGGAGCACCCAAAGCTTCCAATGGGTCAGGATTATGGGGACGTTGGATACAGCTGACTAGAGATGGAAAAAAATTTGAAAGGGGGGGGGTGTGTCTGATAAAGATAATTTATGGTTAACCTGTCAAGGAATTCCGAGCCTTTGCTGTTTGCCTGGGGAAAGTAAACTAATGAGGAGAGGAGATATTTAAAATGTAATTAACAGCTGAAAGTCTTGTTTCTCTGCACACTTACTTAAACAAACCTGGATTGGAATGTGGTTTTCTGCTAGGTAAATTAAGCACTTAAAACGCTGCTAATGTCAATACTTCCCCGGCATAAATACACACACGATGCCAGCAAAACAAAGAAATTATTTATAAAATAAAGAACTGGTTCATCGTTAAGGAAAGGGGGGTCTGCCGATTATTTAGTTCCTTTGCAGTTCCTTTGCAGTGTTACTTCGTATTTTTGGCATGATTTACCGCCCAGGAAATGTAAAATCTGCAGTATCCAAAATTTAAAAAAAAGTAGATTTGGTTTATCCTCTCTTTATTAAATGCCAACATTGAAGTCATTTTGGTGAAATTGCTGTATTATTGTCAGAATCCCGTTGCAACAGGATAAACCTGCAAAATTAAATGATATGCAATATGATTTATCTTAAGAAATGAATGGCACATTGTGTGTTAGTTTTTCATAAGTAGGCATAAATGATAACTGGAACCAAAGCAGTCAGGATGAAATTGTATTTCTAGATATTGATTTTCAAATATATTAAATTATTACTATAAACTTTTTCACCTCCCTTTTATCTGACAATGGAATTTTATACAGCATTGCAGCACAGTATTAACAAGTTAGTTTTCTTGTTAAAATGTGGCTTGGTCAATTAATAAAATATAAGTTGCCTCAACATAGTTTTCGACAGGGAAAGAAAAGTTTTTGGCTGATGATAAACTTATTTTGTCTGCTGTCTATAGCAAAAAAATATCCTTACTATGGATTTACTGCTGTTTAATACAATCATTGTAGTATATACAACCTTGCAAATAACAATAGACAATAGACAATAGACAATAGGTGCAGGAGTAGGCCATTCAGCCCTTCGAGCCAGCACCGCCATTCAATGCGATCATGGCTGATCACTCTCAATCAGTACCCCGTTCCTGCCTTCTCCCCATACCCCCTCACTCCGCTATCCTTAAGAGCTCTATCCAGCTCTCTCTTGAAAGCATCCAACGAACTGGCCTCCACTGCCTTCTGAGGCAGAGAATTCCACACCTTCACCACTCTCTGACTGAAAAAGTTCTTCCTCATCTCCGTTCTAAATGGCCTACCCCTTATTCTTAAACTGTGGCCCCTTGTTCTGGACTCCCCCAACATTGGGAACATGTTTCCTGCCTCTAATGTGTCCAATCCCCTAATTATCTTATATGTTTCAATAAGATCCCCCCTCATCCTTCTAAATTCCAGTGTATACAAGCCTAATTGCTCCAGCCTTTCAACATACGACAGTCACGCCATATCATGAAATATGAAATCTGTATCTATCTCAAAACTCTCTTAATGTAAACTTTTGGTAACTATGATTAACAAAGGGATTGGTCTATTAAGCTATTTATTTTTTTGAAGTTTTCTAGTTTATTCCATTGGTTCCAAAAGTTTAATTTGTGGAGCGCCCATTGTTGATTGTCTCATGCACATTTTTACTTTTCAAAATCCGAGATCCTCAAAAATGGGTAACAAAAAATTAAAAAGACCTTCAAAAATATCTACACCTCTGTTCACATAATTACATGTAACAAGAATATCAACAGAGGTCAAACAAGAAGCAATGTATTGATGTGATTTTTGATAATTTTGATTGTCGTCACGGTCAGCCAACAAAAAGTGATACTGCAGTCTTAATACTATACACACAATTGGAAGAAACCATTTCATTTCATGCATTTAGGCGTTTGTCTTGCAGTCGGCCATATAATGCACTTGTTCAACGAGCTTGGTTGCAATAGGCAATTAAGGAGTTTGAAGGGTTGCTTTTCTGCCTGTGTGAAAGGTTTCAGGTGTGAAGGGCTTATTTTCAAGAGCACTGCAAATTTATAAAGCTTTCAGGCCCCCCTTGTTAAAAGGGGAGGGGGAGGGGAGGGGAGGGGGAGGGGGAGGGGGAGGGGAGGTAAGAACGCTCAAGTGCAATTTTCTATTCAGCGTCTGAACACTGTGTGGTGTTTCGTGTGTGGTTGGTAACAAGGCTACGGTAATGGCACAGACAGCATCCTTTGCCACAAAGACAGAGCCGAGAAAGCGATTACTTTTTTAAAAAAAAAGTGTAGGCAGATCTGAAGCAAGCTGAAGAACTGCTCAACTAAACAACAGCCAGCCAGTGTTCTGTGCACACAGATACCCACTTGCACTGACTCCAGCTTCTGCTGTAGAATGCATCAAATAAATGATATTCCAGCTTTTGGCTTTGAGAAAGTCAGTGCATGATTACTCCTAATAAACTGTTCATTCAGTCTGCAACTAACCTTGCAGAGTGAAAACATGAAAACTCAACAAGTGATGTCAAAATCATTTTTATACGTAAATTTAGTTTTGTGCGGTGTGGGTATCATTGGCAGAGCCAGCATTTAGACTTTAGAGTTGCAGGCCCTTTGGCCCACCGAGTCCGCGCCGACCAGCGATCCCCGCACACCAACACTATCCGACACACTAGGAACAATTTACGATTTTTTACTGAAGCCAATTAACCTACAAACCTGCACGTCTTTGGAGTGCGGGAGGAAACCGGAACTCCCTGAGAAAACCCACGCAGGTCTAGTGGCGAATGTACAAACTCCGTACGGACAGCACCCGTTGTCAGGATCGAACCCAGGTCTCTGGCGCTGTGAGGCAGCAACTCTACCGCTGCGCCACCGTGCCATAATTTGTTGCATATTACTAATTTTTCTTGGACATTTGGGGACAAATCATCGCTTTGAACAAATGCAGTCCTTCAGTTGATTGTAATCCAGCAATGTTATTGAATAGGGTATGCCAGGGTGTAGATACAATGGAGATGAAGGGACATGGATGTATCTTCGAGCCAGGATGATGTGGGAATTGGAGAGAACCCAGACAGTGTCAGTCTTCAGTCCTGCGTTGGGAGTGATGCACCTGGACCCTATTTTGGATATTATCTTAGTGGTCATTTGGATATCTTCGCCAAGTCATTGGGTATTTTTAAAGTGGGGATTGACAGGTTCGTGATTAGTAAGGGCGTCTAAGGTTACGGGGAGAAGGCAGGAGAATGGGGTTGGGAGGGAAAGGTAGGTCAGCCTTGATTGAATGGTGGCGTAGACTCGATGGGCCGAATGACCTAATTCTGCTCCTGTGAATTGTGAACTTGGGAAATTTATCCAAAGAATCAACATTGTTTCAGTATTTTTCACTGATGTTCTGAAAAATAATTTGTAATTCAAGTAAACATAAGACATAGGAGCAGAATCAGCCCATGGAGTCTACTCCACCATTCAAACATGACTGATCTATCTTTCCCTCTCAACCCCATTCTCCTGCCTTCTCCCCAGAACCTCTGACACCCCAATCAAGAACCTGTCAACCTCTGCTTTAAGTACCCAATGACTTGGCCTTCATACCTGTCAGTGAGTCTGAAGAAGGGTCTTGTCCCGAAACATCAACTATTTCATTTCTCCAGAGATGCTGACTGACCCGCTGAGTTACTCCAGCATTTTGCGTCTATCTTTAGTAGATTGAAACCGTAAATATTATGTTAGTCTGGCACCATTCCGGTTACTTAATTGGCAGGAAGCTATATGCACATCTGTTAAAGTCCAAACTCATTAAAAGGTCTTGAGACAAATTACTTTGTTGGGCAAGGTGTAACCAGTCACGGACAATGGACAAGCCATTAACATTCAAGATTACAGGAAACACCTGTTAGTTACATTGATGTGGCCTTTACCAATTCAGTAAAAATCTAACTGACATAATGCCTTAGGAATTTCATATATTCAGAACAAGGTCAATGTTGCTTCGATTTTGTAAAATATGACTTCATTGACTTCATTGCAACCCCCACCATTCCAAATAGTAAAATCTATGAAGGACCATTATTGTATCATGGTTATGTTAATTAATGCTGCGAAAGTGTTCTGTTGTAATATGTCTCATCTGTGTTATGTTTTTCTTTTCTTGTTCGGTTATGTTGAGCATCTGGAAGAAAAATAAATATTTTGTTGCATGTCTAATTTAGCTAAACTGGAGGCCAATATGAATGGTAAAAGGTAGCTGAATTCTCTCCAGAGTCTTGGCTAACACTTCAGTCACTGATTGTGACACTTCTGGTAGAGCAACATAGCGTCATTTCATCATAACTGAGGTGAGGAAGAACTTTTTCACCCAGAGAGTTGTGAATCTGTGGAATTCTCTGCCACAGAAGGCAGTGGAGGCCAATTCACTGGATGTTTTCAATAGAGAGTTAGATTTAGCTCTTAGGGCTAAAAAGAATCAAGGAATATGGGGAAAAAGCAGGAACGGGAAACTAATTTTAGATGATCAGCCATGATCATATTGAATGGCGGTGCTGGCTCAAAGACCCAAATGGCCTACTCCTGCACCTATTTTTCTATGTTTCTATGTGATTTGAGATTGCCTTTCTGGTTATAATGAAGTCATAGAGCAGAGAAACGGGCCCTTTGGCCCAACCTGCCTACACCGGCCGACATGTCCCATCTACACTTGTCCTACCTGTCTGAATTTGGCCCATATCCCTCTAAACCTGTCCTGTCCACGTAACTGTCTAAATGTTTCTTAAACATTGTTATACCCCCTGCCTCAACTACCTTTTCCAGCACTTTGTTCCATACACCCACCACCCCCTTTGTGAAAAGTTAAATCTTTCCCCCCTCATCTTAAACCTATGTCCTCTGGTTCACGATTCCAGTTACTTTAACTTCAAAGGAATTTTATATTAGTCAACATCCCTAGCAGAACTCATCATGTGACAGTTTTGAGCAAATCCACCCATTTTCTCCATTATCAATACTATGATGAAGGAATAATTTCTTGGACACCACACAATGACGTTTTGCCCTTACTATTAAGTCCTCCTTAAATAATTCAAGCAGAGAGGGTGGAGATATCAGCAGACTGTAAACGTAGCTCTTTCAGGAACCCTGGGCTCTATGATAAAGTGTGGAGACCTTTAGTTTAATTTAGTTTAGAGATACAGCCCGGAAACATTGAGTCCGCACCGACCAGCGACCCCCACATATTACGCTAGCGACAATTTTTACCAAGCCAATTAACCTACAAACCTGTACTTCTTTGGAGTGTGGGAGGAAACTGAAGTTCTCGGTGAAAACCCACACAGGTCACAGGGAAAACGTACAAACTCCGTACAGACAAACGCCCATAGTCGGGATCGAACCCGGGCCTCTGGCGCTGTGAGGTTCTGAGGTAAAATTGACGGAGATGTTTATCAGGAAAAGCAACATCTTCAAAATTGAAGGCAAGTGAGACATGTGGTATCTGTTTGGTATGAAGTCACATAAAATCATAAGAAAACAATCTGATTACTGGAGATTCCTATGGATATCAATGCTCACTGTTGCCAAGGAAGCTGAAGGACATTTCATTTGATGAGATGTTATAAACATTGCAGGCTCATTTTAATTTAGCAGATTAAAGTGAGACAATGTAAAGCACTGCATACACACTACTGGAGAATGTACTACACCACGCTCAAGACCAGAAAGGAAAAGGACCACAAAGTGCTGGAGTAACTCGGTGAGTCAGCCAACTTCTCTGGAGAAGGTCACCCATTCCTTTTCTCCAGAGATGCTGTCTGACCCACTGAGTTACTCCAACTTTTTGTGTCTATCTTTGGTTTAAACCAGCATCTGCAGTCCCTTCATCTCTGGAGAACATGCATAGGCAACGTTTCCGGTCAGAACCCTTCTTCCAATCTGAAGAAGTGTCCAGACCCAAAAGGTCACCTATCCATGTTCTCCAGAGATGCTGCCTGACTTGCTCCAGCTCATTGTGACCTTTAGTGTAAACCAACATCTGCAGTTCCATGTTTGTACACCAGAAATCTAAAGTTTGGTTTGGACTTTAATTCAGGATCTCTGGCTGACTCTCAAGGCAGATGAATGTGCAGGCAGTGAGGAAAGCAGGAATAGCTTCTATCCGATGAAATGGAGAACATCCCGAACACAAATGTCAATGTGAGGCTCTAATTGTAAGAAGAAACAGGATTTTAAATGGCAACAGTGTCAAAGGGGTAGAGTTCTGGTAGACAGTAATGTCAGCCAACTAACCTTTGGTATAAAGGACCAAAAAAAGCCATATAGGAGAGCATTAGAAGCATTAAAACTGGTGATTTCCAGAGCATTATTTTGAGCTAGTTTCAGGAAAATGGTAAACAATGGTAAGCAACCAATAAGAGAATTTTAGTTTGGTTTAATTTATTATTGTTACATGTTCCATGGACCGAGATACCGAGATAGTCATAGAGTGATACGGTGTGGAAACAGGCCCTTCGGCCCAACTCGCCCACACCGGCCAACAATGTCCCAGCTACCCTAGTCCCCCTTGCCTGCGCTTGGTCCATAACCCTCCAAACCTGCCCTATCCATGTACCTGTCCAACTGTTTCTTAAACGATGGGATAGTCCCAGCCTCAACTACCTCCTCGGGCAGCTTGTTCCGCCCTCTGTGGGAAGTGAAATGCTTTTTTGTTGCGTGCTATCCAGTCAGTGAAAAGACCACACATGATTACAATCAAGCCGTCCACAGTGGACAGATTCAGGATAAAGGGTCTAGCATAGTTAGTGTGAGAAATGCTGCTGTGGAATTGAGGTTAAAAAGAGTGGAGCGATTGTAATGAATGACAGCGGATCCACATCTGGGACCAGCAAGCAAAGAGTCGCTTGGCATTGGCGCCATCTTGGATTGTTGTGCAGTGTTAACCAATATATATCTGCCTCCAGTGGCAGAAATGGAAAATGCTATTATTTTAAAATCAAAGTTATAGTTAATGAGTTGGACATGGATTATGAACATTAATAATTGTTGACTGCTTGGCTATAGGCAAGATAGATACAAAATGCTGGAGTAATTCAGGCAGCATCTCTGGAGAGAAGGAATGGGTGACGTTTCAGGTCAAGATCCTCCTTCAGACTGAGTCAGGGGAGTCAGGGGAGAGGGAATCTAGCGGTATGGAAGGATCAAAATATATCTATTTTGAAGCCATATTTTGAAGGCCACCTCCAGTTTAAATTCCATTTGGAATATTTTGGAGGACCAAGAACCAAGGGTTAGGTGTGAAAACGACAGATCAAAGCAGATGGTGACAAGGAAATGTAGAATAAGGCATACCTTTAAATTAAAATATATATATATATATATATATAACATTTCAGTGTCTGAAAGGGGGAGGTCATAAGAAAATCAGTCTGAAGAAGGGTCTCGACCCGAAACATCACCCATTCCTTCTCTCCTGAGATGCTGCCTGACCCGCTGAGTTATTCCAGCATTTTATGAAGGAAATGTAGAATGGTTCATTGTCAGGTGAGGTGAAGGTTACAAAGAGGCACACAGTCAATAAAATATATCAGAATTACAGTGAAACGTCGGAGAACTAGGGTGGGGGAGGGATGGAGAGAGAGAGGGAAAGCAAGTGTTACTTAATATTCATATCGCTGAGTTGTAAGCTGCCATACAGACTACATAGACTATCTGACAAAAGACAGAGTCAGATAGATGTTCAGCAAAATACCTCTCGCAAAAACACATTGAACATGAAGGCACATTGTAGGTCAGATGGGATGTGCCAATTATAATCGCTATCTGCACACAGAGCCCAACTCTCCATGTGAAAGATTGGTTCAAAGAATTAAAAGTAAATTTGAAGAATGATTTACTATAAGTATTTCACAATTACATCATAGGGCAACATACAAATCTATGTCAAAATTCATGCATTAGCACTTAATGGTGCAATGACATCAAGTCTGAAGAAGGGTCTCGACCCAAAACGTCACCCATTCCTTCTCTCCAGAGATGCTGCCTGTCCCGCTGAGATACTCCAGCATTTTGTGTCTACCTTCGATTTGAACCTGCATCTGCAGTTTTCTTTTCTTCAATACATTGAACAGTAAGGCAACTTACTACAGGCTAAGATTGGCACCATAAGTACCGAAGGCTATGAATAATGAAGGAAGGTCATGAATTAGGTCATGGAGTCATAGAATCATACAGTGTGGAATCAGTACAGAGTCATTCAGTGTCCATACACCATGTACCGAGCCAGAACAACCAGCGATCCCCACACACTAGTACTATCCGACACACACTAGGGATAATTCACAATTTTTACCGAAGCCAATTAACCTGCAAACCCGCACGTCTTTGGAGTGTGGGAGGAAACCAGAGCTCCTGGAGAAAACCCGCACGGTCACGGGGAAAGCGTACAAACTTCGTACGGACAGCACCCGTAATCGGGACCTATTCCGGGTCTCTGGTGCTGGGAGGCTGCAGTTCCAACGCTGCGCCACCGCGCCGCCCTTTCGTAACTTAAACGATACCACTTCCACAAGAAACAAAGAAAAAAAGAACACAAAGTGCTGGAGTAACTCAGCAGGTCAGGAAGCATTTCTGGAAAAGGAGGATAGGTGATGTTTCGGGTCGGGAACTTTCTTCAGATAAAGAAAAGTTACTTGGATGAAGCCGCTCTTCACTAGAGACATAAAGTCACGGAGTGATACAGGGTGGAAACAGACCCTCCGGCCCAACTTGCCCACACCAGCCAACATGTCCCAGCTACACTAGTCCCACCTGCCGATGTGTGGCTCATCTCCCTCCAAAAGGTACCAACTAATTTAAGCAAAAAAACAAGGCAAGTATTTCTATCATTTGACACACACCAATCACACTCCTCCAATGGGGTTATGTGGATCTGGTATTAGGTTAGGAGGCCTACAATATTACGCTCCGACAATGAATCATACAGCGGACTCCTTCAATCCTCACTCTGAACCCACTTTCTCCTTCAGTATTTCACAAGAGGAAGGCAGATTATTATCTGAATGGTGTCAAGTAAGGAAAAGGGGAAGTACAACGAGATCTGGGTGTCCTTGTACATCTGTCACTGAAAATAAACATGCAGGTACAGCAGGCAGTGAAGAAAGCTAATGGCATGTTGGCCTTCATAAGGAGAGAAGTTGAGAAAAGGAGCAAAGATATCCTTCTGCAGTTGTACAGGGCCCTGGTGAGACCACACCTGGAGTATTGTGTGCAGTTTTGGTCTCCAAATTTGAGGAAGGACATTCTTGCTATTGAGGTACTGCAGCGTAGGTTCACGAGGTTAATTCCCGGAATGGCGGGACTATCATATGTTGAAAGACTGGAGCGACTAGGCTTGTATACACTGGAATTTAGAAAGATGAGAGGAGATCTTATCGAAAAGTATAAGATTATTAAGGGGTTGGACACGTTAGAGGCAGGAAACATGTTCCCAATGTTGGGGGAGTCCAGAACAAGGGGCCACAGTTTAAGAAAAAGGGGTAGGCCATTTAGAACTGAGATGAGGAAAAACTTTTTCAGTCAGAGAGTTGTGAATCTGTGGAATTCTCTGCCTCAGAAGGCAGTGGAGGCCAATTCTCTGAATGCATTCAAGAGAGAGCTGGATAGAACTCTTAAGGATAGCGGAGTCAGGGGGTATGGGGAGAAGGCAGGAACGGGGTATTGATTGAGAATGATCAGCCATGATCACATTGAATGGCGGTGCTGGCTTGAAGGGCCGAATGGCCTCCTCCTGTACCTATTGTCGAAAATGGCGGGACTGTCATATGTTGAAAGAATGTAGCGACTGGGCTTGTTTATACTGGAATTTAGAAGGATGAGAGGGGATCTTATTGAAACATAGAAGATTATTAAGGGATTAGACACGCTAGAGGCAGGAAACATGTTCCCAATGTTGGGGGAGTCCAGAGCCAGGAGCCACAGTTTAAGAATAAGGGGTAGGCCATTTAGAACGGAGATGTGGAAAAACCTTTTCACCCAGAGAGTTGTGCGGGTTTGTAGGTTGATAGGCCTCTAAATTGCGCTTTGTGTGCAGGGAGTGGGTGGGAAAGTGGGATAACGTAGAACTAGTTTGAACAGATAATCGATGGTCAGCGTGGACTTTGTTTCCCTGCGGAATTTTTCATTCAATCAAAACATTGCCCTCAGAAGTATTGAAGGAGGACACAAAATGCTGTAGTAACTCAGCGGGTCGGGTCGAGACCCTTCTTCAGACTCTGGTCTAACACAGCGGGATAGGCAGCATCTCTGGAGAGAAGGAATGGGTGACATTTCAGGTCGAGACCGAATTGATTTCCCCATACCTCGACTCCATCCTGTCCCCCCTGGTCCAATCCCTCCCTCCCTCTGTCCAAGACACCACACACGCTCTTCGTTTTTAACACTGCTCCCCCTCAGGCCTCTCTGTCTACACGGGACTGAAACACAGGAAATGCAAACTAATTCTCAATCTCACATGGATCTAAATTTCAGGGACAGATTTCAATTCACACGCCTCACCAAACTGTTTATTGAGAAAAAAAAAAATCAATCATGAACAAATAACATTATAGTTTGACTACTTTCTCAAACAATCATTGCTCATCAAGCCTTGTGTGTGCAGTAGAAAGTAAGACTTGTGTATATTGTGCCATTCACCATCTGGGGGTGTCACTAATCACTGGAGGTGCCATGGTGGCACGGCTGTAGAACTACTGCCTTACAGCGCCAGAGGCCTGGGTTCTATCCTGACCTCGGGTGCTGTCTGTGTTGAGTTTGTACATTCTCACTGTGACCTCGTGGGTTTTCTCCAGGTGCTCCGGTTTCCTCCCACATTCCAAAGACTCGCGGGTTTGTAGGTTAATTGGCTTCTGTAAATCGCCCCTGGAGTGTCGGATGCAACAGTGGGATAACATAGAACTGGTGTCCAGGTGATGCCATCTCAGTGGGCCGAAGGGCCTGTTTCCACACACTGTGTTCTCTAAACTAAACTAAACTAAACTTGCAACCAATGTCCCAAAAACAGCATTAAGAGAGCAGAGAAACATTTAGAAACATAGAAAATAGGTGCAAGTGTAGGCCATTCGGCCCTTTGAGCCAGCACCGCCATTCAATATGATCATGGCTGATCATACAAAATCAGTACCCCGATCCTGCTTTTTCCCCGTATCCCTTGATTCCATTTTTTTTTTTTTTTCATATTTTCATATTTCAGATACAGCGCGGAAACAGGCCTTTTTGGCCCACCAAGTCCGCACCGCCCAGCGATCCCCGCACATTAACACTATCCTACACACACTAGGGACAATTTTTACATTTACCCAGTCAATTAACCTACATACCTGTACGTCTTTGGAGTGTGGGAGGAAACCGAAGATCTCGTAGAAAACCCACGCAGGTCACGGGGAGAACGTACAAACTCCTTGCAGTACAGCACCCGTAGTCAGGATCGAACCTGAGTCTCCGGCGCTGCATTCGCTGTAAAGCAGCAACTCTACCGCTGCGCCACTGTAGATATCTTCTTGATTCTTGATTCCAGAAGCTGCTTTAGGTGCAGGGACACATTCAATTTCCTCTTTACCACTAGAATCACTGATTCTCAAGCAATGATCCAAAATGAATCCTTTAAAATTCGCTGTTTAACCTTTTTCCACAGCAGGAGGCATTAGAGTGCTGGAGTAACTCAGAGGGACAGGCAGCATCTCTGGAGAGAAGGAATGGGTGACGTTTCGGGTTGAGACTCTTCTTCAGACTGGCGTTGGAGGATTGATTAGCTTAAATCAGCCATGGATTCCACAGTGAACGTATTAAGAAAAAAACAGATAAAATTTAACATGAGGAATAAAAATGCATTCTATACATGCACAGCTTTTGAAATATAATGTATAGCTAGTTGTGAAAATCAAAATAAGTCACCCAAGGTGTTAATGGACCTGATACATTATAAATATTATCACCATGCTGTGTGGATGTTAACAAATGCATTCTCTGAACAATTTTATAGAGATTAGCATTGCACTGATTAAACAAGTATAATCGATTTTAAAATTGTACTCAGCAGGAAATTAATCACCTAATTGTCTTGTCAACATGCCACCTGGAATAGGCTTGCTGCAGGAGTATACACAGGCTGGATACAGTTGTTCAAATGCGATTTTGCGTAAGACTTCTGGCAATTTTTCAATCATAAATCAAACTTGTACTGTACACGTTAGGGGTAATAGTTCAGTAGCCGGGAAACGGACGGGAAATAGAATAGAGCAAACCAAACCAATCATCGTACATTACTCGATGGTTCCACATTTAGCTGGGAAACTATGATTTTTTTTTTCTTGAGTTGTTAATTTAGTTTCTAGTTTAGTTTAGAGATACAGCGTGGAAACAGGCCCTTCGGCCCACCGAGTCCGCGCCGACCAGCGATCCCCACTCGTTAACACAATCCTACACTCGGGACAATTTACATTTATACCAAGCCAGTTAACCTGCAAACTTGCACGTCTTTGGAGTGTGGGAAGAAACTGAAGTTCTTGGAGAAAACCCACACGAGGTCACGGGGAGAACGTACAAACTACGAACAGACAAGCACCCGTAGCCAGGATCGAACCAGGGTCTCTGTAAGCGCTGTAAGGCAGCAACTCTACCGCTACCCCCGTAATGTAATGTTTTACTTTATCGATTGCTAACCAAATTCAGTTGCTTAATTCCTCACAACTTTTAAATATTTGTATTTCCTCTATGTTGAGTTTATCCTGAATTTATTTTATAATCCTGTGGTTTAAGGGCCTGTCCCACATGGGCGATTTTAAGGCGACTGCCGGTGACTAGTCTGTCGCCGAACGTTTGCCAGGGTGTCGCGGGCGTGATCGTGAGGAGTCTTCAATGAATCGTAGCGGATCTCGACGCATCGCGGAAAAAAATTCCAGATAGAAATTTCTCGGCGACAGCTGGCTTGTCGCCAGGTATCGTAGCTTATTGCGGGCGCTGTCTGTTGCACGCTGTCCCCAGGTTTGCTAGGTTGTCGCAGATGCATTTAGAAGCATGTAATATTAAATTAAGAAAAGGCATTTGAAGATACCAGAAGATAGTTTTGTTTAACCAATTTATTTACCATCAGGACATTTGACAGGTAGATTGGAGTCGACAGTTCGGAAGTCAGGTAAGCGTGGGGATTTTGCGATGTTTCCGAAGACTGTGTAATCTCTTAGCCAGGTGCTAGTTTCACAAAAAGTAACTTGTATCGACTTGGCGCGGCATTGTCGTGGTCATTGTCGTGGTCATTGTCGTGGTCATTGTCGTGGTCATTGTCGTGGTCATTGTCGTGGTCATTGTCGTGGTCATTGTCGTGGTCATTGTCGTGGTCATTGTCGTGGTCATTGTCGTGGTCATCGTCGTGGTCATCGTCGTGGTCATTGTCACGGTCATTGTCGCGGTCATTGTCGTGGGGTAAAAGAAAATTTTGGCGATCTGCTACAACTTTGACAGTCGCTGGCAGTCGCCTTAAAAATCGCGTAACTGGGACAGGCCCTTTATTCGTGTCTGAAGAAGACATGAACTTTCGTTACATTGTGTAGGAAGGAGATGCAGACAGACACAAAAAGTTGGAGTAACTCAGCGTGTCAGACAGCATCTCTGGAGAATAGGAACAGGTGACATTTCGGGCCGAGACCCTTCTTCAGACTGAGAGTCAGGAGACTGCAGATGATGGTTTAAGCTGAAGATAGACAAAAACAAAACTGGAATAACTCAGCGGGTCAGACAACATCTTTGGAGAAAAGGACAAGGTGACGTTTCGGGTCTGAAGAAGGCGCTCGACCCGAAACGTCACCTATTCAAGAGCGAGCTAGATAGAGCTCTTAAGGATAGCAGAGTCAGGGGGTATGGGGAGAAGGCAGAAATGGGGTACTGATTGAGAATGAGCAGCCATGATCACATTGAATGGTGGTGCTGGCTCGAAGGGCCGAATGGCCTACTCCTGCACCTATTGTCTATTGTCTATTGTCTATTGCCTATTCCTCTTCTCCAGAGATGCTGCCTGACCTGCTGATTTGCCCCTCCTTTTTGTGCCTATCTTCACTTTCATTACATTCCTGCCTCTTCCGAATAATTTTCACTAACCCTGTTGGCTGAAGCAAGCACCTTAATTCCCCTTCACCGAATGCAATTTTATGGATCTACATTTTTGGACTCGCATTTCTTTAGCCTGAAATTCCCTCACTCCTTAACAACTTGAGTCCCATATTCTCAATTAATTAATCATGCTTCTTCGATAATGAGTTCGGTTGGAACACTGTTTGTACATGGTCAGTAAATTCAGTATGTTACCTCGATTCACTCTAAACCAGGATGCAAGTGGATGTGTATCATTGTTTAATTAGTGCCTCTGGCTTATATTTAATCAGATAAAAAAAATAACACATAATTCCCTTGATGTGTTAATTCCAAATTTTGGCCTAATTCATGCAGAATCCAAAATGAGGGGATGCTTAATTCCCTTTAGTTAATATGGATAGAAAATTAGCAACCCTTCTTATCTAACATATCTGTCCAATCTTGAAGGTGAGAATGGAATAATTGTCTTCATTAAAACCTCCTCAATCAAAGTAGACAAGCCCTGCACTAAGAAGGTTCTTCTAACCTTTAAAAATTGTTGATGTTTGATTCTACCAGATTAAATTGCAGTTCAATATTTACATATATTTGATAAGTTAACATCGAGGCATTAGTATGCTTTTATCAGAAGGAATAAAGCTTTTCACTGCTGCACTCCAACCTCCCTCTTTCCCAGTTGCCTTGCCTCAGCTGACAAGTCAGTAGTCCCACGTAATATAAACAGGACGAATCGGAAACACACAGCAAGTCGGGCAGCATCTGTGGAAACAGAAGCAGAGTTAACATTTCAGGTCGACGGCTTTTCATCGGAACTGGGAATGGCCCTCCAACCTAACACATTAACTCAGTCTGAAGAAGGGTCTCCACCCTGAAAGGTCTCCCATTCCTTCTCTCCAGAGATGCTGCCTGTCCCGCTGAGTTACTCCAGCTTTTTGTGTCTATCTTGGGTTTAAACCAGCATCTGCAGTTCCTTCCTACACATTAACTCTGTTTCTCTTTCCGCAGATGCTGCCCATCCTGCTGAGTGGTTCCCAGCATTTTCGGCTTTTTATATCAGATATCCAGCATCTGCATAATTTGTTCTGTGATCCCTGTATTTCTGCAATAAATTCTGTACTTCTTCTACAATGTAGATCGAACAATAACTTGCAGCAAATCATTGATAAAGAGGGAACATAGACAACACCAGACTAAGCAAGCCGAGAAATATGGAAATAATCTATAAGCTTATATACACATGCGTTTAAAAAGCAAATAGATACAAAATTAAATTTAGTCTTTTGAGGTATCGGAAGGAGAAATTATGTCTGAAGAAGGGTCTCGAACCAGAAATTCATCTATTCCTTTTCTCCAGAGATGCTGCCTGACCCGCTGAGTTACTCCAGCATATTGTATCTGTCTTAGGAGAGGTTATAATAGGTTTATAGATGAAACATTTTATATCTTTCTTCTAAGCAGTAGGGACAATAAGACTCACAGGAACAATTGGGAAACCAACAAGTACAACAAAATGTAATGAAAATTAATAAGCAAATAAAGTACTGTCCAAAGCACAGCAACTGAAAACAATTTCCTTGAGTTAATTATTCGGAATCTAGGACCCTGTGGGAGGAAACCGGAGCACCCGGAGAAAACCCACACGGTGGCAGCGAGAATGTACAAACACTGGACAGACAGCACCCATGGTCAGGATCGAACCTGGGTCTCTGGCGCTGTCGGGCAGCAACTCTACCGCTGCGCTACCTGATAAATATTGCAATCTTTCCGTCAGCTCTCCTTGAGTTCCTGCAGAACCTTTGAAATAATGCCATGATATCTGGTGGCACAGTGGTAGAGTTGCTGCCTTACAGCGCTAGAGACCCGGGTTTGATCCTGACTATGGGTGCTGTCTAGGCTAGAGTTAAATTGTGGAGGTCGCTGGTCGGCATGAACTCGGTGGGCTGAAGGGCCTGTTTCCACGCTGTATCTCTAAACTAAACTAAAACGACACCGGTCTGTAACATCCAGTTGAGAAAGCAAATGAGATTTGCTTTATTATCTCATCTAAAATTGGACCTGAAACTCATGGAAGTTCCTGATGAGAGTGAAAAAGTGTGGAGTAGGTGGTATGGGAGTGGAAAAGGGGAAGGTACAGGTGGGGTAGTTAAATTAGATTTTGTAATGACTTGAAAGTGAAGTTAGTGAGTAGATTGTTGGATGGCCCATGTCTAGAGGTAACGATACCGGATAGGACAATTTTTAGCTATAATTTCAGTGATTATAGATGGATGTTTCCAAAGTGCAATTAAATTATCTTGCTGATGGATAAGAAATGAGGCTTGAAGATCATTTCTGGGCAGCCCAAATGTTCGCAGTCTAATGTAGACTGAGAGAGCAGGGAGGAAATGAGAGTAAGCTACAATTTGTGAATAAGCATCCTAACCAATTTATTGGACTAATGGTTTAACCACTGACCAGGAGACTTTAAAAACAAATTAAACAAATATTGATTATTATTATAATCGAGATTAAATGAAGCCATCTCTTTTGCTAATGGAATTGCATAGTTTTAACTGCAAAGCCAGGCCAAGTTGGTGTAAATGTACAACATTAATGATGGGGAAGCCCTTCTGAAGAGATTAATCTTCCCGGGATCATGTATCATCAAACTGTCAGGTGTGAGCGTAAACAAATGGCCCATGTTTATCTGGGTCTGGCTGTGTGGTTTACCAACCATTTACTTTAGTCAGATTTTACTTAATAAATAGGGGAAAGGATGCACTAGGCAGATAATGATCCTTGCAAGGAACTATCTATAACTCTCTTTGCGGCTATCTATTTATCTCAGCCCAAATGGGACAGACATACTCCTGGACAAAGCGTGCAGAAAGTAAAATAAATGGATGCCATTAAAACTAGTGATGCGTTGATTATTTGATTAAGTGATTAATAATTGCCAGTGTTTGTGATCGATTATAGTTTTTAATCAAAGCGACAGGGACATTCAGCACTAAAAGGTTAAAAAGATTATTTAAAAGTGTACAAATATAAAAATGTAACAGATGAGTTCAATGCTGATCGTGACGATCCAGACCAGTTAATTATTTGGAGACACAGAATGCTTTAATGTTATTAATGGAAATAGTAAATATTATAAGAATATAATAACAAGAATATAATTAAATATTCAGATATAATGGAATATGAAGTAATTTTCACGGTGATTAAAAATAAACTCCAATATGTTGGATCCAGGTCCAAAATTTACCAATATGTCCCATAGTAATTTTCAATGAAATTTTTGATTGTATAAAACAGTCATTACAATTATGTTCTATTCATTGTATGCAGTATTTATGTGCTTAAAGCATTGTTCAGACTACAAACGGATACATTTAGAATTTCGGATTATTATTTCAAAGATGTTGAATGGAATTTGTGTGGATTATGAAGTATATTAATACTCTAACATATGCAGTTAGCCGAGTTTAAACTTAAGAGGTAATAATTCTGTTGCTCAAATATTATAGATGGAAATGGCAAACATTAATGTTTCAGGGCCCGTAGTCAGGATCGAACCCGGGTCTCAGGCGCTGTGAGGCAACAACTCTACTGCTGCACCAACGTGTCCATTCTTTTGCGAATGTATTTATTTTTGGTTATTCACAAGACACCATTGTCGACATCTAGTCCCTTTTTCATGCAATGCACACAGGTGAGTTATCACGACTTTAGCAATCACAAAGGCAGAAATAGGGTGGCACGGTGGCGCAGCGGTAGAGTTGCTGCCTTACAGCAAATGCAGCGCCGGCGACTCAGGTTCGATCCTGACTACGGGCGCCGTCTGTACGGAGTTTGTACGTTCTCCCCGTGGCCTGCGTGGGTTTTCTCCGAGATCTTCGGTTTCCTCCCACGCTCCAAAGATGTACAGGTATGTAGGTTAATTGACTGGGTACATGTAAAAATTGTCCCTAGTGTGTGTAGGATAGTGTTAATGTGCGGGGATCGCTGGGCGGCGCGGACTCGGTGGGCCGAAGGACCTGTTTCCGCGCTATATCTCTAAAAAAAAATAGACTGAGTTTAGTTGGTTGTCACGTGTAACAAGGTACAGTGCGAAGCTGTACAGGGTCGGAGCATGACTGGGGCCTCGTGGGTCAGAGCCCGGCACCACGGAGGCCTCAGATGAGGACCCGGCAGCGTTGTGGAGAGGTCGATGCAGCGGCTGATGATGGCGCCGACCGCCGGACGAGGACGGACCACGTTGAGTGGGGCGTCAACAGCGGTAGGGCCTCGTTAGCGGTGAAGCCTCGCAGGTCGATCAGCGGTCGACGGTCGAAGAGAGTGTGGGGGTGGACGGGGGGGGAAGAGAGAACAATGGACAATGGGGAGGGGGGAGAACAAATAACAATGGAGTCCTGGCGCGTGGGGGAACCGATGTGGGGGTGGGGGGGGGGAGAACAAAAGGAGGAGCATGCGTCCTTTGTAACTTTGTCAGCGTTGCAGGTGGCCGCTATTTGTATACATTGGGTATGTGCAAGCAAAGGATTTCACTGTGCCTTGTCACATGTGACAATGAAGTATCCCATTCCATTCCACAGCTTTTATCGCGTGCTCACAAGTCAACGCAATGACAATACAATACATGATCACAATGGCTTGCTTCTGCAGCTTGTTCGATAGTTTGGTTACCACCGCGCTGCATGCGGTACCAGTTCTTGTTCTCCCCCTTTCACTCTCAAACTCGTTCTGTAAACATGCATCGTTTCTTTTGTCGTGCCAAAGAAATTATAAATGCTGGTGCCGACGGTGTAATCTCTTCGGGTGTCACATTTGAAGCATTCAGTTCAAGGACTACCCACAACATAAATGGCTGTTTAGCAGCTGTTGTACAACTCTTAAAAATAAAAAAATGGTTCACAATAATTTTGTGCAATACTTTTAAAACCCAAAGTAAATTGATGTGCTCCATGAAAATTATAGGATATGTAACAAACTGTTAACGCAAAACGGAGAGGCATTAAACCTTACTTACAGTGTAATAAAAAGATTATACAACAACATGGACAATAATTGTGTTGGTTATAAACACTATTGTCTATAATTTATTCCAATTGTAGTTTCCTAACCATTTGAAGACATTTGTGTGCATCTCTATAGGTTTGCCTTCAGTTGTATCTGAAGCTCCTGTCTATTTTTAAGCAATGGTCCCACCATTGAAGGTGGTGCTAGAGTAGCAGATGTAAAGAACATGCTCAACATGGCTAAGTACACAATGGCACAATGCTCCTAGTTCATGTCGCAACTTTCAGTTTACTGTTTTAGAAGGCACTTGGAGGGCGTAGTTTTAAGGCTAGAGGGGAAAGATTTAATAGCAACCCGAGTTTGCACTTTCTACCTGTGACCACGTGGGTTTCTTCCGGATGCTCCGGTTTACTCCCACATCCCACAAGACATGAGGGGTTTTAGGTTAATTATGCTCTGTAAATTTCCCCTAAGGTGCAGGGAGTGAATGAGAAAATGGAATAACATGGAACTAGTGTGAAGAGTTGATCGGTGGTCAGCATGGACTGAGTGGGTCGAAGGGCCTGTTTCCGTGCTGCATCTCTATACGAGACTAAACTAAGGGACAACCATTTCACACGAGGGTGATGGGTGTATGGAATGAGCTTCGAGGGGAAGTAGTTGAAGCAGCCACACTAACAACGTTAGAAAGACATTAGGACAGGTACGTGGCTAGAAAAGGTTTACAGGGATATAGTCAAATGAAGGATAATCAGGTGGTATAAGAAAATAACTGCAGATGTTGGTACATATCGAAGGTATTTATTCACAAAATGCTGGAGTAACTCAGCAGGTCAGGCAACATCTCAGGAGAGAAGGATTGGGTGACGTTTTGGGTTGAGACCTTTCTTCAGACTGATGACGGGTTGAGACCCAAAACGTCACCCATTCCTTCTCTCCTGAGATGCTGCCTGACCTGCTGAGTTACTCCAGCATTTTGTGAAGGATAATCAGAATAGGTTAGATGGGGCATCTTGGTTAGCAGTGATGAGTTGTGTCGTAGGGCCTGTTTCACAGCTGTACGACATTATAACTCGTTCTCAGCCTTCAAGGGAACTTGAATTGGAGTTTCTAATGGAAATTCCAAGCTTCAGGAAGATATTTCAACCTGTGACAATTATGGGAGTACTGAGCCAACTCAAATTTGGAATAAGTTCTTAGAAATTTTAAAATCCCAGATGATGCGTCTTTAAAATGGGTATTACCATAAAACCAACATTGAAAGCAATTTTCTTTTTTGCAAAGTGGATAAACTTAAAGCAAAATGACCAGAGTTTATAAACCACATTTCTTCCAAATTAGAATAAAGTTACAGACTTTAAAGGCAAAAAGTGTATTCATGGGTAAAAATGGTGAATTTGTGTCCAAACCTTCACCCATTTTGAAGTGTTTAATTTCCCTTGATATTTCGTGCAAACCTATTTGCTGCAAATAATATACTCTGATAGCACTTTAAAACATTTTACTTTCAGGATTGTTGCTTAAAACACATATCCCACGACATTTCGCACAGTTGTAGTGCTGTGCAGTTTGATTACAACAGTTGAAAATGAGTTCACACAAAGTCAAGTCATGGTGCTGTTCCCATATTTGTGAGCAATTCAATTTTAAATAATTGAAAACAACTGTTGAAATATATACCAAACTATTTATCATAATGCCACAGTTGGTTTATGTTCCAAAATAATCTTTGAAGGTAATTGTTCAAACTTAATCATTTTCATGGTGCTCAAAAGTTACACCTTATTATTTTTCGTTTAGTTTCCCAGCAAGTTATTGAAAACTGTGAGTAATGATTATTGTTTAACGATATTTATTATATTTGGAGAGAAGAACTGCTAACTTTGGAAGCCACTGCAATTGATTACACAATTCTGTTTACAGTGAACAGAATTGGCACCAAAGTTCGTGTAGAAAAGGACATTATGTGCTGGAGTAACTCAGCGGGTCGGGCAGCATCTCTGGAGAACATGGATAGGTGACGTTTCACAGAGTGCTGGAGTAACTCAGCGGGACAGGCAGCATCTCTGGAGAACATGGATAGGTGACGTTTCACAAACTGCTGGAGTAACTCAGCGGGTCAGGCAGCATCTGTGGAGAACATGGAAAGGTGATGTTTCACAGAGTACTGAGTAACTCAGCGGGTCAGACAACATCTCTGGAGAACATGGATAGGTGACGTTTCACAGAGTGCTGGAGTAACTCAGCGGGTCAGGCAGCATCTCTGGAGAACATGGATCGGTGACGTTTCAGACTGGGACTTAGATACATACTTGGATACACGGACAATATGTGCAGGAGAGCCAGCACCGCCATTCAATGTGATCGTGGCTGACATCCACAATCAGTTCCTGCCTTCTCCCCATTTCCCTTGATTCCGCTAGCCCGATGAGCTACATCTATCTCTCTTTTGAATGGATCTAGTGAATCAGCCTCCACTGCCTTCTGAGGGAGAGAATTCCACAAATTCACTACTCTCTGGGTGACTCGTAATGGTGCTGGGGAGGATAGCTGGGGGGGGGGGGGGGGGGAGAGGGGTTGGGGGGGGGGGGGTCCTAGCTCATGAGAACTACAGGCCCAAGGAATTCAGTACTCCTTTGTTGCTGAGTGACTTTGATCCTTAAACTGAAGAACACAGATTTTAACAACCATAGTTCATTGGCTTGTACCCAAATTTAGTGTCACAAAAGTTAATTGGAAAATGCACCGATAAATTAAATTTGTTAATAAGAAATCGTTGCTACTGTTTGCCTTTGCTCATGTGGTATTCTCTGTACAACCTGTGCACTGTTCTTCGAACAAGATTTCTACGAGGAATTCGTATTCTCTCCCATTCATAGCTACGAACCAATTATGCCCGCTCCCTCAATATAAGCCTCATTAGAGTTTACAGTAGTTGAAGACACTGTCAGCGGCAATTGTGGATGAGCAAGTGATTTAATTTCATCGGAAACAAGATTTTGGGTGAGAGAATTGTTGGCAGTCGTGTCAAACTCGGAGATAAATGGTTCAACACAGTTGCCCGGTGGAATTGATGTTATCAATTCCTGGCAACTGTTTCTCACATCATAATGGGATGACCAAAAGATGTGGACAAAATTCCAATAAAGCTCATTAAAAAGGGGATAGGTAAAATTAAATGAGGCCACTTTTCACCTCTCCGTTGACAAGAACATTGGCCAACCTATTGCATATATGCAAGACTTAAAAAGGACACAATGTTCATTAAGCCGAGCGACGGTATCAACCTTCTCTCTTGGCAGCTATCAACCTGTCAGGCACGGAATAATCCTAATTGAAAGGAAGGGCTCTCGAGCACAGGACTTTCAAGGGAAATTCAAACTCGGGGAGAAGATCCAGCTAAAAGACTATAATGTAAGACGGCATTCACAGGCAGCAAAGCCAAACAAACTAATGTCTTCTTGTGGTTGCAATTGATGAAATTTGTCAAATGGCAGATGAATCCTTGACAGCTTTCTTTGTGACCAGATCTGGCCTGTTGTTATGCATGTTCCAAATGCCGCTGTTCTTTCATGTTTTAAATCACCTGCAGGAAAAATCTATGGCCGACAATCAAAGGAGCATAACCATTTATGTTCAGGATATGAGTGGATTCAAGGGGGTCTCAGGCCCATCAATGTCCACGGACGTTTGCACCCACACCCCTGAGGTTCTATGAACCTGTCAGAAGTGCTGGCCTCCCCTTTGATCCAGATATCAACACATCTAGAGATCAGGTAACCCACAGCCAGTCTCAAAATCCCATCACCATTTTACCCCTGTATATTGTAAATGAATCTCATTTTGCATAGCAGGGGGTGGCACTGTAGCGCACGTTAGGGTTGCTGTCTTACAGCGCCAGAAACACGGGTTTGATCCTGACTAGAGGTGCATTCTGTAAAGAGTTTCTACGTTCTCCCCGTGACCTGCGTGGGTTTTCTCCGGGTGCTCCGGTTTCCTCCCACACTCCAAAGACATACAAGTTTGCAGGTTAATTGGCTTTAGTAAGAATTGGAAATTGTCCCCAGTGTGTGTAGGATAGTGCTGGTGTGCGGGGATCGCTGGTCGGTGAGGACTCAATGGGCCAAAGGGCCTGTTTCTGTGCTATATCTGTCAACTAAACTAAACAAAGGTAGACACAAAATGGTGGAGTAAGCCAGCGAGTCAGTCAGCTTCTCTGGAGAAAATGGATAGACGGCTTTACGGGTCGAGAACCTTCTTCCGATGTAGAATCCCAGAGTGATACAGTGTGGAAACAGGCCCTTCGGCCCAACTTGCCCACACTGGCCAACATGTCCCAGCTACACGAGTCCCACCTGCCAGCATTTGGTCCATATCCCTCCAAACAAATATCCATTTACCTGTCTAACTGTTTCTTAAATGTTGGGATAGTCCCTGCCTCAACTATCTCCTCTGGCAGCTTGTTCCATACACCCAGCACCCTTTGGGTAAAAAGGTTACCCCTCAGATTCCTATTGAATCTTTTCCCCATCACCTCTGGTCCTCGATTCACCTACTCTGGGCAAGAGACTCTCTGCATCTACCCGATCTATTCCCCTCATGATCTTATACACCTCTATAAGATCACCCCTCATCCTCCTGCACTTCAAGGAATAGAGTCCCAGCCTGCTCAACCTCTGCCTATGGCTCACACCCTCTAGTCCTGGCAACATCTGCATAAATCTTCTCTGTCCCTTTCCAGCTTGACAGCATCTTTCTTATAACATGGTGCCCAGAACTGAACACGATTCTCTAAATGTGGCCTCACCAACGTCTTGTACAATTGCAAACATGACCTCCCAACTTCTACACTCAATGTAGATGCGAGGAACAGTAGAGGCTGGAGTCTTGAACAAAATAAAATGCTGGAACGCATTGGTCAGGCAGCATTTGTGGAGGGCAATCGACAGACAATATTTCGGATTGGGACACCATTAGACTTCAGAGATACTGCGCGGAAACAGGCCCTTCGGCCCACCGAGTCCACGCCAACCAACGATCACCCTGCATGCTATCCCACACTATTTTACTGAAGCCAATTAACCTACAAACCTGCACGTGTTTGGAGTGTGTGAGGAAACCGGAGCACCTGGAGAGAACCCATGTGGTCACAGGGAGAATGCCCAGACTCTGTACAGACGGCACCTGTGGTCAGGATCGAACCTGGGTCTCTGGTGCTGAGGCAGCAACTCTACCGCTGCGCCGCCTCTCTAGATGATTGGCACAGGTGCAATGGGCCAAAAGGGGAAGAGTTCCAACTCGAAGAGTCGCCTGTCCATTTCCATCCTCAGCTATGCCCTGGTCTATTGTGTTCCTCCAGCTGTTTGTATTTTGTTTATCAGTCAATGCTTCAGTTCTGGGAACACCTTCAATTTGGGGCTGATCGTTTACAATGTAGAATTCCAACAGTAGCTCAGTGGGCCAACGAGCCTGTTTCCGAGCTTTATAGAAACATAGAAACATAGAAAATAGGTGCAGGAGTAGGCCATTTGGCCCTTCGAGCCTGCACCGCCATTCAATATGATCATGGCTGATCATCCAACTCAGTATCCCGTACCTGCCTTCTCTCCATACCCCCTGATCCCTTTAGCCACAAGGGCCACATCTAACTCCCTCTTAAATATAACCAATGAACTGGCCTCAACTACCTTCTGTGGCAGAGAATTCCACAGATTCACCACTCTCTGTGTGAAAAAAAACTTTCTCATCTCGGTCCTAAAAGACTTCCCCCTTATCCTTAAACTGTGACCCCTTGTTCTGGACTTCCGCAACATCGGGAACAATCTTCCTGCATCTAGCCTGTCCAACCCCTTAAGAATGTTTCTATAAGATCCCCCCCTCAATCTTCTAAATTCCAGCGAGTACAAGCCGAGGGGGGATTAAAAAATAATCTATTGTGTAAAACTAATTTTAATGATGCACTTCGATGAACTCAAGGAACTGCAGATGCTGGTTTATAGAAAAAGACACAGAGCGCTGGAGTAACTCAGCGGGTCATGCAGCATCTCTGGAGATCATGGATAGGTGACATTTTGGGTCGAGAAACGTCATCTATCAACATTCTCCAGAGATGCTGCCTGACCCGCTGAGTTACTCCAGCACTTTGTGCCTTTTGTTTTAAAGATTAGATTGTAATGGTGAATAAATATAAGGCAGTGATTTTCAATTTACCAAGAACCACTAAAAAGATTTCAAAGCAAACTATCTCACTGGTGTACGTGTCAATTAACTTGTGATCAGGAATAGACACATTTTATTAACAGAGGAGTAGATTAATGTTATTCATTCTCTCTTTCAACTAGAGATGCTTAAGATTTAATTTATCTGTTTTAATGGGAAGAAAAAATATTCTTGATTGAACAAAAATTATTCATGTTCCCTGGTGAGAACCTGCAATGTTACTCGTGATGAAAGGACAGCTTACATTAACACGGCAAAAATATCATTCTCTTTGCTTAATGATTCTCCCGCAATACTTCCACAAGAGAACAATAGAAATGCAGTACAGTCATGTTCCGAAGAACATCTGAAGTGAATATTGCCAGACAGGAAAAGATGAAAACCATGCGTGATCACAGACGGAAGCCAAGATATCTGTGCCAGATAAAAAGACAGAGCAATCCTATCAGTCTGATCCTATCATAGACGCACAGAGTCATACAGTGTGGAAACAGGCCTTTTGGCCCAACTTGCCCACACCGACCGACATGTCCCATCTACACTAGTCCCACCTGCCTGCATTTGACCCATATCCCTCCAAATGTGTCCTATCCATGCACCTGTCTAACTGTTTCTTAAACGTTGGGATAGTCCCAGCCTCCTCCGTTAATGTGCGGGGATCACTGGTCGGTGTGGACTCGGTGGGCCGAAGGGCCTGTTTCCCCAAAAACTAAAAATTAATATTCATGGTCTTAACTCCTTGACTGGAATTGTCCCGATACTGTGTTGCTTTCTGAACTATGAGCATGTTTCCTATTAACTGATGCTGAGAACCTCTGCGCTTTGTTGCAGAGATCTCAATTTTTCAGCGGTAATTTCTGCTGCTTTTAATCTGCAGTTTGAACTTTTACCACAACAACAATTAAAATATGTCACGTTTACTCAGCAGAAACAGCCCCGTGGCTGGGAAGTGACTGAATGTGCTGCTTCTACGATTATTTAACTCACAGGAATTGTTTATAGCCTCATAAAATCAGTAACACTGACATATATTGCTTAAATTACTTGTTCTGGAAGCTTATTATTACTGTTAAAATGTAGTGCTGATATGTCATGTATACTGATGGCACTTGCCGAGAATGGCTGTAAAAAATGCTGCTACTCTCATATCTCATTGAGGTTTAGTTTAGAGATACAGCGCGGAAACAGGCCCTTCGGCCCACCAAGTCCACGCCAACCAGCGATCCCCGCACATTAACACCATCCTACACACACCAGGGACCATTTACACTTAGAACCAATTCATTAACCTACAAACCTGCACGTCTTTGGAGTGTGGGAGGAAACAGAAGGTCTTGGAAAAAACCCACGCAGGTCACGGGGACATCGTACAAACTCCGTACAGGCAGCACCCGTAGTCGGGTTCGAACCCGGGTCTCTGGTTCTGCAAGGCAGCAACTCTACCGCTGCGCCACTGTGACAACCTATTCTGCAATAATTTGATATTGTTTCATGACATCATCCAATTTAATAGCTTACAAAGGCCACAATGCAAATGGATTTTGATGGTTGCCATTGCGTTTCTTCACAATTCTAGCTGGACATGACTTTGTCTTGCTCCTATTATGTTAAAATAGAAAAAAATGGCATAAACATATTTTTGGCATATTACAGAAACTGACATCAACTTTGGAAAACAAACGCTATTCTTTATTAAAACAAAACCTTGGCTTATCCAATAATTCTGTTTAAAAATGCAACATTTCACCATCAAGAAATTTTAGACTTTAGACATAGAGCATGGAAACAGGCCCTTCGGCCTATCGAGTCTGCATTGACCAGCGATCATCCTGTACACTCTAGCATGATCTTACACACCTGGAACAATTTACAATATTACCAAAGCCAATTATCCTACAAACATGCATGTCTTAGGAGTGTAACCAGAGCACCCAGAGAAAACTTCTCAGAGAGAACGTACAAACTCAATATAGACGGTGCCCGTAGTCAGGATCGAACCCGGGTCTCCGGTGCTGTGAGTCAGCAACTCTACCACCGTGCTGCCCCCAAAATTGCACATTGTCGTGAATACAGCTGGAGTAACATTGAGATTTTTGTGTAGTTCTCATCATTGGAAAGTCACCTGAATGGCAGGTCAACTTCACACCTGCTCAACACCACCTTGTGTTACTGTTACTCAGTCAGATGCTCAGCCATACACCTCTCATTGCATGGTTGTGATCTGTTAACGTGCACAAAGGTTTTTGAGCCACGCTGCTTGGTTCTGCTAACATTAGAAGGTATCCCTTCACTAACACTTGTTCACTAACCCTGTTCAACTCCAAATTCAACTCAGTCTGGGGTAATTCGTTTTCTCTAGAACATCGGAGGTTGAGTGGAGACTTGGTAGAAGTATATAGAAGTATGAGAGGCACAGATAGAGTAGACAGTCAGAACCTTTCTCCCAGGGTGGAAATGTCCAACACTGGAGGTCATAGATATAAGGTGAGAGAGGGAAAGTTTAATGAAGAGCAAGGTTTATTTTTTACGCAGAGAGTGGTGGGGGCCTGTAATGCATTGCCAGGGTTGGCAGAGGAGGCAGATAGGATAGTGGCATTTTTGAGGCTTTTAGATAGGCATATAGGAGTGCAGGGAATAGAGGGATATGGATCATGTACAGGCAGATGAGATCAACATAACTTGGCATCACAAGTCGGAACAAACTGCAGATGCTGGTTTAGACAATAGACAATAGACAATAGGTGCAGGAGGAGGCCATTCAGCCCTTCGAGCCAGCACCGCCATTCAATGCGATCATGGCTGATCACTCTCAATCAGTACCCCGTTCCTGCCTTCTCCCCATACCCCCTCACTCCGCTATCCTTAAGAGCTCTATCCAGCTCTCTCTTGAAAGCATCCAACGAACTGGCCTCCACTGCCTTCTGAGGCAGAGAATTCCACACCTTCACCACCCTCTGACTGAAAAAGTTCTTCCTCATCTCCGTTCTAAATGGCCTACCCCTTATTCTCAAACTGTGGCCCCTTGTTCTGGACTCCCCCAACATTGGGAACATGTTATCTGCCTCTAATGTGTCCAATCCCCTAATTATCTTATATGTTTCAATAAGATCCCCCCTCATCCTTCTAAATTCCAGTGTATACAAGCCCAATCGCTCCAGCCTTTCAACATACGACAGTCCCGCCATTCCGGGAATTAACCTAGTGAACCTACGCTGCACGCCCTCCATAGCAAGAATATCCTTCCTCAAATTTGGAGACCAAAACTGCACTATCCTGAAGATAGACACAAAATGCTGGAGTAACTCAGTAGGTCAGGCAGACCTCTGGAGAAATAGAATAGGTGACATTTCTGGTCCAAAGAAGGGTTCCAGCGGGAAACATCACTTATTAATTTTCTCCAGAGTTGCTGCCTGACCTGCCAAGTTACTCCGGCAATTGTGTTTAACCTGGCATCATGTTCGGCACAAACGTTGTATGTTCTAAAAAAAGTGTTCTGCGGAGAGGTTTTTGATAGACACATCGATGAGGAGGGAATGGATCATAGGCAGAAAAGATTAATTTAACTAGGCACCATGTTGGGTCCTTAGCCCACCATGTCCGCCATTGTGGGTCAAGGGGCCTGTTGCTGTGCTGTGCTGTACTGTTATATGTTAAAAGCTTACCAACACGATCAGCACGGTGGTGCAGCGGTAGAGTTGCTGCCTTACTGCGCCAGAGATCAGAGTTCGATCCCGACTACGGTTGCTAGACTGTGCGGAGTTTGTTCGTTCTCCCCGTGACCGACGTGTGTTTTCACCGGGATCTCCGGTTTCCTCCCACACTCCAAAGGCGCACAGGTTGGTGGGCTAATTGGCTTGGTGTCATTGTAAATTATGCTTAGTGTGCGTTGGATAGTGTAAGTGTGCGGGGATCGCTGTTCGGCGCAGACGCGGTTGGACGAAGGGTCTGTTTCCACGCTGTATTTCCAAGCTAAGCTCTAAGCTACATCACAGAATGAACATCAGCTGATCTGCAACGATAGTGTAACAGTGGTCTAAGATTGTAGCCCAGCTGAAATTTTGAGCAAAACTCAAATTGTTAGCAACCAATGTGAATTCTGTGTTGGCAGACTCCATGTAGTTCCGACCACACATAAATCAAAGAAATATTAATTCTGACACCTAATTAGAAAAACCCAATCTGTGAAGACCTCAGACACTGGGTACAGAGAATGATACACCATCAGTTGAAGAACATTTTTAAAGTAGCTTTTAGTGGTGAACGGTATAATAACCTTGCACACCATCACTCAAACAATTATGTCTCTGTAACACACACAACATTTTTATCTCATGTCTTCTTTCGAAGAGTAATTCATCTGTGGAGTTTGTATTTTGAAAACACAATAAGAGAGTGTTTTAAAATAGTGCACCATTTCAAACAATTAGATGCAAAATGCATCTGATTATATCTTTCTTAAACTTTCTTAATCTTCGTGCATAAGTGTTGCTCAGTGGCAATCAGTTAGCAAAAAGCAATTATCCAACAAGGTCAAATGCACCGACTTTCAAATCAGCGTCTTTAAAGCCGCCACTTTTAATAGTCTAAGAATGGATGGACTGGTAGCTTATTATTTTGATATTTGAAACATTTCCAGGTTGATATTTAGATGTCTTGTAAACAGTGCAAATTAAAAAAAGTAAATCTGGACTTCCAATTTTCATTTCAATTGAAGTGTACGCAGACTAAAATACTTGTTAGTAATTGTCAATTTGTAATATAAACAAATCCATGCGGCCTCAACATATATCATTGAACAATAACTGTGGTGTTTGAAAGGTTTCATCCATAAAATTAAATTAAAGGGACTGGAGATCATTGGAAATACATGTTGAACGGCCTCCAAGGATAATAAAGACTGTGCTTTCTATATTCTGCTGATGATTGAAGGAATCACAACTGTAGATGGGATTTTTGAGACTGCCACTACACGATCTATGCTTTCAGTGGTGAGGAAATTATACCGTAATGTTCAGAGATGAAAGCAATGATTGTCATCACAGCAATTAGCACAAATATCAAAAACGTGGCATCACCAGGATGTTTGAGGGACGCGACGTCTTTGACAGCTCGCAGTTGAAGGCTGATGCTAACTTCTCTCCGTAGGTATGGGGGTCAGACTTAGCGTTCTCTCCATCTTTCCACCCCTAAAATGCCACTCTCCTGCAGCCCTGCACACATAACCTATAACGACCTGGGCATGCATGGAGGCACCGCGAGTACATGAATGATGTGCATGCACCTTGCAATAGGAAAACAATTAAGCTCTGATCCAACGCTGCTCTCCCCTGTTCTGTAACAGAAGACCTTCCTGATTTCATATTTAAATCATCTGTAAAAGTGACATTTCACTTCTTGATTAGGAGGCGACGAAGCAAGGCAATGCTGCTCCACACAAAGGCTGTTTTTGATCAATTTAGATTCTCTAATTACATTAATTAAGTTAACAACAAGCGTGAAGAATATTTATGATGCATGAAAATTATGGGGTTTTAATTGTATTTCTATACGAAGTGTGCTTCCATAATTTTCGTTACAATCTGGTAGCAAGATGGTCCTCACCAATTGAATTACTCACTAATATTTTAATATAAATAATAGTTTATTCTGCTCCCCTTTTGTAAATTGGGGGGAGGGTTTTTGTATACTTGTTTTTGGACAGTGATTTCCCTTTTGTTCCCTTCGATCTTCTCGTGGCACTACTTGACAATGAGCGATGTAACGCAACTCTGACCTTTATCAGCTTGAAGGTGACCTGTGACTTTTCCCTCACAACCTCTAACCCCAATCCTGACAACTTGATTAATTGTCCAGTGTTATGATTTATGAGTATCTCCTCAGAATAATTAACCGGCAACAGGTGGTTGAACAAAACAATTGCTTGGCAAGCACTTCGACTAACACTTGGCCACATCTTCAAACAGTTAGCAATTGTGATGAAGAAAATCAAAATGTTGCTATCATACCTTCTCATGCCCAAAGGGGCAAGTGCAGATCATCCAGCACCTTGTTTATTCCGCCAGTCAAATGAACCAAGCCTAGTATGTTCTTTAACTTCATTGGCCATCGTTTGTTCCATCTCCCTCGATATTCTTATCTGGAGGAAATCTATCAATCTCAACTTCCAAAATTTCAGATAACCCAGAAGCCAAAGTGTTTCGGGGTGAGAATTCCAGATTTAGTACGTGTTTGTGTGAAAAAAAATTGTTTTGACTCCAAACCAGTTTGGGTCTGTATAAGATTGCATCCAATTATTCAACTCCCTCACCAAAAGAATAGTTTTGTCCCATAACGAACCTCTTAAATCAGTCAATCAATCCTGAATCCTCAATTGGCCTCCACTACCCCTTTGGTCACTGTTTTTCTCTTGCATATCACCTCATGAGCTCGCATGATACAATAGACAATAGGTGCAGGAGGAGGCCATTCGGCCCTTCGAGCCAGCACTGCCATTCAATGTGATCATGGCTGATCATTCTCAGTACCCCATTCCTGGCTTCTCCCCATACCCCCTGACTCCACTATCCTTAAGAGCTCTATCAAGCTCTCTCTTGAATGCATTCAGAGAATTGGCCTCCACTGCCTTCTGAGGCAGAGAATACACGGCTGAACTTCAACTACAACTCATTAATCTGTTCAGTGCCACTACCGAGTATCCTTGTGTCATGGTCAATAGTGGGAAACAAAAACTTGGCAGTGAACAGGTTAAATATGTGAGGCTGATGCTGGAGGGGGAATGGAAGAGAAATAATCGGCCATCGGGCGTGGCATCTTGGTGATTCTGCAAGTATACCAACATGGACACAAAGTGCTGGAGGAACTCAACGGGTCGGGCAGCAACTCTGAAGAAACAGGATGGGCGACGGTTCAGGTCGGGACACTTCAAGGACATGAAATGTCACCCATCCTTTATCTCCAGAGATGCTGTTTGACCCGTTGAGTCACGCCAAGATCTTTGGTATGAAGCAGCATCTGCAGTTCCTTGTTTCTAAAGTATGCCAACATAGTTGCTCTGCTCATTACTGAAGAAGTTGGCTTCAGGCACTGCCGTGTGTAAATCCATGCTTATCACTTCATATAACATTTTACAGCCTGGTAAAGAATATTAATTATATTTCATTATGCAGAACTATCAGCTTCCTTTTGGGGTCAGTCAGACAAGTGTCCTGTGTGTTGTGCCCTTCCTGACAGACTCTCAGGTCAGAATGAATCACAGATTGCATTTCCAAACCTGTTGCATCCACCATTCACCTCCGCTCCAAGTGTCAGCTGTTTTAAACAGTGCAGAAAAGGTTTAATGCAAAGTGGTGGACTAACTCCAACACGTTGGGCAGCACGGTGGAGCAGCGGTAGAGTTGTTGCCTCACAGCGCCAGAGACCTGGGTTCCATCCCGACTACTGGTGCTGTCTGTACAGAGTTTGTACGTTCTCCCCGTGACCTGCATGGGTTTTCTCCGGGATAAAAACATAGAAACATAGAAAATAGGTGCAGGAGTAGGCCATTCGGCCCTTCGAGCCTGCACCGCCATTCAATATAATCATGGCTGATCATCCAACTCAGTATCCTGTACCTGCCTTCTCTCCATACCCCCTGATCCCTTTAGCCACAAGGGCCACATCTAACTCCCTCTTAAATATAGCCAATGAACTGGCCTCAACTACCTTCTGTGGCAGAGAATTCCACAGATTCACCAATCTCTGTGTGAAAAAAAGTTCTCATCTCGGTCCGAAAAGACTTCCCCCTTATCCTTAAACTGTGACCCCTTGTTCTGGAGTTCCCCAACATCGGGAACAATCTTCCTGCATCTAGCCTGTCCAACCCCTTAAGAATTTTGTAAGTTTCTATAAGATCCCCCCTCAATCTTCTAAACCCCAGCGAGATGTTTGGTTCCCTCCCACACTCCAAAGACGTACAGTAATGTAGGTTAATTGGCTTGGTATAAATATAAATTGTCCCTAGTGTGTGTAGGATAGTGTTAAATTGCGGGGATCATTGGTCAGTGCGGACTCGGTGTGTCGAAAGGCCTGTTTCCGCGCTGTATCTCTAAACTAAACCAAACTAAACTCAACTAAACTCAGGCGAGATCAGTGGAAGGAATGGATGGACAACGTTTCAGATCTGGACCCCTTCTTAACTCCACCCATTCCCTCTGCAGATGCTGTCTGACCCACTGAGTCACTCAAGCACTTTTTGTTTTACTCATTATTCCATCATCTGCAGTTCCTGGTGTCCGCAGAAGGATAAATATTACTAATTAAAATCAAGGACTTTCATATGAAGAAAGACTGGATAGACTCGGCTTGTACTCGCTGGAATTTAGAAGACTGAGGGGGGATCTTATAGAAACTTACAAAATTCTTAAGGGGTTGGACAGGCTAGATGCAGGAAGATTGTTCCCGATGTTGGGGAAGTCCAGAACAAGGGGTCACAGTTTAAGGATAAGGGGGAAGTCTTTTAGGACCGAGATGAGAAAGTTTTTTTTCACACAGAGAGTGGGAATCTGTGGAATTCTCTGCCACAGAAGGTAGTTGAGGCCAGTTCATTGGCTATATTTAAGAGGGAGTTAGATGTGGCCCTTGTGGCTAAAGGGATCAGGGGGTATGGAGAGAAGGCAGGTACGGGATACTGAGTTGGATGATCAGCCATGATCATATTGAATGGCGGTGCAGGCTCGAAGGGCCGAATGGCCTACTCCTGCACCTATTTTCTATGTTTCTATGTTTCTAAATATCTCCCACATTTATGTTGAATTAAAAGTAGTTACTTCCATTATTTTCCTTCTTGCAGAGAAGTAACCCACTGAGAATAATTTGTGCTGAATTGAATAGCGTGAATTAGCTTGGGTTGGTAATTTAGTTTAGATTAGTTTATTGTCACATGTTCCGAGGTACAGTGAAAAGCTATCGCCATAAAACTGAGTTGTAAGTGTGAGTAAAGTTATTGCCAGCCTGAAGGGAGCAGGTATTATGAAGTTTATAGAAAGGAACTGCAGATGCTGGTGTAAACCGACGATGGACACAAAAAGCTGGAGTAACTCAGCGGGTCAGACAGCGTCTCTGGAGAGAAGGAATGGGTGGCGTTTTGGGTTGAGACCCTTCTTCAGACTGAGAGTCAGGGGAAAGGGAACCGAGAGATACAGATGGTGATATAGAGATATATAGAACAAATGAATGTAATAAATGAATGAATTATGTATGAATATTATGAGGTCCATGTGCTGACTGGATTGGTCCCTTTAGATGTAACATTTCATTACCTTCCGTATTATGGAGGCTCAAGAGATTTCAGATGCTGGAATCTGTAGCAAAAAAAAAGCGTAGCAGCTGGATGAACTAGAGGGTTAGGCGGCATCCATGAAAGGAAATGGACAGTCAACGTCTTACGTTGATGCTATCACGAAATGTTGGAGTAACTCAGCGGGTCAGGCAACATCTCTGGAGAGAAGGAATGGGTGACGTTTCCTTCAGTCATGTTAAGTTCATGCCGTCATCGAGACTGAAAGGGCGGCACGGTGGCGCAGCGGTAGAGTTGCTGCCTTACAGCGAATGCAGCGCCGGAGACTCAGGTTCGATCCTGACTACGGGCGCCGTCTGTACGGAGTTTGTACGTTCTCCCCGTGACCTGCGTAGGTTTTCTCCGAGATCTTCGGTTTCCTCCCACACTCCAAAGACGTACGGGTATGTAGGTTAATTGGCTGGGCAAATGTTTAAAAAAATTGTCCCTAGTGTGTGTAGGATAGTGTTAATGCGCGGGGATCGGTGGGCCGAAGGGCCTGTTTCCGCGCTGTATCTCAAAATTTAAAAAAAAATCTAAAAGCCAAAGCCAATATGAAGAGTTTATGCAAGAACTCTTGCTTGATGAACTCATAATTCTCTGGCTGGTATCACATGGAAATGACCTTCCATTTGCCAGCCATGGAATCATATCAATGGAAAGTTCAATGACCAATTTCTGATGGAGACACAAGGAATTGCAATTGTTGCACAAATCTTGAGCAAAACACACAAGGTGCTGGGGGAACTCAGCGGGTCAGGCAGCATCTGTGGAGGGGATGGACAGATGACATTTCGGGTGGGGATGCTTCTTCAGTTGGACCAATTTCTTATTTTGGAGCTGGTTCTGCTTGGAGTATCTCCACACAATAACCCTGACAGTCCGTTCGCTCATTTCCCCCCTGTACAATGACAATAAAGATATATTATTATTATTATTATTATTATTATTATTTGTGTATGGAATCCATTGGTCGAAGGTAGACACAAAATGCAGGAGTAACTCAGCGGATCAGGCAGCATCTCAGGAGACTGTCTTGTGTGCATGCCACATGTACAGTCGGCAAGTCGTTGGTTCCAGCGGCTTTAGGGCTTGTCTACCTAGCATGTGAAGCCTGGGTTCGGCGGATTGCGCGGAGGAAACCACCAGAAGGTTCAACGGGCAGAAAGACGATCCCAGCAAAGCGCCGTGGAGCGCAAACAGGGCAGAGTGAGACACGTAGGGCACTTATCATATCATATATATACAGCCAGAAACAGGCCTTTTCGGCCCACCAAGTCCGTGCCGCCCAGCGATCCCCGTACATTAACACTATCCTACACCCACTAGGGACAATTTTTACATTTAGCCAGCCAATTAACCTACATACCTGTACGTCTTTGGAGTGTGGGAGGAAACCGAAGATCTCGGAGAAAACCCACGCAGGTCACGGGGAGAACGTACAAACTCCTTACAGTGCAGCACCTGTAGTCAGGATCGAACCTGAGTCTCCGGCGCTGCATTCGCTGTAAAGCAGCAACTCTACCGCTGCGCTACCGTGCCGCACTTCTGACCATCCACTGCATCCCGACCTGTCCCCAGCCGTCTCGACTATGTCTTGCTGCTGGAACCCGATAGGCCGGGACGAGAGAGTGAGGCCGACGATCTGTGCAACTCCCCCTCACTTAAATCCAAGTCAAGCGCAAGTCATGACTTCAACCCCATACTGTGCAGTGAAGTCATGGTCATCTTCGAACCCGAAGGACGAACAACAACAACAACAACAACAACAATCTCAGGAGAGAAGGAATGGGTGACGTTTCGGGTCGAGACCCTTAGGGTCTCGACCCGAAACGTCACCCATTCCTTTTCACCCGAGATGCTGCCTGACCAGCTGAGTTACTCCAGCATTTTGTGTCTACCTTCGATTTTAACCAGCATCTGCGTTTCTTTTTCCCTACGAATCAATGGTCGCTTGGGATCTTGCCATGAAATCACGTGTGCCAATGTGGTGTGGTAATTTCAGACTTAACTTTTCACCTACATCTGCTTTCAATACCCGCCCAACAGAATCCTGAGTCAAGTTACTGTGTGTTTAGCCACAGTGAAACAATGTCATTGTTCACCCTTAGAAAAAACATCTTCATTATTAATGCTCTGAAAATACTTTTGGCTAGAGCATGTTGCATTTAAAAATGTAATGCAACAGAGCACAATTTGATTTGCAGCTTTAGTATTCACTATCGGTGAATGTATCGGTGAATCGGTGTCAGTCAAATGTATTCTTCTTGACAGTGAATCTATAATCAAAACATCTGTTGCTCTACGCAACATTTTCAGCTTAACTCAATGTGGTCTTTCATAAAAATCTTTTCGGTCTAAAACATCGTCTCGTAGAAATAACACGACTCCGTGCCTGTCTTAAGGGGTATATATTCTCATTTTGATCCACAATTAGTATTAATTCTTTGCACTGATTTTGCCTCCACGGAAATTAAATTGCATCCATCCCGATCCATCTCTGTAGGATAGTTTAAACACCATTCTGCCTGAAGCCAGCCTTGCCCATAACATTGCCCGCACTCCTGGCTGAATTAATCACCATTGGGAGCTTCTGCTAATTACACTCATTTACAGGTTACTCACAGGTGGTGGATTGAAGCAGTAATTAAAAATTAAAAATCCTTCCACTTGGTGGAGAACCCATTTTCAGCTGCAATAATCAGAATGCGCCAAGTTTCCATTCTTAAACATATCAGGTAACATTTAGACTTCAGAGACACAGCGTGGTAACAGGCCCTTCGGCCCGCGCTGACCGGCGATCACCCCGTACACTAGCACTATCCTACACACGAGGAACTATCTACAATTTACAGAAGCCAAACCTGCACGTCTTTGGAGGGTGGGAGGAAACCGGAGCACCCAGAGAAAACCCACGCGGTCACGGGGAGAACGTACAGGCTCCGTACAGAAGGCACCCGTAGTTAGGATTGAACCTGGGTTTCTGGCGCTGTGAGGCAGCAACTCTACCGCTGCGCCACCGTGCGGCCACCGTGACTTTACTGCACGTCCTGTACTATTTGTTGGTGTTCTGTGTTAAAAAAAAGCAAAAGTAAATATATATATATTTTTTAAATCTGTGAAATACTGGTTGATTATTTCCGTGTACGACAGGTTTGGTATTCGATGGGATGCAAACACATCTGAGCAACAAGTGTCAAAGAGATGAGAAAACACTACTTAAACAAGGTGCAATTTTGGGCACAACTTTTAGCTGGATTGTCAATTGTACCTAAAGTGGAAACCTTATTGTAGACACAAGGAACTGCAAATGCTGGTGTCCAAAAGAAATACAAAATGCTGGAGTAACTCAGCGGGCCAGGCAGCATCTCTGGAAGACGTGGACAGATGGCGTTTCAGGTCAGGATCTTCTCAAGTCTGAAGAATCAAAGGTTTCAATGGAGCTTTATTTCTCACATGTGCAACTACACAGTTAAATTATTTTTACATATTTACACATGCAGGCACCGCCATGTTTTGGTGGCATTTCCAAAGTCAGGTCTATTGGAGCAGTTTCCACTTCGGTCAACTGGAAAAGGATCCCAATCCAAATACGTCACCTATCCATGTCCTCCAGAGATGCTGCCCAACCCGCTAAGTTACTCCAGCACTTTGTATTGAATTTGTGGAAAACATTATCACTGCGATTAAAGTTGCCACGGAAAGCATTGTTGAAGCCGAGAATGAGCTTGGAATACAAAATAAATAAATATCTTCAGTCAATAAGCAATGCAGAGCGATGATCTCATTGGTTGGACTTGCCCAGTTCTTTATACATCACAACATAGCATCAACAACTTGTTTTTTCATCTCCAAAATCCATTCTATTCACTTCACTGGAACGTAACTCAAGGCAGAGTACAACACACTACCATGCCTCTGTACTATAGAGTGTGATAGTTCTACCAAATGGAGCTGTAGCTTCCTCATGGAAGAGACAAAAGTGGCCTCCAAAGAGAATGCAGAAGATGTACAGAAAAGTGGGGAGAGGGAGGAAGGAAGACTTGTTCTGTTGTCACAGCTAATTTAGTTTAGTTTAGAGATACAGCACCGAAACAGGCCCTTTCGGCCCACTGGGTCCGCGCCGACAGCGATTCCCGCACATTAACACTATCCTATACCCACCAGGGACAATTTTTACATTTACCAAGTCAATTAGTCTACAAATCTGTATGTCTAGAGTGTGGGAGGAAACCAAAGATCTCGGAGAAAACCCACGCAGGTCACGGGGAGAACGTACAAACTCCGTACAGACAGCACCCGTAGTCGGGATCGAACCCGGGTCTCCGGTGCTGCATTCGCTGTAAGGCAGCAACTCTACCGCTGTGCCACCGTGACGCCCTATTAACCACTTTACCCATTTTGTTACCAATTGTTACCCATTAACCATTTTTCCCAGAACATTTTTGCAGATCATTACCACATTGCCGTTTGTAAAACCTCACCATGTGGAATTTGTTTGGCCTGGATTCCTGCACAGTGATAGTCATTCAAAATTATTTGATTGGTTTTAAAGTAGTTTGGAACATCCTGAAGTCATGAAAGCTACCATGCAAGTACATGTGTAGGGAGGAACTGCAGAGGCTGTTCTACTATCTACCTCCGTGGAGACCCTTGGACTATCTTTCATCAGACTTTACCTTGCACTAAACTTTATTCTCTTTATCATGTACTGGTAACACTGTGGATGGCTCGATTGTAATCAGGTATTGTCTCTCCGCTGACTGGTTAACACACATTAAAAAGCTTCCCATTGTACCTCGATAAACTGAACTAATATTCAATAAAACAATATTTAAAGAAATTGTGTTCAAAGGTTTCTAAGGTCTGTTACTGTCACGTGCACAACCCGCAGGCATTGCCACTTTCATTTCACTGCACATCGAGTATGTGTATGTGACAAATAAATTTGACTTGACTTGACTTGACTTGTGTACCAATTAAGGTGCAGTGATATGTGAATTACCATACAGCCATATGAAACAAAAAGCAACAAGATACACAACTACATAAAAGTTAACGTAAACATCCACCACAGCGGATTCCCCACGTTCCTCACTGTGATGGAAGGCAATAAAGTCTAATCGTCTTCCCTCTTTATTCTCCCGTGGTCGGGGCAGTTGAACCATCCGTCAGGGCGATCAAAGCTCCCGCAGCCGGCGGTCGAAGTTCCTGCGTCGGGGCGATCGAAACTCCCGCATCGGGGCGATCGAAACTCCCGTGGCTTGGAGTTCCCGATGTCGGTCTCTGACCAGGGACCGCAGCTCTGTGATGTTAAGTCCGCAAGCACCCACGGCGGGAGCTCTGAGGTCGATCCCTGGCAAGGGGATCGCGGGCTCCGCGAAGTTAAAGTCCCGTTGGCACCCAGCAGTCGAGCTTTCGAAATTGGTCTTCAACAAAGGCCACCAACTCCTCAATGTTAGGCTGCTGTGCGGACGGAGATACGATACAGGAAATAATCGCATCTCTGTCGAAGTAAGAGATTAGAAAGAATTTCCCTCAACAACCCCACCCCCCCACATCAAACAAGCAAAAGAACACTAAAAACATACATGTAACACATACAATTAAACACATAGAAGCAAAGGAGCGACAGACATTTGGAGAAGGCAGCCATTGCTGGGGCCAGCCGGTTGTGCATTTTGATGCAAATTCTTGTTTCACTGCACATTTATGTGTATGTGACAAATAAACTTGACTTGAGTTGACTTGTTGACTTTGGCATCAGCACCAATTCATTTCTTATGTCCATGAAGTTATACAAAGTTGAAAGCGGCAATATGCTGTCTTGACCAAAGTGCCCATCAGAACTCCACCTCATTCCAACCCATCCCCACTCCAAATGATAAGAAATCTTCCCCGGAGTATTTTTTCATGACTGGCTGGGAAAAGTGAGGCTTTGGAATAAAGACGAGACACAATTTGATGGTTTCACTCCACTCGCTGCAGATGAGAAAAAAACTGCGGAAAAATGTAGATATTAATGGTGGATTTTAAAGAAAACATTATATTAAATAAAACCAGTCCTCACAAATATGTAAACGGAAGGGAAATGTGTAGAAACATTAATGAAGAAAGAATAGACGAGTGCTAGGACATCTATTATGTGTCTGTATCATTTGACCCAGGTTCAAACATCATATCTTAACAAAGGCTCTAAATATCTCCAAAATAAGTAATGCCTATGTTCAGTAAGTGAGAAACACCCACTTGACAAAAGTAAATGGGTGCTGGAGAAGGGAGACCTTTTCTGCACATTATATGTGAACTATTCGGAGCCGAGAGTGCCCCAGTAATTATGTATTTTATTGATTTCTTTTTCCTGCAGTCTTAATGGACTGCAGGAAGTGAACTTTGAAACCTTTAACATAGATCTCTTGGAGGACAAGTCTAATGTCAATGACCATCTTAGCAACGGTGAACTTTGAAAGTTTGCAGGTCAAAACGTGCGCAGTGTTCAAGTGCAAGCAATAAATAAGGAGGTGAAGTGCTCGTGAAGGTGAGTGGTGGTGATGGAAGAGAAGATAGAAAATGTGCTTAGACAGTATGGAGCCAATTTTGTGATGTGTGCCCTTGATACTGAGAGCCTCGTTCAGTATAAACTCATTGCCCCAGTTCCTAGGCATGTTCCCCAACATTTCCCGTCTGTTAGTTACAACAGCCTAAATGTTTTGAGGAGCGCATTCTTGGTCTCAGTTCAGTTTAGTTTATTGTCACGTGTACTGAAGTACTGTATAGTGAAAAGCTAAGTGATAGGAGTAGAATGAGGCCATTCAGCCCATCAGGTCTACTCCACCATTCAATCATGGCTGATCTATCTCTCCCTCCTAACCCCATTCTCCTGCCTTCTCCCCATAACCTCTGACACCCGTACTAATCAAGAATCGATCTATCACTGCCTTAATTATATCCACTAATCCACTATTGTCACAAGCTATCCAGTCAGCAGAAAGACAATAAATGATTACAATCGATCCATTTACAGTGTATAGATACACGAAAAGGGAATAACGTTTAGTGCAAGGTAAAGCCGGCATAGTCTGATCAAGGATAGTCCGACAGTCACCAAAGGGGTAGATGGTAGTTCAGCACTGCTCTCTGGTTGTGGTAGGATGGTTCAGTTGCCTGATAACAGCTGGGAAGAAACTGTCCCTGAATCTGGAGGTGTGAGTTTCCACACTTCTACACCTTTTACCTGATGGGAGAGGGGAGGTGAGAGAGTGGCCAGGGTGCGACTCTTCCTTGATTAAGCTGCTGGCCTCGCCGAGGCAGCGTGAAGCGTAAATGGAGTTATAGGAAGGAAGGTTGGTTTGTGTGATGGTCTGGGCTGGGTCCACAATTCGCTGCAATTTCTTGCGGTCTTGGATGGAGCTGCTCCCAAACCAAGCTGTGATGTACCCCGATGATCTGCCAATACGCGATCTCAATCACACTTCAAACAAAACAATAATGCCAGGAGGATTGTCAATCTAGCTGCTATTTCTCCCTCTTACCCTCAAACATGTGCCTTAGCCTAACATATGTTTTGAGGGCTTAGATAGGGTAGACAGTCAGAGCCTTTTTCTCAGGATGGAAATATCAAAGCTTTAAGGTGAGAGGGGCAAAGTTCAAAGGAGATGCACAGGGCAAGTTTTTTTGTTTACACAGAGGGTGGGGAGTGCTTGGAACATGCTGCTGGGGGTGATCTTCTTTCGTGTCCATCGTTCAAATGTTACATTACTGTCATCGATTGTCCTGAAAGCTTCTGGCGACAATCAGTGGGAGCCATCACTTGTACAGTGGACGATGGTGGTAGCAGAATTAGCTCAGCACACTTCCAGTTTCCAGCCCCAGACGTGGACGCTTCTGCTAGTTTAGTTTGGAGATACAGCGCGGAAACAGGCCCATCGGCCCACCGAGTCTACACTGACCAGCGATCCCCGCACATTAACACCATCTTACACACACTAGGGACAATTTACATTTATACCAAGCCAATTAACCTACAAACCTGTACGTCTTTGGAGTGTGGGAGGATACCAAAGATCTCGGAGAAAACCCATGTGGTCACGGGGAGAACGTACAAACTCTGTGCAGACAGCACCCGCAGTCGGGATCGAACCTGGGTCTCTTGCGCTGCAAGTGCTGTAAGGCAGCAACTCTACCGCTGTGCTACCCTGCTGATAATTTCTACCAGTCCACCTTTAACAGCCAACCCTTTACTAAACGCTGACATTCCCATCCTAAACTGGTCCACCTTTTTAACATTCTCCCCTCATTTTAAATCTGCCTTGAAATCTAGTACAACGCCAAAACTTATGATTGCAAGCCGAAATTTATCCTTCGTAATCTTGTTTGATAATGGTCTTGTAAAATAGACTGCAAAGTTATTTTTAAAATGACAGGTGTTACATAAATCTGAGTGGTTTCATTCTTGCCTCCATCATAACTGTTCTAAAACATTTGACAATAACTATCTAACATTGAGTGAGGTGCTTCTTTGCTCTGCTTGATAACTCTGAATTAAAGAGAAATCTTTGTTATTGTTGCTTCTATGGAATTGTTGCTTCTATGGAATTGTTGCCAGAATCATTTTTCCCAAGGTCTCTGAATCTAAGGTTGTTCATTCTATCCTCAGTTACAATACGACTGAAACAACATGATTCAGTGCTTTTCTATCTAACTGCATCATCCAGCTCTGCCACTCATTGAGTTGGTACAAAAGGAATCTGTCTTGATAGTTTAGAGACTGGTGGCTCTAGCAATCTAATTGCTGTCCACATAAATTTAAGGACAGCACAGTGGCACAGTTAGTAGAGCTCCTGCCACGGTGGCGTAGCGGTAGAGTTGCTGCCTTACAGCGAATGCAGCGCCGGAGACCCAGGTTCGATCCTGACTATGGGTGCTTGTCTGTACGGAGTTTGTACGATCTTCCCGTGACCTACGTGGGTTTACATTGGGTGCTCCGGTTTAATCCCACACCCCAAAGACGTACAGGTTTGTAGGTTAATTGGTTTGGTAATTGTAAAAATTGTCCCCAGTGGGTGTAGGATAGTGTTGATGTGTGGGGATCGCTGGTCAGCGTGGCCCCGGTGGGCCGAAGGGCCTGTTTCCGCGCTGTATCTCTAAACTAAACTAAACTAAACATGACAGAGACTCGGGTTGAATCCTGACCTCAGATGGTGTCTGTGTGGAGTTTTCATGTTCTCTCTGTGAATGTGCATGTATAAATGAGAGGAATAGATCGGGTAGATGCACAGAGTCTCTTGCCCAGAGTAGGGGAATCGAGGACCAGAGGACATAGGTTTAAGGTGAAGGGGAAAAAATTTAATTTGAACTTTTTCACACAAAAAGGTGGTGGGTGTATGGAACGAGTTGCCAGAGGAGGTAGTTGAGGCTGGGACTATCCCAATGTTTAAGAAACAGTTTGACAGTTGCATGGATAGGATAGGTTTGGAGGAATATGGACCAAACGCAGGCAGGTGGGAGTAGTGTAGCTGGGGCATGTTGGCCGGTGTGGGCAAGTTGGGCCAAAGGGCCTGTTTCCATACTATATCACTCTATGACTTTATGACTCCTCCATGCGCTCTAGTTTCCTCTAACATCTCACTGTCGTGTAGGTTAATAGGTCTCTATTAACTCTGTTAACAGGTAAACACCCCCTAGTGTGTAAGGAGTGGATTAGAAAGTGGGATAACAGAACTGGCGTGAAACGGCGATCACTGCAGTGCATCATTTAGTCCTGCGGTTTCACAATTCCAATGACTTTGGCTCATTCTTGACCTCAGCATCTGTTTGCATGGAGTTTGCAAATTCTCCCCATGTCCAGGGAGATCTGGATTCCTTGCATATCCAACAATGTGTTGAAACAAGGAACTGCAGATGCCAAAAAAAAAGACACAAATTGCTGGAGTAACTCAGCGCATCTGGCAGCAACCCTGGAGAACATGGATAAGTGACGTTTCAGATTGGACCCTTTTTAGGTTGATTGCATCAACACCCCTCCCCCCCCCTTTCTTTCACCCCCACTACAATCAGTCTGAGGAAGTGTCCCGACCCGAAACGTCACCTATTCATGTTCTCCTGGGATGTTGCCTGACCGGCTGAGTTACTCCAACACTTTGTGGCCAAAGATGTGTTGGTTGGTTAAATACTCACTCTAAGTTACCCAGTGTAGGTACCCAGCATTAGAATCAGATGGTGTCATGGACTTGTGAAGTAAAATACATTACTGGATTACAAGTGGGGGGTTGGGAAACAGACTTATGGGAATACTCTGCGAGCCAGTATTGGCTCAATGGACTGAATGGCATCCTTTTATGTTGTATGAAAACATGACAAAGTATTGGTATTAAATTAAAGAATGTGGAATTCTTTGCCACAGAAGGCTGTGGAGGCCAAATCAATGGATATTTTTTAGGCAGAGATAGATAAATTGTTGATTAGTGCGGGTGTCAGGGGTTATGGGGAGACGGCAGGGGATCGGGGTTGGGTGGGATATATAAGAAAATAACTGCAGATGCTGGTACAAATCGATTTATTCACAAAATGCTGGAGTAACGCAGCATCTCGGGAGAGAAAGAATGGGTGACGTTTCGGGTTGAGACCCTTCTTCAGACTGGGTTGGGAGGGAGAGATAGATCAGCCATGATTGAATGACGGAGTAGACTCGTTGGGCCAAATGACCTAATTCTGCTCCTATTACTTAAATCCAACTCAGTACCACTTGGCCTATCTCTGCAAGGCCATCTCATATCCCCAAGTGAGAAAACAAATGTGTCTGTCGCGTTTAGGTTTTCCGTTAGCCCTTTGTGTTCTGCGATTAGGTTCCTCTAGCTCATACATATCCCTGCCTTGAAAATCTGTTCCTTCATGGTTTCATGGACCCAACACCAATCAGCTGTAGTAGTACGTTCTCCATATGGACTGCAAATGGTACAAGAAGGCAGATCACCAACAACTCCTCAAGGGCAATCAGACCATATAAACATTGACACATTCTGCCCAGTTTATAAAGGTCAACCTTTTAATTTGCCCATTTAGTCAACATTACTTTGATTCCTCTACTGAGAGCTGAAGTGTTTTAGTGGTACGAGGCAGCTTCCTCATTTCTTTCATCTTCAAACATTTACCATCAAGTAATGATGTGGACCCTGCCAATTTACTCTCATCTCCCTCCATATACATCCACTGCGAAGATGGATTAGTGAACCCAATGATTTGCTGCAGTCATTACCTGCTTCACTTTACTACTGAAGGTTAAGGATTTGGTCAGCAATCTTGTACAGCATTCTAATGGTTCAATGGTGCTTTTATTGTCACATGTGCTGAGTACTAACATGGTGGAATACATTTCCCTACAAACAAGTGTTAAATCTGCTCAGTGTGGCAGCATTACTGTTCAAAGATCATTGATAGGCACAAAGTCTTCCCACCTCACAGATCCCTCACCATCCTACACACACCAGGGACAATTTACAATGTTACCAAAGCCAATCAACCTACAAACCTGTAGGAAAAAAAACTGCTGGTTTAAATCAAAGGTAGACACAAAATCCTGGAGTAACTCAGCGGGACAGGCAGCATCTCGGGAGAGAAGGGAATGGGTGACGTTTCAGGTCGAGACCCTTGTTCAACGTCACCCATTCCTTCTCTCCCGAGATGCTGCCTGACCCGCTGAGTTACTCCAGCAATTTGTGACAACCTACAAACCTGCACGTCTTTGGAGTGTGGGAGGAAACCGGAGCACCTGCAGAAAACCCACCCGGACACAGGGAGAACGTACAAACTCCGTGCAGACAGCACCCGTAGTCAGGATCAAACCCGGGTCTCTGGTGCTGTATGGCAGCAACTACCGCTGCGCCACCGTGCTGCCCCCTTTATATATTTAGTATCTTAATTTAAATAGCTTTTGATATTTTGATATCAAATCCTATTGCCTTTTTCACAAATATGGTACCAACACATTGTATCTGTACAGGGGAAAGCCCTTGGTGAAGTAACTGAACAAGTTGACTTGTTACAAGTTTTCAGTCATAGTTTCACATCGTGTTTAGTTTAGTTTAGAGATACAGCGTGGAATGTGAACATTGTCGGTAGTTCCAGCATTTAGTGTCCATCCTTAATTGCCTCTGAACCAAGGCAGTTGAATAAATAATACTATAAGAAAATAACTGCAGATGCTGGTACAATATTTCGCCTGGGCAGCTTGCAGCCCAGCGGTATGAACATTGACTTCTCCAACTTTAGATAGTTCCTCTGTCCCTCTCTTCCCCTCCCCCTTCCCAGATCTCCCATTGTCTTCCTGTCTCCACCTATATCCTTCCTTTGTCCCGCCCCCCTGACATCAGTCTGAAGAAGGGTCTCGACCTGAAACGTCGCCCATTCCTTCTCTCCCGAGATGCTGCCTGACCTGCTGAGTTACTGCAGCATTTTGTGAATAAATAATACTGATGGGTACAGAATCATATATAGGCCAGACCAGCTAATTGTGGCAGATTTCTTGCACTAAAGGACATCAGTAAACCAGAGTATTTAGTTTAAGAAGGTATTTATTTCACAAAATGCTGGAGTAACTCAGCGGGTCAGGCAGCATCTCAGGAGAGAAGGAATGGGTGACGTTTCGGGTCGAGACCCTTCTTCAGACTGATGTCAGGTGGGCGGGCTGTGTTTAGTTTAGTTGGAGTATTTAGTTTATGGATACAGCGTGGAAACAGGCCCTTCGGCCCATCGAGTCTGCGCTGACCAGCGAGCCCCGAACATTAGCAATATCCTACACACACTGGGGAAAATGTAACCAAGCCAGTTAGCTTACAAACCTGTACGCCTTTGGAGGGTGGGGGGAGACCGGAGAGACCAGAGAAAAACATTGCAGGTCACGGGGAGAATATGCAAACTCCGTTCAGACAGCACCTGTAGTCAGGATCAAACCCGGGTCTCTGGCGCAGTAAGGCAGCAACTCTATCGCTGCGCCACTGTGCCGCCCAAATGCAATGGATATTTTTTTCCAAGGCAACAATTGGGCAGTTTTATGGATGGTGGACGAGAATTTTATGCATTTAATTTTTTGAATTTAAATTATCTAATGCTATTTTAAATCATATAACCATAAATTGCCCATAATTTTAGATTCTGCTCCTTTAACAAAACCACCTGCACTGCCACGCATTTGATAAATTCAGATTTATCTTCAAATGTATGTATTTCAAGAAAGAAATCTTTAAAAAGATTTTAAAGAAAGATAATTGTTTGCAATGATATCAGCAATTTGTAAGCCAGGATGCTTCAGTGTGAAATAATGTTAAATGACTATCTCTTCTCTTTCTGTGAATAGAAAATATAGCTTACGGGATCCAAAAGAAGATTTATTTATACCATCATAAAATAAATTCTATCATGGCCAATGGAACCTATCACATTATGTCACGATGAAAGGAATTTAACACTACAACAAATTGAATAGTAGACTATAACCATGCAAATAATTTAAGAATCGAGCCTTTAGAAGGACAAATAACGAAGAGTTACTCTTTGGAAAACTGACCCTCTGGACATTTGGTGGCTTGATCAGAACAGTAAAAGGTTTACAATGAGAGACTGACACACACTAACCACATTGCGACACTCGTAGGAGAGCGAGATGTCAAGGCTGAGAAGAGGGTGGCAGAAGTAAAGTTGTAATGGGGAAACTTAACAGAGTGGCAGCGGCGTGATTAGAACATGCAGTTTAATTTGATTCAACATACTAGAGGTGACCCAGCCCTGACACAGAAGTGAATGCCAGATTGATAGCTCTTTCTTGATGATCCTGATCCGTTCACAACTGGCAAAGCAATGTTTTTTTCCTTGTCAATTTAATTGTGACCACAAATAAGACTGACTTCTTCAAATTAATTACATGAACTTTGAATAGTCTATGTACAACTTCCTTAAGGGTATTGCAGAATTTCTGAGCAAGCAATGGAAATGACTTAACATATCCTTTTAAAGTCTGTGATATGCCATTGTTGAATAATTTAAGTCCATACATCATAGGGAGATAAGAAAACATACATTTTCTAATTAATTTTTCAATAAAGAATGAAATCCGTTGCCTTTATTTGATAGACAGACCAGGAAAACATTCATTTTCTGTATAAATTACTTCTGAACAATAATAAAAAGAAACACTGTCTTATAGTGGACAAACCAGACTAAAACATGTATTGTAATTTAGTAGATGAATAGGTGATTTTTATCTGTGACTGCACATGACAAACATGGCAGACAAAACCAAGGCACTTGCTGAAGCATGTTCTCTCCCTCAAGAATGAAAGATCATTTTAAAGTGAGACTATTTGGATCTGGAAGATTCGTAGAAATTTCAGGTCTCTAACACAGCGATGTTGAAAGACAAAAGAATGTTCATAATTATTTTCAGATTCTTAGTCTGCTAACTCATTCAGCTAACCTCATGTTATTGTAACTCAGGCAGTTTTACTCAATTTGTCTTGTACATTAGTTTAGTTTAGAGATACTGTACGGAAAAAGGCCCTTCGGCCCAATGAGTCAGCGCCGACCAGCGATCCCCGCACACTAACACCATCCTACACACACCAGGGACAATTTACAATTTAACTGAAGACAATGAACCTATAAACCTGTACGTCTTTGGAGGAAACCGGAGCACCCAGAGAAAACCCACACAGGTCACGGGGAGAACGTGCAAACTCCGTACAGACAGCACCCAAGGTCAGGATCGAACCCGGGTCTCTGGCGCTGTGAGGCAGCAAGTCTACCGCTGCGCCACCAAACATCTGTCATACATATGATACAAATAAACTCATGTTAAAACTTGCCCAATGTCGAGTATTAATATATAGTCGTACTTAAAATATAAATTACACTGCACATTGGCACGTATATTTAACAATTACACTGGAGTTGTAAGCACTGCTGAGCTTTAAAGCTAACAAGATTGGCGATGAGAATTACTGAGACTTACAGGACAGAAACAGGCCTTTCAGCCCATCAAGTCATGCTGACCATCAAGCTTTCATTTACATTAGTCTCATCTTGTTCTCCTCATATTCCCAACACCTGCCTTTAGATTCAATGATGTAATTCTACTCTAGAGGCAATTAGTAGAGGCCAATTAACTTACCAAAGCAGACGTTGTTAGGATGCAGGAGCAAACCAGCAGAAATCGATCCAGTCACAGGGAGAATGTGCAAACTCCATACAGCAGGACTCTAAGGGGTATGAGGAGAAAGCAGGAATGGGGTACTGATATTGGTTGATCAGCCATGATCATATTGAATGGCGGTGGTGGCATTACTGCACCTATTTTCTATGTTTCTATGACTGAGGGTCAGGGTTAAACTTTTTATCATTGGAGCTGTGAAGTAGCAGTTCTGCCAACTACACCACTGTGCCATATAATCACTGAGACACCTCTTTCTAACTTTGGGCCCATTCTGAACAGGTGCAAAGTCAGGGAGTTTAAAACATCTGACCACTTCATCCAGTCCAGGGTTGTGGTTTGTGTAAGAAGGAACTGCAGATGCTGGTTTAAACCGAACATAGACACAAAAAGCTGGAGTAACTCAGCGGGACAGGCAGCATCTCTGGAGAGAAGGAATGGGTGACATTTCGGTTCGAGGCCCTTCTTCGGAATCTGATCAAAAATTGACAAATTGAATAGTACATTTAGCTTTTTCTCAACAAAAATGGAATTCAAAGAGATGGAACTCATGTACAAGTCTGTGGCTGTCTAAATATTGGGCACTAAAACCACATCTCAGGAAGGGCATGTTGGAAGTGGAAGCAATTTCCCAGGCTAACTAGTAGCAGGTGAGAAGGATTATAGGTTACCCACACTTATTTTCATTTTCAACGTGGTGTATCTTTTTAAAAGGTTTCATCCATCTTTAAAATTGTTTCATTAATGTTGTTGTTTAATGAATGTTGGTTTAGTTGCAAATGTTGTGATTTGGTAATAAATTACCAATACTCCTCCTAGTTTGTTGTCACTTAAATACAGACATTCTCACAGTAAGAAGCTGTTTCTAATATTCCACCTTACAATAGTTGCTATTCTCACAGTATCATCACCGATGATTTTCAGCTGGATTTAGAGAAACATAAAATTAAAATGGAGGTAATTAAATAGGAAAAATAACAAGTATTTTAAAGCAAAGGTTAACTAAAGGCACATTGATAATTAACAACATTGAACATAATAGAAATAATAAGCTCAGCACAAATAGTGCTGTTGATTCACATCTCCCAAGATTTGGGTATTTTCTTTCACCCAAAGCAGACCCCACCTATAGAAGTGGGCACATCCTTGCTCGTAATCTAACCGTTTGAAAATGTTCTCCAAATTGAGCTTGTGTTCTAGCACTGAATAACAAAGATGATTATGTTTTTGCTTTAAAGAAATTAACTATGGTGGCGCAGCGGTAGAGTTGCTGCCTCACAGCGCAGGAGACCCAGGTTCGATCCCGACCACGGGTGCTGTCCGAAAGGAGTTTGTACGTTCTCCCCGTGACCTGCGTGGGTTTTCTCCGAGATCTTCGGTTTCCTCTCACACTCCAAAGAAGTGCAGGTATGTCGGTAAATTGACTTAGTAAATGTGAAAATTGGCCCTAGTGTGCGGGGTGGTGTTAATGTGCGGGGATCGCTGGTCGGCGCGGACCCGGAAGGGCCGAAGGGCCTTGTTTCCGCGCTGTATCTCTAAACTAAACTATACTTGGAGTAGCGTGTTCAGTTTTGGATAACCCACTATAGGAAAGGTGTCCGTAAACTGGAAAGGGCGCAGATAAGACTTATGAGGACGTTGCCAGGATTCAAGGGCCTGAGTTATACGGAGAAGTTGGGTAAGCTGGGACACTAGAGGGGTGATCTTATAGAGATGTATAAAATCCTGAGTGGAATAGATAGGGTAAATTTCCCAGCATAGGGGAATCAAGAACCAGAGGACATAGGCTTAAGGTGAGAGGGGTAAGATGTACTGGGAACCGAGGGACAACATTGAGAATAGAACGAGGTGTCAGCGGAAATAGTTAAGGCAGGTACAATTACAATATCTAAGACAGGTTTTATGGATAGGAAAGGGTTAGACAGATAGAGGCCAAACCCAGGTAAGTAGGACTTGCTTAGATGTGACATTGTGGTTGGCATGGATGAATTGGGGCAGTGACACTGTTTCCAGGACTCTACAGCTCTACGATTCTACTTTACAAACCAGTTGGCACGGTTTACATCAATAAATTCATAAATGATTAAGAACAGTTTTCTTTTACCGTAGCATGAAATGGTTACAGCTCCATACAGAGAGTTGTGGTCATAGCCCGGACCATCCCACAAACTGACCGACCTCCCTTCTATTGAAGACTCCATCTACACTTCAAGCTGCCTTGGCAGAGCCACTGGCTTAATCAACGACGAGCTATTGTCAAGCAACCAAACCATCCTCTCACCAACTAGAGAACTGTCCTGACCTCCCATCTACCTCATTGGAGACCTAATTAGAATTTATCAGACTTTATCTTGCACTAAATGACATTCCCTTTATCCTGTATCTGTACACAGTGGACGACTTGATTGTCATCGTGTATTGTCTTTCCGCTGACTGGTTAGCACGCAACAATAAAGCTTTTCACTGTACCTCGGTACACGTAACAAGAATAAACTAAACTAAACAAATAAGCAATTTCCAGTGATTAAAGTTATGTTATTCATGTTTGGAGGGAATTATATTCATTAAAAATATATGCTTTGTCATATATCATTTGCAGATTTCTTACCAAAACTAGACAATGGTGAAAGGAGGTTTCTAAGAAAGTTGGACACTGGGTTTACTGTATGTCATGCCTGATTTAACATTCTTAACTTTAGCAAGAAATGGCATTTACTGAAAAGAAATAAACAATTTTGTTCCACTACACCACCCAGTCACACTGAAAGGGTGTTATGTTTGCAATTATGTAAATTAATTTTAGCAGAAGCTTGAACTATAACCTAATCAATTCAATTTCAAGCACAATTTGAGCGACGTTTCCTGTTTATTCCCCTGGCATAAACTCTAGCTTTGTATTTTGTGCATAGATCGTTGTGGGCGGCACGGTGGCGCAGCGGTAGAGTTACTGCCTTACAGCGCTTGGAGCGCCAGAGAGCCGGGTTCAATCCCGACTATGGGTGCTGTCTGTATGGAGTTTGTACGTTCTCCCCGTGACCTGCGTGGGTTTTCTCCGAGATCTTCGGTTTCCTCCCACACTCCAAAGACGTAGGTTAATTGTGGTATAAGTGTGTAAATTGTCCCTAGCGTGTGTAGGATAGCGTTAATGTGCGGGGATCGCTGGTCGGCGCGGACTCAGTGGGCCGAAGGGCCTGTTAACACGCTGTATCTCTAAACTAAACCAAATTTTGCTGGTCGACCAGTTTGAGTTTCTGCCACAAATGTAAAAAGTGCCTAAGAGAGATGGCCATAGCAAAATGATGACAAACTGAAATAAGCAAGTTAATAACCAATTGATTTTTATTTTCAATAAGCGGCGTAAACCTGAGGCAAAAAATGGATGTGCAATGGGAGGTTTTTTTTAGAACTCGAACAATATATGTTTGGTTGCAGAGCAAAACTAATGGTGTTCAGTCAAACTTTAAATGAATGACAAAGTAATTAGAAGCTAATGTGTCATCCAGGGTCTTTTGATGAGACCCTCTGACCTCCTCTGCCACCTTTGGACCTCTGGAAGCAAAAGTGATGACATTTAAGAAGACCTTTCGCACCCATCGCCACAGAATGTGAAGCCCCCTGACAGCTCGTTCATATTCAAGAACCTCTTTATCAAGGTCTGACCCATCTCTCCCCCCCTTGCACAGGTTAAATCAGGCATGACGCCACCCCCCGACAAAGCACAACTTTCAAAAAACTTCCTTTCACCTTTGTCCACCCACTCTGTGTGTCACTTGCAGGAGATGTGAGAAGGTTTCCTGAGATACGGGCTGCCGCTAATTATAATTTTAATTTGCATTTTAATTAGAGTGGTGGCAAATTAAAGAGTGGCAGCTGGAGAATTTCGAACGCTTTGCGCTGAATTTGTGTCGGCGTCGCCACCCTTCTGTCCTGACTTTCAATTTTCTCCTATCTTGCACAGCCACAAAAATTCACGCACGACACAATCTTTACCCTCTCTCCCGACGCCACACTTTCACTCTCCTTGCCGAACCGATTGCCCATTTTTAATGCCACTCCCCGGGATGGCTCTACTGCTTTCTGTCTCCCTAGTCTGCAACTGAAGTCGCTGATTGACGGACGGGTTAGGTGGCCTGAAATGATGTCTACCACACTGCTGATTTTGCTTTCAAACAAGTCCTTATTTAACATTTGCCTCTGCTGTTACTCGAAAGGGCTTAAATTGGGTTAATTTGCTGTTAAACTACATTAAATATACTAAATATGTCATCCGGGTGAGTGAAAAATAAAACAATTGATTAATTCAGGACCTAACGTAGGCACAAAAGGTGTGCTCTCTCCTCTCCCCACCAACTAATTGGTTTATTTCAAGGCAGCATTTTGAATTTAGTCAACAACAGTAAATGTGAAGAGTTTTGATGTATATTTCAAAGGCCGAGACTCTCTAATGGTGCACACATCAGATTCTGGGCAGGAACAGCAGTCCATTTTCCTTTTCGATATAATAAGGGTTATTTTTTGTGTAGTTTAGTTTAGAGATACAGCGCGGAAACAGGCCCGACGGCCCACCGGGTCCACGCCGACCAGCGATCCACGAACACGAACACTATCCAACACGCTGGAGACAATTTACAATTTTTACCGAAGGCAATTAACCTGCAAATCTGCACGTCTTTGGAATGTGGGAGGAAACCAGAGCTCCTGGAGAAAACCCACGCGGTCACAGGAAGAACGGACAAACTTCTTTCGGACAGCACCCATAGTCAGGATCAAACCTGTGTCTCGGGCGCTGCAAGGCAGCAACTCTACCGCTGTGCCACTACATCACCTTTTGGCGACTTCAAATTATAATAATAATAATAATAATAATGCATTTTATTTATATAGCGCTTTTCATATACTCAAAGACGCTTTACAGAAATTTTGAGAACATAGGGAAATGAATAAATAGATAAATAAGTAAATAAATAAATGAACAGAGAAAGGAGACAGAAGGTGAGGTGACCTTCAGTGGTTGAAGGCAGTACTGAACAGGTGAGACTTCAGCGATGTTTTGAATGTGGTGAGTGTGGAGGAGTCTCTAACGGTTTGGGGTAGTGAGTTCCATAGGGTGGGAGCAGCGATGGAGAAAGCCCTGTCCCCCCAGGATCTGAGTTTGGTCCGGATGTGGGGGGATAGGAGATTGGCAGCGGCAGAGCGGAGGGTGCAGGTGGGAGTGTGCCTGTGGAGGAGGTCGGTCAGGTAGGATGGGGCCAGGTTATGGAGGGCTTTGTAGGTTCCACTTCCAAAAGAAACACCGCAGATAAAGAAAAAAGAACACAAAGCACAAAGCAACTCTGCGGGTCAGGCAGCATCTCTGGAAAAAATGGATAGATAATGTTTCGGCTAGTGTGGTGTTTAACATGCTCAGGAAGATCTGGAGTTCAAAATACATCTCAATCAACACCAAAATGCGCATCTTTAATTCAAATGTGAAGCAGGTCATGCTGTATGGATCAGAGACATGGAAAACAACAAAACACACAACAAACAGGCTGCAAACATTCATTAACACCTGCCGCAGGAGAATACTAAACATCTGGAGGAGAGACAAAGTAAGCAATGTGGACCTGTGAAAAAGAACAAGCCAGGATCCCATTGACTTACAAATTCGAAAGAGAAAATGGAGTTGGATTGGACACACCCTCAGAAAACCTGCCACAAACATCACCCGGCAAGCCCTGAAATGGAACCCCCAAGGACAAAGGAAAAGAGGTCGCCCCGGGAACAGCTGGAGAAGAGGTGTCCGGGCAGAAATGTCTGGGAGTGGCTCAACTGGGGAGATCTGGAAAGAACCGCCAACAACCGAGTGAGGTGGAGGACATTTGTCAATGGCCTATGCTCCCTAGAGGAGCTAAGGGCTTAAGACGAAGAAGAATGTTTCGGGTCGGGATCTTTCTTCAGATTAAGAAAGGTTAGCCTGGATGAAGTTGCTCTCCACAGGAGTCATAGAGTGATACAGTGTGGAAACAGGCCCTTCGGCTCAACTTGCCCACGCTGGCCAACATGTCCCAACTGCACTAGTTCCACCTGCTTGCGTTTGGCCCATATCCCTCGACAAGGGTGTAATTGCTGCCTGCCCTGATCAGCCAAGGGTTCTCTCTATCTATTGCCTGCCAGGGGTTCCACATTATGGGGGTTGGATCAACCTCTGGCCTAGTTCCCTGTGACCCACAGAACAATACTACCCCTAATTTAGCATCAGTCTGCGATCTCACCCAAACATGTTGCAGGGTAGTGGATGTGGGAGATAGGATATTGTAGCATTGTTTCTACTGACCTGAAGCCACAGATTTATTATAAACGAAAGAGAAAAAGACTGGAGGTCATAGCTATAAGGTAAGGGAAACATTTAATGGAGATGTACTCCAAAGACGGACAGGTATGTGGGTGAGTTGGCTTGGTAAATGTCAAAAATTGTCCCTAGCGTGTGTAGGATAATGTTAATATGTGGGGATTTATTCACAAAATGCTGGAGTAACTCAGCAGGTCAGGCAGCATCTTGGGAGAGAAGGAATGGGTGGCGTTTCGGGTCGAGACCCTTCTTCAGACTGAAGAAGTTACTCCAGCATTTTGTGAATAAATACCTTCGATTTGTACCAGCATCTGCAGTTATTTTCTTATACTAATATGTGGGGATCGCTGGTTGGCGAGGACTCAGTGGGCCGAAGGGCCTGTTTCCACGCTGTATCTCTAAACTAAACTCAAGTAAATGTGTGGGGCAGGTATTTTGATACGGAGAGTGGTGGGGGACTGGAACGCGTTGCCAGGGGAGGTGGAGGCAGATAAGATAGTGGCTTTTAAGAGCCATTCAGACAGGCACATGGAAGTGCAAAGAATACAGGGATATGGATCATGTACAGGCAGATCAATTTACCGAGGCAGCATGTTTGGCACAAACATTGTGGACCGAGGGGTCTGTTCCATATTCCATGCTCTAAGAAGAGATTTGAGAAGACTATTCACACAGATAGTTTAGTTTAGTTTCGTGTAGAGATACAGCGCAGAAACAGGCCCTTCGGCCCACTGAGTCCGCGCCGACCAGCGATCACCCTGTGCACAGGCACAATCCAAACACTGGGGACAATTTACAATTTTACCGCGGCCAATTAACCTCGTGGGTTTTCTCCGGGTGATCCGGTCTCCTCACACATTCCAAACACGTCAGCTTTGTAGGTTCAAAATGCTGGAGTAACTCAGCAGGTCAGGCAGCATCTCGTCAGAGAAGGAACGGGTGACGTTTCGGGTCGAGACCATTCTTCAGACTGATGTCAGGGCAGGGGGTGGGACCTGAAATGTCACCCATTCCTTCTCTCCAGAGATGCTGCCTGTCCTGCTGAGTTACCCCAGCACTTTATGTCATTTTTTTAATACCCAAAGCTATTGTCAGGAATTGTACAGATCAATTGAGAAGTGTGACTTTCATTGAATTTGTCCGTAGTGGGTCAGCATAGTGGAACAAATTAATACCAGCAATAATCTACTAATCAATAGAAACAACTCCCAAAAATGTACTTTAAAGAATATTCAGTTAATTAGTTAATGAATTTTTCACTCATTGATTGAAGGTTCACAACAGGGGTCCCCTCCGTGGAGATTTCATATCTTTAGGTGGATTAAATTTTGCGAATAATCAAAAACTAAAACTCTGGAAGAGTGGCTGAATTTGCCATTCCTTCTCTCAGCTGCAGATAATTCATGCTGCATCAATAGAGGAGGGTGGAGCGAGTCAGAGATGGTTGTGGACGCAAGAACAAAGGGCTGGTAAGGGGAACCGGGGTGGGGTTTGACCAAAGATACTAGAGGAACAAGATGGACCACTCCGTTGAAATCGCCTATACTGAAGTGTAGTACGCAAAGGAGCGTAACGTCTGCCATTTTAGTAGACAAAAAGGGCGTCACGGTGGCGCAGCGGTTGAGTTGCTGCCTTACAGCGAATGCGGTGCCGGAGACTCGGGTTCGATCCTGACTACGGGCGCCGTCTGTATGGCGTTTGTACGTTCTCCCCGTGACCTGCGTGGGTTTTCTCCAAGATCTTCGGTTTCCTCCCACACTCCAAAGGCGTACAGGTATGTAGGTTAATTGGCTGGGCAAATGTAAAAATTGTCCCTAGTGGGTGTAAGATAGTGTTAATGTGCGGGGATCGCTGGGCGGCGCGGACCCGGTGGGCCGAAGGGCCTGTTTCCGCGCTGTATCTCTAAATCTAAATCTAAATTTAAACCCGCCGTTCGCTCTGCCTCTCGCAGTGTAATCAGTGTTTTGGGGGAACAGTATGTGTGATGATACCATTAAAATGCTGAATATATCTCACAATTCACAGACTTTTGTTATTTTTCTTTTTAAACGTTTCTGCAAGTTTCTGCCTACTAAAATGGCGTCGTGACATGCTACGGTTTTTCGGATCGAGTGGTCTATCTTGTTCCTCTAGTATCTTTGGGTCTGACCCTACGCACCTTCAAGGTCGGCTGTGGGAGGCTGCGCCCCCCCCCCCCCCCCCCACTTCCGCGGGGCACGTAGGTTGAGGGGGCCGGGCGAGGAGAGGGACTACAGTTCACGGGACAATCCGGACGGAGGCGAAGGCTGCAACAGGCCTTTGTGGCCAACTGCTGTTGGGACTGGGAAATGCTTGTATACACTGGAATTTAGAAGGATGAGAGGGGATCTTATCGAAACTATAAGATTATTAAGGGGTTGGACACGTTAGAGGCAGGAAACATGTTCCCAATGTTGGGGGAGTCCAGAACCAGGGGCCACAGTTTGAGAATAAGGGGTAGGCCATTTAGAATGGAGATGAGGAAAAACTTTTTCAGTCAGAGAGTTGTGAATCTGTGGAATTCTCTGCCTCAAAAGGCAGTGGGGGCCAATTCTCTGAATGCTTTCAAGAGAGAGCTAGATAGAGCTCTTAAGGATAGCGGAGTCAGGGGGTATGGGGAGAAGGCAGGAACGGGGTACTGATTGAGAATGATCAGCCATGATCACATTGAATGGCGGTGCTGGCTCGAAGGGCCGAATGGCCTCCTCCTGCCTATTGTCTATTGGCCCCAAAACCTAGTGACTCTTGAATATGGTCTCAGTGGGCTGATTCTATACACTCTGTGCTCCATCTGGGATTGTACTTATGTCTGGTGAAAATTTACTGAACTGTATGCAAAAAAAAAAAATTTGCTCTACCTTGGTACATGTGATTAAAAAAGAACCATTGAACCATTGAAAAAGTTGTGAACACTGCCCGGTCCATCACGGGATCTGACTTCCCCACCATCGAAGGGACTCACAGGAGTCACTGCCTCAAAAAGGCAGCCAGCATCGTCAGAGACCCACACCACCCTGTCAACGCATTCATCCCACCCCTGCCATCGGGAATAAGGTACAGGAGCCTGAAAACTGTAACGTCCAGGTTCAGGAGCAGCCTCTTCCCTACAGCCATTAAACCATTACAGATGCTCCCCGACTAACAATGCTTAGACTTGCGATATTTCGACTTTAAAATGGTGCAACCGCTGGGCAACGGCAGCGAGCCGCAGCTCGCTACCGGCCACGTGATCAGGTGTATTTAAATGCATTTCGACTTGCGATATTTTCGGTTTACGATGGGTTTATCGGAACGTAACCCCATTGTAGGTTGAGGAGCACCTGTATTGGCTAATAAACACACACACACATATATATACATTTGTTTAATAGCCAATTTAATATATATGTGTTTAATAGCTATTTAATAGCCAATACAGGTGCTCCTCAACCTACAACTCAGACCTGCTGAGTTACTCCAGCATTTTGTGAAATAAACACACACACACACACACACACACACACACATACTATGTTTGCATATTCTGTTGTGCTGCTGCAAGTACGAATGTTATTGTTCTATCTGGGACACACGACAATAAAACAGTCTTGACTCGTGACTCTGGACCATTGTACACCTGTGTGTGTTATTGTCTATATGTCTATATGTCTATATATATATATATATGAAGAAGGATCTCGTCTCGACCTGAAAAATCACCCATTCCTTCTCTCCTGAGATGCTGCCTGACCTGTGTGTGTGTGTGTGTTTATTTCACAAAATGCTGGAGTAACTCAGCAGGTCAGGCAGCATCTCAGGAGAGAAGGAATGGGTGATTTTTCGGGTCGAGACGAGATCCTTCTTCAGTCTGAAGAAGGGTCTCGACGTGCGTGTGTGTGTTCTCTCGTTTATTCTCGTTTATTATATTGTTTACAGTGTGCTATGTTTGCATATTCTGTTGTGCTGCTGCAAGTACGAATGTTATTGTTCTATCTGGGACACACGACAATAAATCAGTCTTGACCCGTGACTCTGGACCATTGTACACCTGTGTGTGTTATTGTCTTTGAGCCGATGCACCACTCCACATCCATTGGGATTCCAACACTGACAGCTGGAGGTGAATGAAGACATTCACCCGTCTGTGTGCAAGCACTAAAACACAGGTTACAGAACTCTTTAAAGGCAGTCTCTCAGCGAGTCAGGCAGCATCTTTGAAGAAAACCAATAGGTGACATTTCGGGTCGAGACCCTTCTTCAGATTGACTGAAGAAGAATCATGACCCGAAACTTCACCCATTCCTTCTCTCCAGAGATGCTGCATGACCCACTGAGTTACTCCAGCATTGTGTGTCTGTCTCCAGTGTAAACCAGCATTCCTAGTTCCTTCCTGCAACTTAAAGGCGGTGATCCTCCCTGCCTCCCTGGAAACCCACTGATCCAAATATGTTAATTTCCAGGATGCAGCCAGATTATTTATTAATGTGTGTTCGGCTCCATCCATAAAAGGGAATTGAGTTATTCTGCCATTTAACGTTGAGTCACATTAAACACATTTGACCATTTCCATAAAATTTACCAAGCTTCGTTCCTGCTCCTTGACCTGATAACGAGATCTGAAAGCAACTGCCTCAGATCTGGAGAAAAATATATAAACGTCGCCGTGGTTGGTAGCTAATGAAGATTCTTTCATATATCTTCATCAATTGTCAGATATTTTACTCTAAGAAGTGGTGCGATGAGATACAAAGACAGACATTTGAAAGGATTTTAACTCATTTGAGCAATTACATGTTCACTGCACCATGATAATCTGACAGATTGAACATTCTACAGCAGTACAACAGAGAAGGCTTATAATCGCAAGATTCAAAGCACAAAGACCCATCGAAGATTGGAGGGGAGAATCAATGAAATTAATTGCTGCTGACAAACACAAGACTGCTTGCAAGTTGTACATCACGTGGCCACCGAACCAAATGAAACAAAGAGTCCAAGCAATCTTTTAAACCACAAATGATGATATATCATTGTCTCAAGTGGAATATTATCGGGACTCGCTATTTGCTATTCATCATTTGTTTTATTTAAAACAACATTTGAGACCTGATATTTAAGAAGTGATATTGCAATACAAATTACTGAAAGTTATCAGGTTGCTTTTCAACACGTAGCAAAATAACGATTCAAGTTGTTTAAGAGGAATTAAGGAATAGAGATTTAAGATTTTTTAGTTTAGTTTAGAGATACAGCGTGGAAACAGGCCCTTCAGCCCACCAGAGCCGCGCCGAACAGAGATCCCCGCACATTAACACTACCCTATGCACACTAGGGACAATTTTTACATTTACCAAGCCAATCAACCGACAAACCTGTACGTCTTTGGAGAGTGGGAGAAAACTGAAGATAGACAATAGACAATAGACAATAGGTGCAGGAGGAGGCCATTCGGCCCTTCGGCCCTTCGAGCCAGCACCGCCATTCAATGTGATCATGGCTCATCATTCTCAATCAGCACCCCGTTCCTGCCTTCTCCCCATACCCCCTGACTCCGCTATCCTTAAGAGCTCTATCTAGCTCTCTCGTGAATGCATTCAGAGAATTGGCCTCCACTGCCTTCTGAGGCAGAGAATTCCACAGATTCACAACTCTCTGACTGAAAAAGTTTTTCCTCTCAGTTGTAAATGGCCTACCCCTTATTCTTAAACTGTGGCCCCTTGTTCTGGACTCCCCCAACATTGGGAACATGTTTCCTGCCTCTAACGTGTCCAACCCCTTAATAATCTTATACGTTTCGATAAGATCTCCTCTCATCCTTATAAATTCAAGTGTATACAAGCCTAGTCGCTCCAGTCTTTCAACATACGACAGTCCCGCCATTCCGGGAATTAACCTAGTGAACCTACGCTGCACGCCCTCAAGATCTCGGAGAAAACCCTCACGGTCGTGGACAGAATGTACAAATTCCGTACAGACAGCACCCGTGGTCGGGATCGAACCCGGGTCTCCGGCGCTGCAAGTGCCGTAAGGCAGCAACTCTACCGCTGCGCCACCGTGCCACCCTTGTACTATGAGTTTGTAGATCTGCTTCTGTGGGTGGCACGCAAATAGTCACTTGGGTTGGGCACCATCTTTTTTTTTAATTAAAAATATTTATTCAAATATTAAAATAATATATACAGTGCAATAAAACCTAAAAGAGAACCCGCCACCATAATACAAGACAAACAGTAAGCTATTATACAACTGTCTTACAATCCTTGTCAAGGATGCATTCCACCCCCCGCGGTGCCCAGCGGTCACGGAAACCCCCCAGGGTGCCCGTTCACAGCGTGTGGTCCCACTCTAACACCACCTGGGCCCGGACGTAACCCTGGAAAACTGCAGGCTGCTGGCTCGGGCAGAGCTCTCTTCCGTCTGGTGCGTTTGGGTGCATTTTTGGAAGCAGGGGAGTCTCCAGTTTCCAAAGCTGAATTTTGGCTACATGACACCCAAGCAATTGGGCAGGCGAGGAACATGAACACATTCAGCCAAATGGTGGCGTCTCCAACAACAAGCAACTCCCTCAAAGTTGCACAGACTTGCTCACATCGTACAGTCTGGCCTGAATCCAAGTATGGATAAAGACATAAGCTTAAATATACAATTAGTGCCAACGTTTGTGAGTAACATGAGAAATAGTCTCAGGCAAGGATTACTTTTACCTGACCTTGAGGCAACAGCATAAGAATGTTCAGCCTGAACCTTGAGCTGCTCTTTGTAGAATGATTGACGTAAATAAAATGCATCTTTATAAAAGAGACAACATTAAATGAGTTGACAAATGACAATGCTTAAGTATGCATACCTCCCTCCATTCTGTGCCTCATGCTTTCTAGTAAAAACTTCTCAATTCATCATCGTTGGGATAATATTTGGCTGTGCGTTATACACGAGCAATTATTCACCTATTGATCTTTAGACTTTAGAAACCCAGTGTGGAAACAGGCCCTTTGGCCCACCGACCAGTGAGCACCTCGCACACCAGCAATATCCTACAAACCAGGGACAATTTGCAATTTTACTGAAGCCAATTAACCTACAAATTTGTACGTCTTTTGAGTGTGGGAGGAAACTGGAGCTCCTGGAGAAAACCCACTTGGTTACAGGGAGAACGTACAAACTGTACAGACTGCGCCCGTAGTCAGGATCAAACCTGGGTCTCTGGCGCTGCAAGGCAGCAACTCTACCGCTGTGCCACTGTGCCATCATCTCTTAACGTAGACTGTTTCTCAGTACCCTCTAGACATCTCCACCCTCATGCCAATGTAATTGCACTTTTTAGTTGAATAACCCTTGAGCCAGCACCGCCATTCAATATTATCATGGGTGATCATCCAAAATCAATACCCTGTTCCTGCTTTCTCCCCATATTTCTTGATTCCATTAGCCCTAAGAGCTATATCTAAAGGGCCTGTCCCACTTTAGGTGATTTTAAGGCGACTGCCGGCAACTAGGCTGTCGCCAACAGTTCGCTGGGTGTTGCGGGCATAATCGTGAGGAATCTTCCAAGAATCGTAGTGGATCTCAGCGCGTCACTGAGAAATCATCCGGTTTGAAATTTCTCGGCGACAGCTGGCTTGTCGGCAGGTATCGTTGCTTATTGTGGGCGCTGTCGCACGCTGTCCCCAGGTTCTCTTAGATGCATTTAGAAGCAGGTAATATTAAATTAAGTAAAGTCATTTCAGAATACCATAAAATACTTGTGTATAACCAATTTATTTACTGACAGGACATTTGACAGGTAGATTGGAGGCGACAGTTTGACGGTCAGGTAAGCGTGGGAATTTTCGCGATGTTTATGGCCATCAGCCATTACATTTAAAGTGGGCTCCAAACCCAGATACGCAACCCAGAAACCAGATATGCATCTCCCGTACATTTTCAAAGAATGCCCACACACTTTTCACAAAAATCCACTTAACCATTTAAAAAATTAATGTTTTTAATACAGCTATTAGTAAACTGGAAGTAAATCCAGTTTATGCCTTGTTACAGTGAAGCTTGGTTTTTAAGTAACCCATACAAGATGTTATAGTTCAAAACTCTCAAGTACTTACCGACTTGTCAGTGATTTCAGCGAAAATTAGGATGCAGGAGAAGCATTGACAGCGTGGGAGTTTCGCGATGTTTCCGAAGACGCTGTAATCTCGACCTGACTCGGCATTGTCGTGGTCATTGTCGTGGTCATTATCGTGGTCATTGTCGTGGTCATTGTCGTGGTCATTGTCGTGGTCATTGTCGTCGGGTAAAAGAAAAGTTTGGCGATCTGCTACGACTTTGACAGTCGCCGGCAGTCGCCTTAAAATCGCCTAATGTGGGACAAGCCCATAACTCTCTCTTGAAAACATCCAGTGAATTGGCCTCCATTGCCTTTTGTGGAGGAGAATTCACTTCTAACATTAAGCCTGTAACAATGCTACTAACTACTAGTACCACAATATTACTATGAACTACTATCTACATCATTGGCGAGCCTCAGACTATCCTTGATCGGATTTTGCTGGCTTAACCTTGCACTGAATGCTATTCCCTTATCATGTACCTATACACTGTAAATGGCTCGACTGTAATCATGTATTGTCTTTCTACTGACTGGTTAGCACGCAACAAAAGCTTTTCACTGTACCTCGGTACACGTGACAATAAACTAAACTGAATAAACTAAACTGAATAGTATGGCATGTTCAGTAATTTCCATTGAAAGTGTGTTATAAAATAGAACGTCAATACTTTTTATTGGAATGCTGTTACATTTAGAAATTGCTTATCCTAGGGTCCTTAACTTTTTATGAACCAAATGCAATTTGGACAAAGCCATAACATTCAATTTTTGTTTTCTATTGGCATTAATCTTAACTTGTTCTGATATCTTTCATGGTACATAAGTGCAGTTATGGGAAAAAAAACTGTTCTAACATTTTTCATGCATATTATCTCCCATCATATCAACGGCATAAGGAATATGCATAATTGCATGAAAAATGTGTTACCTTCAAAGCATGCTTCCAAGCAAATAACAGTGCACTATATTCCGTGAATATCTGGTGTATATGAGAGAGCAAGAAATCCTATTACTATTCACATTACATGAAATCATTCATCTTATTATGTTCTGTACGTACTCAGGTCCCAGTGATTTGCATATTTCTCTAAAATAATTGTTTTGATTTCACAAGTACTTCTGACGGGAAATATAAAATATTGAAATCTGTTGCCATGTATCCAAGACAGATTGAAATGAATCTTATTAAATGTGGCAGGACAAATCATATTAGTGACATTAGGCCCTATGACTGAGACAGAGTTCTTGTTAAGCTTCAAACTATGCAATCCCTGTGTTATATATTTTTCATGTGAAACTCTAATTAGACCAAACTATCGCAATGTACAATGTCACTCTGTTAAACTGTTTGGCTAGGAAAATTGCTGATTCCATGTCAGAAAGTAAGACAGTGCACAAATGTGTCTTGGAGTAGTTCCAGTTTGATAAGAAGTAACCAGTCAGTTTGCAATTGCAATATATTATATACCATAGCATTAAGGAATTTCTCACCGGTTACTGAAATGTCAAATATCTTTAAGATGTTTTGGGGTTGCTCTGTGATGTGAATGTCATTAATGTAAGAGTCATGCACTAAAAAAAGCCAATGCATAGAGAGAGTTTGTTGAGTACGATTTGTCCATCTTGCCAGGAAAAGATTCATAACATATTTACAGATCTTGTGAGAAACCTTTGCTTTGATCTCAGGTGCTCCTCGTAGACACAAAATGCTGGAGTAACTCAGCGGGTCAGGCAGCATCTCTGGAGAGAAGGAATGGGTGACGTTTCGGGTCAAGACCCATTTTCAGACAGCGTCAGGGGAAAGGGAGACAGAGATAAAGAAGGGTAAGGTGTGAAAAATGAGACATCAAAGAGGACGAAGTTCAAGGAAAATGTAGAATAGATCATTGGTAGCTAGGGGAAGGTGACAATGAAGCATGTAAAGATAAACATTTAACCAAGGGAACAGTCAGACAGGTCGGCGAACTAGGATGGGGAAGGAATGGAGAGAGAGGCAAAGCAAGAGTTACTTGAAGTTAGAGAAGTCAATATTCATACCACTGGAGTGTAAGCTGCCCAAGTGAAATACGAGATGCTGTTCCTCTAAGTTGTGCTGGGCCTCACTCTGACAATGGAGGAGGCCCAGAACAGAAATGTCAGTGTGGGAATGGGAGGGGGAGTTAAAGTGTTTAGCAACCGGGAGATCAGGTAGCTTTAGGCGGACTGAGCGGAGGTGTTCAGCGAAACAGTCGTCGAGCCTACGCTTGGTCTCGCCGATATGTATGGGAGCCCACACCTGGAACAGGCTCAAAGCTGCTGAGAATGGCAAGGAATTTCAGCAGTTTATTGTTTTCCAAACTGTTCAAAGAATTGTGTGAATTATGTGTCATCTTTTAACACCTGCTGCATTTCTTTGGTTCTTTGTGGTATAATGGTTCTTTCTCATTTATTATATTGTATAGAGTGTACTGTGTTTACATATTCTGTTGTGCTGCAGCAAGCAAGAATTTCATTGTTCTATCTGGACATATGACAATAATACACTCTTGACTCTTAACTAATAATTGTAAATAAATCTGAGGACTCGTCTGAGCTTCAGATGAATGTTGAACGATGATGATGTCTTTCAGATTGAATGGGAGAATGTAAAGGGAAGTAAAAGGGATATTAGACTTAAGACTGTAGACTTTAGACTTTAGACTTTAGTGATACAGCGTGGAAACAGACCCTTCGGCCCATCGAGTCAAGGCTGACCAGCGATCACACCGCACACTCGTACTATCCTACAGACTAGGTACAACTTTACAATTTTTACCGAAACAAATTAACCGACAAACCTGTACGTCCTTAGAGTGTGGGAGGAAACCGGAGCACCTGGAGAAAACTCATGTGCTCACAGAGAGAACGTACAAGCTCCGTACAGACAGCACCCATAGTCAGGATCGAACCCAGGTCTCTGGGGCTGTGAGGCAGCAACTCTACCGCTGTGCCACCGTGCCGCTTATTGTTAGACCTGTGACCAGTTACTCTTCACACTGGGGGGTACTGAATTTAATACATTGCAGATTATGTAAAATAGGCTCATGGGTCAGCTCATTGAATAGATCTGTTCTACATTTTCCTTTATCCTCTTTGATGTCTTGTTTTCACACCTTGCCCTTCCTTTTCTCTGTGTCTCCCTCTCTCCTGATTCTCAGTGTCAAGAAAGGTCTTGACCTGAAACGCACCCATTCCTTCTATCCAGAGATGCTGCCTGACCGGCTGGGTGATGCCGGCATTTTGTATCTTCAGTGTAAACCAGCATTTACAGTTCCTTCCTACACATGTTCTCAAGTTAATTCCTCTCATTCCTCTTGAACTCCTTAAAGGTTCAAGAATTGATGATGCTGGTAATGCTCGCCAGGTCAGGCAGTATTTGTGGAATGAGAAACAGAGTTAATGATTTAGGATTTTTTAGATTTAGATTTTTAGATTTAGAGATACAGCGCGGAAACAGGCCCTTCGGCCCACCGAGTCCGCGCCGCCCAGCGATCCCCGCACATTAACACTGTCCTACACCCTAGGGACAATTTTTTTTACATTTGCCCAGCCAATTAACCTACATACCTGTACGTCTTTGGAGTGTGGGAGGAAACCGAAGATCTCGTAGAAAACCCACGCAGGTCACGGGGAGAACGTACAAACTCCATACAGACGGCGCCCGTAGTCGGGATCGAACCTGAGTCTCCGGCATTCACTGTAAGGCAGCAACTCTACCGCTGCGCCACTGTGCCGATGAAGACCTAGTTGAGCATTTTCTAATATTCTTGTTATTATTGTTTCAGATTTCCAGCAAGTCTGTTTTATAATGTTTTTTTTAAATGATCAAATTGAATCTTGAAGAACCAATTTACCATGTTTGCTCAATGTTTTCCGTTTATTTTAAGAACGGATGTGAAATTTTCATAAAGCATTATTAGCTTTTATTAAGAGATGAATCTGAAGAAAGGTCTCGACCTGAAACATCCCCTGTCCATGTTCTCCAGAGATGCTACCTGACCTGCCTATTCACTTCAGCACTTTGTGATCTTTTGTTTATCAACAGTTGGCTGGCATAGAGTATGATTGACTGCAATGTATTTCAGCATTTAGGTTGAGAAAAGATTTAAATGTAAGACTTTCCGTGAACAGATTGTAACACCTGTGCTGCAGGGCATCTTGGCGTTGACAACGATCAATCACTGCCAGATTGTGACTAATAATGCTCAACGTTTTATCCTGAAGATCAACAAGTATGTACTGAGTGTATTCAATCAGTGAGGGCAGATTTCCATTCGGTAGACTTGAATTACAGCTGAGATTATTGTAACCTTAAAAGACGAGGCAAAGAATCGGGCCGGCACGGTGGCGCAACGATAGAGTTTCTGCCTTATAGCACCAGAGATCCTGAATCGATTCTGACTATGGCTGCTGTCTGTACGGAGTTTGTACGTTCTCCCCGCGACCTGCGTGGGTTTTCTCTGGGAAGCTGCAGTTTCCACCCACACTCCAAAGACGTACAGGTTTGTTGCTTGGTATAAATGTAAAATTGTCCCTCGTGTGTGTAGGACAGTGTTAGTGTGCAGGGCGACGTGAATTCGGTGGGCCAATACACTCTGCCCTGCATCTCTAAACTAAGTTCTAAACTAAACTAAATTGGAGTTTCCACGAATTCCTATCAGATATAACAGCATAACCAATGGAAAATGAACCACGCTCAACAAAGGTGAAAATTATTTTATACTTATTTATTAGATGTATAATTTTATACATTTTTATACATTTGTACGTATGAATTCATATATAGATAGTTGATAATGGCAAAAAAATAATTTGCCTCAGGTCAGTGCCACACATTAAACAGGCCTCACTCACACTGAGCTGGAAGTAACAAGCAGACAGAACGCCCTCTGCTTGTCCCCACCTATTCATGACCCGACAACATTCTTCAGAGTACCTTTCCTTCTTTCAGCACACATGCACAAAAAGACAAGATCTCAAAGTTTCTATGGATTGAACAGTATGTAATGTACAAAGAAAATAACTGGAGCCAATTAAGCTAGTGAAATATTCTTTTCTAAGCTATTCACCATGGCTTAAAGTTGTCTTATTCACTTAACCTGCACAGTGCTGCAGGCTTTTACAAGTTTAAATGCCAGCAACTCAAGGAATTCTACATATGACAGACACAAAATGCTGGAGCAACTCAGTGGGTCAGGCAGCATCTCTTGAGAAAAAGAATAGGTGACGTTTCGGAGCGGAACCCTTCCTCAGACCCGAAACGTCACCTATTCCTTCTCTCCAGGGAAGTTGCCTGACCTGCTGAGTTACTCCAGCATTTTGTGCCTATCTTTGGTGTGAACCAGCATCTGCAGTTCCTTCCTAAACAAATTCTATGTCTGCCTTGTCAAACGTGGAATTCCTGAATGTTTTCGACGGAAGTGAATGCCATACCTGTGATGTCACCGGTGATGAATTTCAGAGGCAGATCACAACACGCTGTTTGGTTTTTAGTTTAGAGAGAAAGCGCAGCGTGAGAACAGGCCCTGTGACCCACCGAGTCCACGCCAACCAACCATCACCCGCACGCTAGTTTTACCCTACACACCAGGGACAATTTACAGAGACCAGTTAACATACAACACTGCACGTCTTTGAAATGTGGGAAGAAACCAGAGCACTCGTGCGCGGCACGGTGGCGCAGCGGTAGAGTTGCTGCCTTACAGCGAATGCAGCGCCGGAGACCCGGGTTCGATCCCAACTGCGGGCACCGTCTGTACGGAGTTTGTACGTTCTCCCCGTGACCTGCGTGGGTTTTCTCCGAGATGTACACTCCAAAGATCTACAGGTTTGTCGGTTAATTGGCTTGGTAAATGTAAAAATTATCCCTAGTGGGTGTAGGATAGTGTTAATGTGCGGGGATCGCTGGTCGGCGCGGACCCGGTGGGCAGAAAGGGCCTGTTTCCGCGCTGTGTCTCTAAACTAAACTAAACACCCGGAAAAAAATCCCATGCAGTCACAGGGAAAATGTGCAAACTCCGTATAGACAACATCCGTAGTCAGGATCGAACCTGGGTCTCTGGCGCTGGGAGACAGCAACTCTAACGCTGCGCCATTGTGCTGCTGACATTAAAAATAGCATTATATGTCGCCGGAGTTGAAGGTTCTGCCTTTTTAAATGTGACATTAAGCCCACCCAACAGTTCAGCAGGTGTGACCGATCTTGGACCGCACCTTGGAGTACTGTGTGCAGTTTTGGTCTCCAAATTTGAGGAAGGATATTCTTGCTATTGAGGGCGTGCAGGGTAGGTTTACTAGGTTAAGTCCCGGAATGGCGGGACTATCATATGTTGAAAGACTAGAGCGACTAGGCTTGTATACACTTGAATTTAGAAGGATGAGAGGAGATCTTATCGAAACGTATAAGATTATTAAGGGGTTGGACACGTTAGAGGCAGGAAACATGTTCCCAATGTTGGGGGAGTCCAGAACAAGGGGCCACAATTTAAGAATAAGGGGTAGGCCATTTAGAACTGAGGTGAGGAAAAACTTTTTCAGTCGGAGAGTTGTGAATCTGTGGAATTCTCCGCCTCAGAAGGCAGTGGAGGCCAATTCTCTGAATGCATTCAAGAGAGAGCTAGATAGAGCGCTAAAGGATAGCGGAGTCAGGGGGTATGGGGAGAAGGCAGGAACGGGGTACTGATTGAGAATGATCAGCCATGATCACATTGAATGGCGGTGCTGGCTCGAAGGGCCGAATGGCCTCCTCCTGCACCTATTGTCTATTGTAAAGAAGATGATTTCTCTTAGTATCTTGAGCAAAACATAAAGTGCTGGAGGAACTCAGCAAGTTGGGTGAGTTCTGTGGTGGGAACAGGTGATATCTCTTCTTCAATCTGAAAGAAGTCACTGACCCAAACAACTGTCCATTCTTTCAATGGGTGCTGCCTGATCCATTGAGATCATCCAGCAGTTTAGTGTCTCTGCAGGTTGCAATGCCTCATGACTCCCAACAACTTACCCAATTCATTTTCATCCACTGCTATGAATGATTAACTAGCCTCTACCCTCTTTATTGTTAGCTTTTAAGAAAGGTCTAAAGTCTACAGTAAAAACACTTCCAGTTGAATTGATTCATGCAGAGAAAAAGAGTGGAGTGGAGCGTGGAATGGTAATGGCAATCCTTCCCACTGTCCTAAATTATTTCTCAGCCAAGTCATTTTCCTCATCCAGTAGGAAGGACTGCAGATGCTGGTTTACACCGAAGATCTCGTTTCCCTCTCCCCTGACTCTCCATCTGAATAAGTGTCTCGACCTGAAAAGTCACCTATTCCTTCTCTCCAGAGAAGCTGCCTGTCCTGTTGACTTATTCCAGCATTTTTTGCTTATCTTCGGTGTAAACCAGCATCTGCAGTTCCTTACTGCACATTTCGTCCGCTCCACTGCGAGATTAACTAGCCGGCATTGCACGGTGGCGCAGCGGTAGAGTTGCTGCCTTACAGCGAATGCAGCTCTGGAGACTCAGGTTCGATCCTGACTACGGGCGCCGTCTGTACGTAGTTTGTATGTTCTCCCCGTGACCTGCGTGGGTTTTCTCCGAGATCTTCGGTTTCCTCCCACACTCCAAAGACGTACAGGTATGTAGGTTAATTGGCTGGGCAAATGTACAAATGGTCCCTAGTGGGTGTTAGTGTGCGGGGATTGCTGGGCGGCGCGGACCCGGTGGGCCGAAGGGCCTGTTTCTGCGCTGTATCTCTAAATCTAAAAAAAAAATCTAAATCTCCTCAAGGTATGCCTACTTTGAAGAAGTTCTCCTCTCTCCGATGAGAGTTCTGCAGCATTCTCTCTGATTCTTCCCGCTCCACTCCATTCTGCATTTTCCTTGAACCCCATCCCTTTTGATCCCTCGTTTTCACGCCTTGCCCTTCCATATCTCTCCTTCCCCTTTCCCCTGACTCTCAGCCTGAAGAAAGTTATCCACCCGAAACGTCACCCATTCCTTCCATCCAGAGACGCTGCCTGTCCCGTTGAGTTACTCCAGCATTTTGTGTCCATCTTCCCTATCCAGTAGCTGGCTGAAATTCTTGCCCATGGAATGATTTCAGCAGCAGGCGGAGAAGTATTCGAGGACATTGAGCCTGTAAGCATTTTCCTCAAGGCACAAATGTCAACTCTTTCAATGCCAAGGGTGGCTTCTTTTAATCTTAAGTAGTTCTTCTGCTGTAATGGCCATGCTAAATCTTCCGATTACCGCACACAGCATGAATCAAAGCACCAAGACATATAACACAGCTTAATGACCACCTCTGCTTCTGCCAAACACTGAACTCACATTGCTGCATGCATTATCCCATGGCACCTCAAAAATGGTTCAAACAACTTCACATCAAAATGAAATGATAGCAAATGATTTCAACAGAATTGCTCATTTCATTAATGTGTCAGCTATGCTTCAGTGAAAAACTAATTGTTTACTTGAAACCAGACCACTGTGCTTTCCCCACAGGATCTCACTGAATAGTTAACACTTCAAACGCTAAAATTGTTTCAGCTGCAGGTATAAATGTAAGAAAGCTAATTGATAAATGTCTGACTACTCCTATGACTGAATTGCTGTAAACTTTAATAAGTGTTTAGAATTTCAGAAGTCGGAACAGGTTTAAGATACATTCAGTCAAGCTTGTAAAATTAATGTGATGCATCCGATTGAAATAGAAGATGTGACAAATGAATTATTTTGCTCCCTGTAGAATACAAAAACAGGGATGTAACGCTGAGCCTCAAGAAGGCACTGGTCGGGCCGCATTTGGAGCATTGTGAACAATTTTGGGGAGAAGGCAGGAACGGGGTACTGATTGAGAGTGATCAGCCATGATCGCATTGAATGGCGGTGCTGGCTCGAAGGGCTGAATGGCCTACTCCTGCACCTATTGTCTATTGTCTATCTATATCTGAGGAAGGATGTGCTGGCAGAATGATCCCAGAATGATTTACAAGAATGATCCCAGGAATGAGTGGGTTAACATATGATGAACGTTTGACAGCACTGGGCCTGTACTCGCTGGAGTTTAGAAGAAGGAGGTGGGACCTCACTGAAACTTTCCGAATCGTGAAATGCTTGGATAGAGTGGATGTGGAGAGGATGTTTCCACTAGTGGGAGAGTCTGGAACTGGAGGTCACAGCCTCAGAATTAAAGGATGCTCCTTTAGAAAGGAGGTGAGGAGGAATTACTTTAGTCAGAGGGTGTTGAATCTGTGTAATTCTTTGCCACAGAAGGATGTGGAAGCCAAGTAAATGGATATTTTTAAGGCAGAGATAAATAGATTCTTGATTAGTACAGATGTCAGGGTTTATGGGGAGAAGGCAGGAGAATGGGGTTAGGAGGGAGAGATAGATCAACCATGATTGCGAGGCAGAGTAGACTTGATGGGCCGAATGGCCTAATTCTGCTCCGATCACATATAGCCTTTTGACCTTGTACTGGCTGGTCAGTGCATGATAGTTACAAAGGACTATTGTGTGTTAACACTTTCGTCATTATGCAAATGCTCCCTTCAGAAGGGGAAAAACATTGTAAAGGTCACAAGCTGGAACAAGAAATCATAAGGTGACAAAAGGCAGATGTTTCAAATATTCACAATTCCTCACCTATCCTTTGCCCCAGTAAAGAGCAACTCAATGGAGAAGCAGGACTGTCCAGATTTAATTTAGTTTAGTTTAGTTTAGAAATACAGCGCAGAAACGGGCCCTTCAGCCCACCGAGTCCGCACCGACCCCCACACACCACACACACTAGGGACAATTTACACTTACACCAAGCCAATTAACCTACAAAGCTGTACGTCTTTGGAGCGTGGGAGGTAACTAAAGATCTTGGAGAAAATCCACGCGGGTCGCGGGGAGAACGTACAAACTCCGTACAGACAGCACCCGTAGTAGGGATCGAATCCGGGTCTCTGGTGCTATAAGGCAGCAACTCTACCGCTGCGCCACCGTGCTTACCTTCGGAATTGTACTCTTGTACTCTTTGGAATTGTGTGATTTAATCTACGATACCTCCTTCTGGCAAATTGCATCACTTGCCAGCTCGCATTATTATCTTTATTGTCTCATCTAATTTATTATCTTTATTACCAGATGCAGGAACAGCTTCTTCCATCTGTTATCTGACTTGTGAATGGTCCCTCCATAAGCCAGGGCCCAGTCCCAACTCTCCAACCCGCCTCAAAGCTTCAATGGTCCTTTATTGTCACATATGCACAGCACAGCGAAGTTCTTTTTGCGCAACCCACAAATGCACAGTCAACATGTTCTGGCCCCGTGTACAAAGGAAAGGAAATAGTCCTAAGTCCAGAATCCAGAGAGAGAGAGAGAGGGAGAAGGTTGTGGAGAGAGAGGTTGAGAGAGAGAGAGAGGGAGAAGGTTGAGAGAGAGAGAGAGGGAGAAGGTTGTGGAGAGAGAGGGAGAAGGTTGTGGAGAGAGAGAGAGAGAGAGAGAGAGAGAGAGAGAGAGAGAGAGAGAGAGAGAGAGAGAGAGAGAGAGAGAGAGAGAGAGAGAGAGAGAGAGAGAGAGCGAGAGAGAGAGAGAGAGAGAGAGAGAGAGAGAGAGAGAGAGAGAGAGAGAGAGAGAGAGAGAGAGAGAGAGAGAGAGAGAGAGAGAGAGAGAGAGAGAGAGGAGAGAGAGAGAGAGAGAGAGAGAGAGAGAGAGAGAGAGAGAGAGAGAGAGAGAGAGAGAGAGAGAGAGAGAGAGAGAGAGAGAGAGAGAGAGAGAGAGAGAGAGAGAGAGAGAGGGAGGTTAAGAGTGCTGGTAATCCAGCGATGAGTGGCCTCTTGGCCTCTAAGACACATATGGATAATGAGAACTTTGGCCAATGTAACACTGGATCAAGCTCGGGAGGAAACTTAAGACCCTGATTCCTTAACTCTTTCATTCCCCATTTTCAACTGCCATTGTTCCCCCCAAATACTTTATGTTCATTTAGTAAAGTAAAATAATATTTAATATAACAGTTGAACATCTTACATAGTGATTTATTCACAAAATGCTGGAGTAACTCAGCAGGTCAGGCAGCATCTCGGGAGAGAAGGAATGGGTGACGTTTCAGGTCGAGACCCTTCTTCAGACCCGAAACGTCACCCATTCCTTCTCTCCCGAGATGCTGCCTGACCTGCTGAGTTACTCCAGAATTTTGTGAATAAATCGATTTGTACCAGCATCTGCAGTTATTTTCTTATCTTACATAGTTGTATCATGGAGCAAAGAAACATAGTCTTGGGCCCATCAAGTCTTTACCAACCATGAAGTACCTGCACTACTGCCAGAACTATATTCTACACTCTGTATCTTTTTCTTCTCACTATTTGTAGTCCTGATTTGGTTTGATCGTATTATCTGATTTGATTTGATAACAAGCAAAACAAAGCTTTTCACTGTACCTCAACACAGGTGACAATAGCAAATCTAAATCTAAATCTAAATCTGAAGAAGGGTCTCGACCCGAAATGTCACCCATTCCTTCCCTCCCGAGATGCCACCTATCCCGCTGAGTTACTGCGGCATTTTGTGTCTACCTTCGATTTTAACCAGCAGTTTTTTTCCTACACATACTAAACATTTCCCATCAATGTCCCACCAGTTTCTAACACCCACTTAAACACTAAGGACAATTTGCAATGTCAAGTTACTTATAAAATGTAGGAGGGAACTGGATCACCTAGAGGAAGCCCACACGGTCTCAAGGAGAAATGTCGAGTCCACAGAAACAACACAGGATGACAAGATCGAACACAGGTTGCTGGAGATGTAAGACAGCAGCTCTACCTGCTGCACTGGTACGCTAATGATGAGCCCTCAAAAATGTAAATTCAGAGATAGACACGAAATGCTGGAGTAACTCAATGGGACAGGCAGCATCTCTGGGGAGAAGGAAAGGGTGATGTTTTGGGTTGAGACTCTTCTTCAGACCCTTCACGACCCAAAACGTCACCCATTCCATCTCTCCAGAAATGCTGCCTGTCCCTTTGAGTTACTCCAGCGTTTTGTGTTTATCTTCGATTTAAAACAGCATCTGCAGTTCTTTCCTACACGATGTCAATTCAGATACTGGGTGTATGTGTGAGAAAAGGGGGTTCCAGATCTAGATATTGTCAAGCCATTTCAATCAATCTGGTGTATAAAATCATGAGGGGAATAGTTCGGCTGGGTGCACAGAATCTCTTGACCAGAGTGCGGGAATCGAGAACCAGAGGGCATTGGTTTAAGATGAAGGGGAAAAAAGTTTATTGGAATTTGAGGGGTAACTTTTTCACACAAAATGTGGTGAGTGTGTGGAACGAGTTGCCAGAGAAGGTACTGACCATCGCAACATTTGAGAAGCAATTAGACAGGTATAAGGATAGGACAGGTTTAGAGGGATATAGGCCGAACGCAGGCATGTGGGACTAGTGCAGACGGGGCAGGTTAGATTTAGATTTTTTTTTTAGATTTAGAGATACAGCGCGGAAACAGGCCCTTTGGCCCACCGAGTCCGCGTCGCCCAGCGATCCCCGCACATTAACACTATCCTACACACACAAGGGACAATTTTTACATTTACCCAGTCAATTAACCTACATACCTGTAAGTCTTTGGAGTGTGGGAGGAAACCGAAGATCTCGGAGAAAACCCACGCAGGTCACGGGGAGAACGTACAAACTCCGTACAGACGGCGCCCGTAGTCAGGATCGAACCTGAGTCTCCGGCGCTGCATTCGCTGTAAGGCAGCAACACTACCGCTGCGCCACCGTGCCGAAGTTTGGGCCGAAGGGCCTGTTTCCGTGCTGTGTCACTCTATGACTCTACTAAAAGAGCAGTTATTGCTTCTATAGATGTCTCGGGATATTTTCTCAATCACGAAAATTCAAACGACCCAGTAACAACCATTTAGCAATTCCAAATTTTACAACCGTAAAAGTATTTAGAGTGGGATTAAATGACTAATAACTTTGCTGTCTTCATGCCAGTGAGTGTGGAAGGAAAACTACAACAATAAACACAGGGCTCCATCAGAAATTAATTTTTTCAAATTCAAATTAAGTTATATTGAGCCACATCTTGGACTTGTTATAAAACTGTAAGAATCATGTTTTTGCACCTTGCTTTTAGTGTGTAATATTGTTTGATTAAGTGTCGGTTTCCCCAATAGATTTATACGCGCCAAATAATTTTAAAATTGAATGCACATGTGTGAGAATAATTTGGAGACTTATTGTGTGTTCCCAAACGAGGAGGAACAATGCACTCTCATTTAAAACTTAAAATATCAACGATTATTTTGGTTATCTCAATAATTCAATAAGGGAAATAAGCAGGGATGTAGGTACTCAGGCAGAAGTGAAACCAAAAGCTATCTGTTGTGGAAGATGCTCCGTTTTGATTTGTAGTGAATAATGATCACTTCTAATGTTGTCCTGGAACTGTACATGTGTAGGTCACAAGGGAACAAGATAATTACAGATGGGAAAGGCCTTTGGATCATCTTATTTCATCCATCCAATTGCTTCTGGAATAATTTGAGAGCTTGATGCAAGGGTCTATTTCACATATTGATTGCTGTTAAGGATTTTCTGAAATAGGTTCTGAAACAACTTATGAGCAATCAGGGGAGGCCTTTGATTGTGCACGAGGCTGCCTCGGTACGGTTGCCAACTTCCTCACTCCCAAATAAGGGACAGAGGGTGATGTCACCGCCCCGCGCCCCACGTGACCTCACCCAGCCAGCGGCCACGTGCTCCCGCTCCACCAATGGCGGCCGCTCTTGTAGAAAATGGCCAGGAGTCATCATAAAGTTCATGGTGATCTATAATAAAAGAGCCTGTGAGTCCCTCTCTTCCCTTCCCCCTCCCCAGTTCTCCCACTGTCTTCTTGTCTCCACCTATATCATTCCTTTGTCCCGCCCCCCCTGACATCAGTCTGAAGAAGGGTCTCGACCCGAAACATCACCCATTCCTTCTCTCCAGAGATGCTGCCTGACCTGCTGAGTTACTCCAGCATTTTGTGATACCTACAATAAATGAGCATATGTGATACCTACAATAAATGAGCATTTTGTGATACCTACAATAAATGATGAATTGGAACATCTCACATCTGGGCTCTCAACCATGGCTGGCACATCTGGCAAGGGCCTTTTCATTTGAAAGCACTCATTGACTTTCATTACAAAGGTACGTTTAACCAAGTTTTTCTTTATTTTCAATTTATTTTGGTGTATATTTATGTTTTTAATTAATGAACAACTGCTTGATGTGTTTTTAAATAGTACTATGTATTTCATTTATATATTTAAATCAACATTTATATGGATAGGACAGGCTTCGAAGGATATGGGTCAAACGCAAGCAGGTGGGACTAGTGTAGATGGGACATGTTGGCCAGTGTGGGCAAGTTGAGCCAAAGGACCCGTTTCCACGCTTTCTGATTCAATGACTAGAGTCATAGAGTGACAAAGTGTGGAACAGGCCCTTCGGCCCAACTTAACCACACCGGCAAACATGTCCCATCTACACTAGTCCCACCTGCCTGCGTTTGGTCCATATCCCTCCAAACCTGTCCTATTCATGCCAGTCTGAAGAAGGGTCTCGACCTGAAACATCACCCATTCCTTATCTCCAGAGATGCTGCCTGATCCGCTGAGTTACTCCAGCATTTTGTGTCTAACCATGTACCTGTCTAACTGTTTCTTAAATGGTGGGATAGTCCCTGCCTCAACTACCTCTTCTGGCAGCTTGTTCCATACACCCACTATAAAGTTCTTAATTTTTTTTCCGGTGTTTCTCCTGCTTTACACATCAACGTATGAGAGATTTCCAGGCATTGGCAGGGAGTGTTTGCTTGTCAGCTATCTCAATGCCTCTTCCCTGGAAGGGACAAATGTATGAGTAACTAATCCATTGCAGTCCATCGCTTTGAATGCAAGGTCGGCTTTGGTGATTCTTAAAGAGGACCCGTTGTCTCAGGTTTTGACCCTTGAGTGGGATCTGAATGTAGTTTGGTGCCCTTTAAAAATAAAGATTTGAAGTTGAATCATTGTTCCTAAGGACCAGGTGACAATAAGATAAATTTAGCTGCTGGCAAAATCAGCATGGGAATTTTTAATGTACCCTGATAACAATCTGCTGTCTGAACTCCAAAGAGACATTAACCTGTGTAAAATAGATTGCTAGGAACCTTCCTTAAATAGCGGTTAAAGAACTGTGTCTAAATACATTCAACGACAATTCCATCTTTATAAGTACTTTAAAATAAATCTTGATAAATGATGTTGATTTAACGTTCTAAAGTGCAATCATATGAGGATAGAATGTGATTCCAATGTAGTTGATGATAATAAGGTATTTCATTCGTGTTGTTCATGACTGCTTCTTGGTGATACATTACAACCACTAAATACTGATTGTACTGTGGGAGGAAGGAAGCAGAAATCATGCCTTAAATACATAGACAATAAGTGCAGGAGGAGGCTATTCGGCCCTTCGAGCCAGCACCGCCATTCACTGTGATCTTGGCTGATCATCCACAATCAGTACCCCGTTCCTGCCTTCTCCCCATACCCCATGATTCAGCTAGCCCTAAAAGCTCGATCTAACTCTCTTTTGAATGCCACTAAACGTTGAGGATTTCTGAGAGCTAAACTTTAATCCAACCGAGACATTGGTAAACTATTGCAAGAAGCAAACTTCTGCAGAAACTTGGCGGGTCGGGCAGCATCTGTGTTGAGAATCAGACAGACAACGTTTCCGGTGGTCCTGACCTGAAACCTCATCTGCCCATTTTCATTCACAGATTCTGCTTGAGTCCACACGTTTACTCCGTGAACACGTGGGTTTTCTCCGGGTGCTCTTGTTCCCACCCCCCACTCCAAAGACGTACAAGTTTGTAGGTTAATTCCAAATTAAAATTGTAAATTGTCCCTAATGCGTAGGATAGTGCTACTGTGCAGGGTTATCGCTGGTCGGTACGGACTCGGTGGGCTGAAGGGCCTGTTTCCATGCTGTATCTCTAAAGTCTAAAAATGTAAAAGTCAAAGCAATATTTTAAGTGGGTCTAAAATTGTCCATTGCCTCAATGTCAGGTTGAAATATTCCTTTACAATTCTCCAGAAATGCGCCTCTTTCCTGTTCTTAAAGATCAGCAATTACTGCATCAATGGGATTTATTTTGTGTTCTGCTTTGACAGTGTGGTGTGACTTTGTAGCAACAGAATGTCCAAGAGCTCTTGAGAACATAGTGAAGGTATTAACGTAAATTAATGTCGGTTTGTGTCATAAGCAGGTCATTGGGAAGTGGATGAGTGTACTAGTGACAAAATTAAAAATAAAGGTTTTATGAAAAGCACCAAGTGCTGGAGTAACTCAGTGAGTCAGGCAACATCTCTGGAGAAAATGGATACAGCATATAAGCCCGTGCCGAACAGCGATCCACATACACTAGCACAAACCTACGCACAAAGGACAATTTACAATTTTATCGACACCAATTAACCAACAAACCTGTACGTCTTTGGAGTGCGGGAGGAAACCAGAGCACCCGGAGAAATCCCATGTGGTCACAGGGGAACATACAAAAACTCTGTACAGACAGCGCCCATAGCAGGGATCGAACCGGGGTCTCTGGTGCTTACTGGCAAACCCGGGTGTCTGAGCCTGAACTCACAGACCGAAATGGACATTACAAATGAAGCCAACACACGGACACTCTTGCATGAGGACTATTTCTATGCACTTTTTTACTAATCGGTGATTGTGCTTAGGAATGGCGAGACTTTAATGAACTGTCTGCAAAAGAAGAATGTGACTACACATCTGTACATTTGACAATAAAGAACCATTGAACCATTGAAATATTTATCTATGTGTTGTTGCATTTACAGGCCTCTTAAGCTGCAGCAAGTAAGAATTTTGTTGCTCCGTTGCTGAAAACTAAACCCTCCTAACTCTTGTTCCTGCAAACTCCCTATCATCCCTCCTGCAAGAATCTCCCAGAAACCTCCCTCATGACAGGACTTACCTGGAAGCTAAGAGCAATCAAAGTCTGACACAAAGTGGTAGAGTAACTCAGCGGGTCAGGCAGCATCTCTGGAGAACATGTATAGGTGACGTTTGGGGTTGGGACCATTTTTCAGACTGATGTAGGGTCCCAACCCAAAATATCACCTGTCCACGTCAGTCTGAAGAAGGATCTCGACCCGAAACGTCACCCATTCCTTCTCTCCTGACCTGCTGAGTTACTCCAGCATTTTGTGATACCTTCAAAATGTAATCTATCCATTTAGAGTCTGAAGAAAGCTCCCGACCTGAAACGCCACCTATCTATGTTCTCCAGAGATGCTGTCTGATCCGCTGAGTTACTCCAGCACATTGTGTCTTTTCTTTTTCTCGTGAACCAGCATCTGCAGTTCCTTGTGTCAGCAAATCAAAGTCCGTTCTGTCACACCACACAGAGACCCAGTCCGTATTTTCTTCACACCCATCAGAGGGGGAAGTTAACCTTTGGCATTTAAATAATGTTCGGAAGTCAAAATCACCTGGATTTCTGGCCCTTTTAACATGTAGGAAATTAGCACAGAACTGCTGTTAACCCATTCTGGCTTAAAATCCATACACCCCACCATGGAAGGGCAAGGACTTGCACTAAGCCTCTTGATTTAATTTCCTGATATCTTATGATGTTAATCCAGATCAATTTATTGTTGAAACCCATTTTCATTCTTTTAGTTACCGAGTCAATAGCAACTGGAATTAGAAGTGGCCATGCTTCAGCCTTGCAGCTGATGTAAATTGAAGCATCAATCCTCATTCTCTCAGCCTGCATTCACATTGTTTTGACTGCAATAAAATGCCATTGTCATTAGTGATGGTGCTCAAGTGACAAGAGCTGGTTCCAGTTAAATTGCACATTGTAATTCTCAAGGAGCATCAATTAGTGATGGCACGGCCGAGGGATGCGGAGAAATAATCTCTCTTCAACTCAAGAAAGCACTCTGCCAAGTTAGAATACCTCTGCAAACTGCAATTCTCCGATCTTCTGATGTCCTGAAGACGTTGTCAGTGTCCGATTTGCAGATTTTCTGGACTATTGGATGTGACGGCTATTAATGCCCAAATGACTTTTATTTCACTTCATTGACTAGTTTAGTTTAGAGATACAGCGCGGAAACAGGCCATTCAGCCCACCGAGTCCGCGCCGACCAGCGACCCCCACACATTGAATGGCGGTGCAGGCTCGAAGGGCTGAATGGCCTCCTCCTGCACCTATTGTCTAAGCCTACACACACTAGGGACAATTTACACTTATAGCAAGTGCACAAACCCAAGCCAATTAACCTACATACCTGAAGGTAGACACAAAATGCTGGAGTAACTCAGCGGGTCACGCAGCATCTCAGGAGAGAAGGAATGGGTGACGTTTCGGGTCGAGACCCTTCTTCAGTCTGTAGAAGGGTTTTGACCTGAAACGTCACCCATTCCTCCTCTCCCGAGACGCTGCCTGACCCGCTGAGTTACTCCAGCATTTTGTGTCTACCTTCAATTTGAACCAGCATCTGCAGTTATTTTCCTGCGCAACCTACATACCAGCACGTCTTTGGAATGTGGGAGGAAACCGAAGATCTCGAAGAAAACCCATGTGGTCACGGGGAAGATCTTCGTACAGACAGCACCCATAGTCAGGATCAAATCCGGGTCTCCGATGCTGCAACAACTCTACTACTGTGCCGCCCAGAATCTAACAGGACATCTGTTCAATAATTATATTAATGGGAATGATGACATGGTGCATAACTTGCTGGATTTGTAGTCTTGCCGATTGAACTAATAATCCACAGATGTGTTCAAATCCTAAAGTGGCAGATGCCTAAATGGAGTTAATTAAATAATCTGGGCTCATCCTGCCCAATCTACCTGCTGCACTTGTATCTTTCCAGCTCAGTACTGGTAACAATGATGGTCACTCGAGACCTCCCCTTAATTACAAGTTAGTTTAGTGTAATTGAATATTCTCATGTCTACCGAGGTACAGTGAAAAGCTTTTGTCTGTGTGCTATTCAGTCAAAGAAAAGACTGTAAATGATTACAATTAAGCCATCCACAATACACACATAAAGAATAAAGGGGAACAGCATTCAGTGCAAGATATAACATTGAGGTCCAATAAAGTCTGATTAAAGATAGTCCAATGAGGTAGACGGGAGGTCAGGACAGGACTCCAGCTGATGAGAGGACCATTCAGTTGCCTGATAACAGCTGGGAAGAAACTGTCCCTGAATCTGGAGGTGTGCTTTTTCAAACCTCTGTACTTCTTGCCTGATGGGAGAGGGGAGAAGAGGGAGTGACCGGGGTGAGACTGGTCCTTGATTGTGCTGATGGCCTTGCCGAGGCAGTGTGAAGTGTAGATGGAGTCAATGGAAGGGAGGTTGGTTTGTGCGATGGTCTGGGATGCGTCCACAACTCTCTGTTGCGGTCTCAGATGGAGCTGTTCCCAAACCAGGCTGTGATGCATCGCGATAAAATGCTTTCTATGGCGTGTCTTTGGCTTTAGTTTTACTAGTTTACTTTATTTATTATTATCACATGAACCAAGATGCAATTAAAAGGTTGTTCCCCATCCTATCCAGTCAAATCATCTGCTCAATATGATATTAATGGAATGATGGAGAGGCTAGATGCGGGAAGATTGTTCCCGATGTTGGGGAAGTCCAGAACCAGGGGTCACAGCTTAAGGATAAGGGGGGAGTCTTTTAGGACCGAGATGAGAAAACATTTCTTCACACAGAGAGTGGTGAGTCTGTGGAATTCTCTGCCACAGAAGGTAGTTGAGGCCAGTTCATTGGCTATATTTAAGAGGGAGTTAGATGTGGCCCTTGTGGCTAAAGGGATCAGGGGGTATGGAGAGAAGGCAGGTACAGGTTACTGAGCTGGATGATCAGCCATGATCATATTGAATGGCGGTGCAGGCTCGAAGGGCCGAATGGCCTACTCCTGCACCTATTTTCTGTTTCTATAACTTATTGCCTGTAGTTCTGACACTTTTAATAATTAAAGGTGGTGGATAATTAAACTGCCAAGCAGAGGAGAGAATGGTGAGAACAGTTTAGTGTTAGTTTAGTGTTAGTTTAGAGATACAGCGCGGAAACAGGCCCTTCAGTCCACCGAGTCCGTGATCCCTGCACATCAACACTACCCTACACACACTCGGTACAATTTTACATTTATACATTTATACCAAGCCAATTAATCTACAAACCTGTACGTCTTTGGAGTGTGAGAAGAAACCGGAGATCTCGGAGAAAACCCACGTGGTCACGGGGAGAACGTGCAAGCTCCGTACAAACAGCACCCGTGGTCGGGACTGAGACCAAGTCTCTGGCGCTGTAAGACAGTAATTCTACCATTGCGCCACCGTGCCACCTCCCGTGCCAAAGTTAAAGCTGACAACCCAACTGTACGGATATTGAATTCTCCAACATTAAGTAACTAACCCACAAACAGTGCCCCCCTCTCCCCTTTTAGCCCCCTCACCTTCCCCCTCCCCTCCCCAAGGCCCACCTATTTCTCCCTTTCCCCTTCCCCCTTCCATCTTCCACACATCTTCAGTTCAGTTTAGTTTCATCAGATTCAATGGAATGTTGGCCTTCGTAACAAGAGGAGTTGAGTATAGGAGCAAAGAGGTCCTTCTACAGTTGTACCGGGCCCTGGTGAGACCGCACCTGGAGTACTGTGTGCAGTTTTGGTCTCCAAATTTGAGGAAGGATATTCTTGCTATGGAGGGCGTGCAGCTTAGGTTCACTAGGTTGATTCCCGGAATGGCGGGACTGTCGTATGTTGAAAGGCTGGAGCGATTGGGCTTGTATACACGGGAATTTAGAAGGATGAGTGGGGATCTTATTGAAACATATAAGATAATTAGGGGATTGGACACATTAGAGGCAGGAAACATGTTCCCAATGTTGGGGGAGTCCAGAACAAGGGGCCACAGTTTAAGAATAAGGGGTAGGCCATTTAGAACGGAGATGAGGAAGAACTTTTTCAGTCAGAGAGTGGTGAAGGTGTGGAATTCTCTGCCTCAGAAGGCAGTGGAGGCCAGTTCGTTGGATGCTTTCAAGAGAGAGCTGGATAGAGCTCTTAAGGATAGCGGAGTGAGGGGGTATGGGGAGAAGGCAGGAACGGGGTACTGATTGAGAGTGATCAGCCATGATCGCATTGAATGGCGGTGCTGGCTCGAAGGGCTGAATGGCCTCCTCCTGCACCTATTGTCTATTGTCTATTGTCTATTCAGTCTGCACAGTGTCAAGGACTAGATAGATATGAGTGTTTATCGTCCCAATCGCCTGCAGGATTGTAGCTCTGAAAGAGCTCAATAAATTCAACATTATTTAGGGCAAAGCAGCTACTTGCCTGGAACCTCCATCTGCCACCAGAAACATTCACTCCCTCATCCATCGCCACAACCTGTCTCCAAATTCACATCTTCCGCCATTGAGAAGGGCTTCACCAGAAGGTGTATGGGAGCATCACCACTTACAGTTTCTCTGACAAGTCACATGATAAAACCAAGATGGCGCCCACCCCAGGCGATTCTTTATGGGCAAGTCACAGAAGTGGATCTGTGGAATTCTCTGCCACAGAAGGTAGTGGAGGCCAGTTCATTGGCTATATTTAAGAGGGAGTTAGATGTGGAGAGAAGGCAGGTACGGGATACCGAGTTGGATGATCAGCCATGATCATATTGAATGGCGGTGCGTACAGGCTCAAAGGGCCGAATGGGCTACTCCTGCACCTATTTTCTATGTTTCTATCACACCACTGCCACTTGAAGATATGTCTTAAATCCTATAATTCGCAAACCAACACACCATGTCATCAAAATAACACTGCCGTAGCTCAACAAGACATATCATATGAATATCACTATATTTTTTTAGTTCAGTTTATCATCATCATCATCATATATATACAGCCGGAAACAGGCCTTTTCGGCCCTCCAAGTCCGTGCCGCCCAGCGATCCCCGTACATTAACACTATCCTACACCCACTAGGGACAATTTTTACATTTACCCAGCCAATTAACCTACATACCTGTACGTCTTTGGAGTGTGGGAGGAAACCGAAGATCTCGGAGAAAACCCACGCAGGTCACTGGGAGAACGTACAAACTCCTTACAGTGCAGCACCCGTAGTCAGGATCGAACCTGAGTCTCCGGCGCTGCATTCGCTGTAAAGCAGGAACTCTACCGCTGCGCTACCGTGCCGCCACTAAAACGTTTAGTGCAAGGTAAAGCCAGTAAAGTCCAATCAAGGATAGTCCGAGGGTCACCAATAAGGTAGTTCAGGACTGCTCTCTGATCGTGGGAGGATGATTCAATTTTTGAGTGTGTGTTTAGTTTATTGTCACGTGTACCGAGGTACAGTGAAAAGCTTTTATTGCGTGCTATCCAGACTTTCAAACCCAATAAAAGATGGGCAATAAATAGTTGGGATGCCTATGCCACATAAATTAATTTTTAATAAAGCAAATGGACTAGCTGTCACCAATAACATCAAAATAATGTCCAGATAATCTGCTCTCTGGAGATACAGATTTAGGGATACATATTAACCCGGATTAAAAAATATATTTAAAGGGCCTAAATGCCATTTTCTATTTGTGAAACCTGTGGACAATTTGGTTATAAGATTTGTGCTCATAATGACTCTAAATATATATTTTAAATTAATTTAATTGTAATGAATCCCTTTGGGTGGCCAAAGATGGGTGACAGCTTATGCATAAATCAATAGTCCGTAAAACGGGATGGGGTATATCTGGTGGAGGGGTTAACACAATTTGATCTCACCTGTGACCAAAGTAGGGTTGCCAACTGTCCCGTATTAGCAGGGACATCCCGTATATTGGTCTAAATTGGTTTGTCCCGTACGGGACCGCCCTCGTCCTGTATTAGGCCCGGGGGAGGCGCTGTAGGCCCGGACATTATAGGCCCGGGTGCTGCTGTAGGCCCGGACAGTGTAGGCCCAGGGGTTGCTGTAGGCCCGGACAGTGTAGGCCCAGGGGTTGCTGTAGGCCCGGACAGTGTAGGCCCAGAGGCAGCTACTGGTGGAGCGGGAGCACGTGCCCGTTGACTGGGTGAGGTCGCGCGGGGCGGTGACGTCACCTTTTGTCCCTTATTTGGGAGTGAGAAAGTTGGCAACCCTAGACAAAAATGAATGTGGTTTTTTGTTGAACATCTCAGGATATCCTCAAGATTGTACAGATGAAATAAAGTTCTCTTTGAATAACAATTGGCAGCAAGTTCTGGGATGACACATTTAATGAATCCATCCGGGAATGTAATCTGGATAAGGAATGTCTGTACTGCTGTGCGTTCACCTGCTAGCGGGTTGGAGGGTACATTTCTCGTAGTTCATGACCGTTGCCCTGGCAACTCTAACTGGACCACTCCAAGGTCATACATATTAATCCCAATAAATCAGATTACTTTCATTCCTTTTCTTCACGGAATACAGGAGTGAGAAATGATAAACAAAGAAACAGAATTGGGGGGGGACAGGAGAAAAGAAAAGTCAGATGTAAAAAGATAACATGTTGCAGAGTGACATGCAAGAGAACGGTGGCGCAGCGGTAGAGTTGCTGCCTCACAGCGCCAGAGACCCGGGTTCGATCTCGACCACGGGTGCCGTCTGTACGGAGTTTGTACGTTCTCCCCGTGGCCTGCGTGGGTTTTCTCCGAGATCTTCGGCTTCCTCCCACACTCCAAAGACATATGGGTTTGTAGGCTAATTGGCTTGCTGTAAAAGTAAATTGTCCCTAGTGTGCGTAGGATCGTGTTAATGTGCGGGGATCGCTGGTCAGTGCGGACACGGTGGGCCGAAGGGCCTGTTTCCGCGCTGCATCTCCTAAAAAAAAAGCTTTTTTTAAAAAACAAATTCCAAATGCAAAGTCTTGTGAACTTTGAGGACATGAGAGTAATTCAGCCTGGAGGTCAAGGAGTACTCAGGACATTATGCCCCATGTGGCATATTTTAACTGTTAATCAAACTCACCACAGTAGATCCATTAGTACATTTAACAAGTCAGAGAGAAGCCTTCTTTTGTGGCTCCATGAACAAATGCTCCATTAGCTGCACTGTTGAGAGTGCCACACACTTAATCTTGGAGTCAGGAGTTTTCTCGAAGTTTTTCAATCAATGGAAACCACACCGGAAGTTCTGCTGACCGTCAAGTAAAATTAAACTAATCAGACTTGTCTTGGGGTAAGGGGTAGAAAACTGGAAATGATTAGCTGGCTTCAATTAAAAAGTTTGCAACTTCAAAAATATACACATTTTCAGTTAACAGTTGTACAAGGTCTTGAAGGTATTCGGTGGCTTTTTAAAGAAAGCCCATGACTGCTCAGAGGCTGAGGTAAACTAATGCAATTAACTGGATTAACTTGCAGTTGTTTTGGCCCACAGTTTAACCTGCACCAACATCACAAATATGGGTTATCTGGTCATTATCTAACTGCTGTCAGTGAGAGCTAGCTCTATAGCAAACAGCTGTCTTACTCCAGTTTATTACCACTAGTACTGCACATCAAAAAAAAGTTGTTAATTGGCTGTAAACCAATAACCCGAGGTTATGGAAAGTGTTACGAGAATGCTAATCTTTTCCTCCTTCCTTCACCGTTTTTGCTTTTCTTTGGGTTCTGCTCAAAGAATTCTCATTAAATATTTTTTATTATTGCTGGCAGTGGACGATTTTACAACAGAAATCATCTGGAAAGTTTATGATTTTGATGGGACCTCATTGAGACTTACCGAATGGTGAAAGGCTTGGATAGAGTGGATGTGGAGAGGATGTTTCCACTGGTGGGATAGTCTAGGACCAGAGGTCATAGCCTCAGAATTAAAGGATGTTCCTTTAGGAAGGAGATGAGGAGGAATTTCTTTAGTCAAGGGGTGGTGAATCTGTGGAATTCTTTGCCACAGAAGGCTATGGGGGCCGTCAGTGGATATTTTTAAGGCAGAGATAGATAGATTCTTGATTAGTACAGGTGTCAAGGGTTATGGGGAGAAGGCAGGAGAATGGGGTTGAGAGGGAGAGATAGATCAGCCATGTTTCAATGGTGGAGTGAACGATGGGCTGAATGGCCTAATTCAGCTCCTATCACTTATAACCTATTGATCTTGTGATAGTTCTTAACCAGCCCAGCCCGAACGCAAGACCTGGTTGACCATGAACTGACAGAGGGAGCCCGCTGAGCCGGGCCCTGCTCGCCCCCCTAGAACAGATATCGAGAGGATGGAGCTGATGACGTCAATGGATGTGATGGGCGAGGAGCAAGAGGGAACCTGAGTCTGGCCTACCGTGCCCTCAAGGTCGGCTGCAAGAAGCGCCCTCAGGACACAACGGTGTCTTTGGGAGAGGGACGTGGCATCCATGGAAGGCAATGGCTGGAGGCCCTGCAGCAGCCTGGGGCTCGCCTGAATCGGGCACAGCGTTGTAACAACTAGAGGGCGGACTGGACTGAAAACGGCGCCAAAACACAGTGCCTCTTGCATGCCGTTCAGTGGATTATTTCTGTACACTTGATAATCGAGGAAGTGCTTAGGTATGGCAATATTGTGCAGAAAAGAATTTCACTGTGTGTTTGCACACGTGACATTAAAAGCACCGTTGAACCATTGAACCATTGAGTATTGGTCATTCCTTGAATTCATGAATGACTTGTTGCAGCTTAAGTTCTATTGAAATACGACCTGTTCACTTGTATACAACAGCTGTGGGATCTGCCATGTTTTTTGTTGTTCCTTTTCAGGCATTACTGGCACGATCAAGATTATTGACCATCAGTGTCTGCCCTTAAATGGGTGATAATGATCCAATTTCTTGAATCTCCGGGGTTTTCCGGTGAATATAGTGATACTGGTAATGGAAGAACTGGACAGTTTGCAGAGTCTCGTCTAGGCACAAATGTATCAGAGTAAATCTCATACAGATTGGTCTGGACTCACAGATAGACCAGGCTAACCCAGTACGTGTAGGAAGGAACTGCAGATGCTGGTTTACACCAAAGGTAGATACAAAATGCTGGAGTAACTCAGCGGGACAGGCAGCTTCTCTGGAGAGAAGGAATGGGTGATGTTTCGGGTCGAGACCCTTCCTCAGGCTGAGAGTCTGGGGAGAGGGAGTCTAGAGATATGGAAGGGTAAGGTGTGAAAATGACAGATCAAAGCAGATGCTGATAAGGAAATGTAGAATGGTTCATTGTTAGCTGAGGGGAAGGTGACAATGTGGCATACAAACAGTAATATTCAATCAGGAGGACAGTAGAACTAGTCAGAAAACTAGGACAGGTGAGGGACGGGGAGAGAGGGAAAGCAAGGGTTACTTGAAGTTAGATAAATCAATATTTATACCGCTGGGTTGTAAGCTGTCGCTCCAAAGTTCTCCGAGAAAACCCACGCAGTCACGGGGAGAACGTACAAACTCCGTACAGACAGCACCCGCAGTCGGGATTGAACCCGGGTCTCTGGCGCTGTAAGGCATCAACTCTACCGCTGTCCCACCTTTAGTTAGACTGCTTTGGAGTGTTGCAAACAGTTCTGATCTCCCATGACAGGAAGGATGTGGAGGCTTTGGAGAGGGTGCAGAGGAGGTTTACCAGAACGCTGCTTGGATTAGAGGGTTTCAGCTGCAGGCAGACCTTGGATCGACCTGGATTGTTTTCTGTGGAATGTCAGGGGTTGAGGGGAGACTCGATAGAATATATAAAATTATGAGAGTCATCAACAGGGTAGACAGAACCTTTTCTTCAGGGTGGAAAGGTCCAACACTGGAGGACAGAGCTATAGAGTGAGATGGGGAAAGTTTCATGCAGATGTGCGGGGCAAACTTTCTACATAGAAATAAGTGGGGGCCTGGAACGCATTGCCAAGGCTGGTGGTGGAGGCAGATACGATAGTGGGGTTTATGAGGCTTTTATTTCGGCACATGGAAGTGCAGGAAATAGAGGGACAGTGATCATAGACAGGCAGATGTGACCAGTTTAACTTAGCATCATGTTCGACACAAACATTGTGGGCCGAAGGGCCTGTTCCTGTATTGTACGGATCTATGTTCTACGTTGTTAATCACCATCTGGGAGAGTGATTATTCACAAAATGCTGGAGTAACTCAGCAGGTCAGGCAGCATCTCAGGAGAGAAGGAATGGGTGACGTTTCAGGTCGAGACCCTTCTTCAGACTGAACAATCTCGGAGAGTGATAATAGCTTGGTTAAAGTACCCAAACATAAATGGAGAGATTCCGGATTCAATTCTCTTTTGAATTAGGCTTATACTGAGGCTGGGCAGATGATCCTTCTTTCTTATGGTAAATCCATGGGAGATTAAGCATCCATTTGTCATTACACTTACCCCACATATATGCGCGGTATCTGTAGTTCTTGAAATTCATCTCGTTAGAGGTAAGAAAAATCACTTTTAATCTTCGATAGATTCAAGAAATAAGCTAATTTTGAGCATTTGCAAGTCAAATATACATTCGAATTGTGCTGCCGCATTGAATTGAGCTTTAGAGTTATTAATAACAGTTGAGTACCACTTTACTAAACTGCTAGCGCTCAGGTGAATCTGTTACCATTTAGCTACACCACATTTTACTCTTTACACCCATGTCCGTGTGTCTAAGCAAAGCTCCATTGCCATCTATAAATTTGCCACCGACACCACTACAGTCAGCCTGAATTATTGGTGGCTGTTGAGTAGGGACCTCATTGAAATATACCGAATAGTGAAAGGTCTGGATAGAGTGGATGTGGAGAGGATGTTTCCACCAGTGGGAGAGTCTAGGACCAGAGGCCACAGCCTCAGAATAAAAGGATGCACATTTAGAAAGGAGATGAGGAGGAAATTCTTTAGTCAGAGGGTGGTGAATCTGTGGAACTCATTGCCACAGACGGCTGTGGAGGCCAAGTCAATGGGTATTTTTTAGGTGGAGTTTGACAGATTCTTGATTAGTACGGGTGTCAGGGGTTATGTGGAGAAGGCAGGAGTATGGGGTTTAGAGGGAAAGATAGATCAGCCATGATTGAATGGCGTAGGCTCGATGGGCCAAATGGCCTAATTCTGCTCCTACCACTTCTGAACTTATGAACAGGTCAGACAGTCATCAATGATCACCTCCAGCCAGGCCATGCCCTCTTCCCGCTGCTACGATCAGGAGGAAGACTGAAGTCCCACACCATCAGGTTCCGGTCAGTCTGAAGAAGGGTCCTGACCTGAAACATCACCTGTCCATTCCTTCTACAAATGCTGCCTGATCTGCTGAGTTCCTCCAGCACTTTGTGTTTTGCTCATAGTTCCAGCATCTGCAGTTTCTTCGGCCTTCTGCACCATTGAACACATTTCTACTCTTTGCTTCCTATCTATTTGCCTGGATTTTATTTTAATCTAAATTTGTCAGTGGATGTACAATTAGTCGAAAGAAGGGTCCCGACCCGAAACGTCACTTATCCAAGTCTTCCAGAGATACTGCCTGACTGTTGAGTTACTCCAGTACTTTGTGTGATTTTTTTGGTAAATTGGCACCTGCAGTTCCTTGTGTCTCTATAGGATTTAATTTAATTTATTGACAAAATCAATGATTTTTTGTTGTTGTAATATTATGTACTGTTTGCTCGAGAGATTTCAATGCATCATTGCAAAAAATCCACGTACTAATTCTCTTTCTCCTTTTACACAAATGCGCGATGGACATAAATGTCCCACTATTAATAAAACTGGGTCCGATTTACCAGTGTGAGGCTACACATGATTTGTACATGACTACACATGTACAGGCACAGTGGTGCCTATATAGGTACCTTCAAATGAAAGAAAGGGCACAAAGTGCTGGAGTAACTCAATGGGTCAGGCAGCATCACCAGACAAAAGGATGAATGACGTTTTCGGGCCCTTCCTCAATCTTCCGTCTGAAGAAGGGTCCCGATCCAAAACATCTCCCATTTCCCCCAGAGATGCTGCCTGACCTGCTGAGTTACTTTTGTGTCTATCTTATAGAAACATAGAAAATAAGTGCAGGAGGAGGCCATTTGGCCCTTCGAGCCAGCACCGCCATTCATTGTGATCATGGCTGATCATCCACAATCAGTAACCCGTGCCTGCCTTCTCCCCATATCCCTTGATTCCGCTATATTATGTAAGTGCCAGTTCTGCTGCTTTCAAAGAAACATCTCAGTTCAGTTGTACACAGAAATGTCTATGGCAGTACTAATGTCACAGCCTTCTTATGAACTGATCGACAACAGCAATTCTTAAATCCGATGTGGCTTAAACGAGGTGTCACAGCACACGTGGAACCTGTCAGCGTATACATTTAAGACTCTCACCTCTTCCTTCACACTTTTTCTGAAGACGTACTGGGCACCTCATATTGGTAATGTCTGAGTAAGAGTCAGAATCAATTAGCTATGTTCTGCTTTACCCTCTCATATTTCCCATTCTACCTACTTGTCACGAACTGACTGCACAATACCAGATGTTAAAAATGTACTTGCTTTGTCAGCTTTCAACATGTAATAAAACAATGACGTATTAGTTGGATGTATGTGTCCAGTTAATGTTAGAGTAAATTTATTGCCCATGTCTATTCTGGCAAATCAAGATTATTATTACTATTATTATTATTATTATTATTATTATTATTATTATTATTATTATTATTATTATTATTATTATTATTATTATTATTATTATTATTATTATTATTATTATTATTATTATTATTATTATTATTATTATTATTATTATTATTATTAACATTATTATTATTATTATTATTATTATTATTATTATTATTATTATTATTATTATTATTATTATTATTATTATTATTATTATTATTGTTATTATTATTATTATTATTATTATTATTATTACCAAGTACATGCTGTGCATTTTAATAAAGGGTTCAATAACGTTTAAACTCTGCTGGATAACCTCCTAATCTCCCAATCTAACATCACTGACTACCTTTTGAAACAAGAACTTCATTAGTTTTGAAACACTTTGAGACATTCTGAGATCATAAAATGTGCAATATAAATACAAGTTTTTTAAAAATTTATAAGCAGCATCTGAGGTGTTGATTGAAGAATAAAAATGCGAGGTTTAAAATGTTATAAAGACAACCTGCAATTTATAGCACAAATCACACCCTCAAGGCATTGCAACCCACTTGACAAACAGTTATTGGTTTTACATAGGCAAAGCAGCAACATACAGCTGTTGCCATTGCCAACAAAGATATGATTATTTTGATCATTAGTTTTTGATGCCATTGGTTTTGAGGGACAATATTGCCCTTGGACATTAGGGGATGCTGTCTCTTCACGACATTTGTGTTTGAGCCCCTGACAGGTGATTGCCACCTGGAGCTGAACCATTAACGTGTGGAGATGTTCATAGCCCCTTCTGTGGTCTACTTAAGTTTCCATAATGAAAGCTCCCATTTTTCCTCATCCCAAATTCTATCTACCAGTGATGCACCTCATGGGGATGCTGTCAGTCGTGAACAAGCACACAATATACTGGAGGCACCAATAATTGCCGAAAGGTCATTGGTAATTTTTGTTGCTGTTTGCTGCTTAATTGTGTTTTTTTTGTTGGTGTTTTCTTCTTTCACTCTTTAAGTCTAAGGAAGAAATTACGGGGATCTGAAAACCGTGACCGCCAGGTTCAAAAGTAGCTTCCTCCCAACGACCACTAGGGGCTCTTGAACAAGAAGGAACACCAACCTCAAAGTGAACCACGGACTGCCTTTGGTTGAACTTAGGACACTGGGGTTTTTTTGCACAATTGTTGAGTTTATTAATTTATTGATTGTTTTGTTTGATATATATTATCTACATGTATTGAGTTTATGAATGAATGAATGAATGAATGAATGAATGAATTAATAAGTTTATTGGCCAAGTATGTACACATACAAGGAATGTGCCTTGGTGCTGTTATGCTGCCCCAAGTAAGAATGTCATCGTTCTGTTGTCAGTACATATTAGACCAAGTGGATCTGTTGAGCCCAAACCTCTCCTGCATTGGTGCAGCACCCTCTCCTCCCACCCCTCCCCTCTCCCCCTTCCTCCCTCTCCCTTCTCCCCCTCCCCCTCCCTCCCCCTCCATCCTCCCCCACCCCTCCCCCTCCCCCTTCCCCTCCCCCTTCCCCTCCCCCTTCCCCTTCTCCCCAATTTGTAAATTTCCCCGGTGTGGGACGAATAAAGGAATATTATTTCACCCCCCTCCTCCCCCTCCTTCACCCCTCCCTCCCCCTCCCTCCCTCTTCCCCCTTCCCCTCCCCCTTTCCCCCCCATTCCATCCCCCTCAACCCCCCTCCTCCCCCTCCTTCCCCCCTCCCTCCCTAAACTTTTAAAATGTGTATAACTTTAAAAATATAACACCGATTTCAATGAAACTTCTTCCATTAGCACCAAAGGGACGACGTTGAGTAAGGTGGGCCTAAAATTGTCGCGCTATCGTGTACCGTTTTGGCTGTAGTGCAGGAACAAACAAACGAACAAACAAGAGTTTTAGTATATAGATGACAATTAAACACACTTGACTCTATAGGTAACATGAATATTTCATAGGCAGATATGAAATCAGTGGTAAGAAAGGATCTATCTAATTTGTCTTCCACCAACCTGATGGCTACATGATGCAATAATAATGGAGTGGTTATCTAATTATAATAATCAATCACTGTCAATTATTGTGTGTTACTGAGTCATGGAGTCAAGAAATGTGGAACCAGCTCCTTCAGCCCAACTTGCCCACAACAACCAACCCTCTACACTAGTCCTACCTACATGCATTTGGCCTATACCCCTCCAAACCTATCCTATCCACAAGTCCTTTTAAACTTTGTGATCGTACATGGCTCAACCTCACCTCCGGCAGCTTGTTCCATCCATCTACTAGTCTTTGAGGAAAGAAAGTTGCCCCTGAGGTTCTTAATAAATAAATAGAAAAATAGGTGCAGGAGTAGGCCATTCGGCCCTTGAAGCCAGCACCGCCATTCAATATGGCTGATTATCTAAAATCAGTACCCCGTTCCTGCTTTCCCCCCATATCCCTTGATTCCTTTAGCCCAACTCTCTCTTGAAAACATCCAGTGAATTGGCTTCCATTGCTTTCTGTAGCAGAGAATTCCACAGATTCACAACTCTCTGGTTGAAGATGATTTTCCTTATCTCAGTCCTAAGTGGCCTACCCCTTATTTTTAAACGGTGTGACCCCTGGTTCTGGACTCCCACAACATCGGGACCATTTTTCCTGCATCTGGCCTGTCCAATCCTTTAAGAATTTTATATGTTTCTATAAGATGCAATTTGCAATGTAGGCAGTTCCATTATTGGGATTAGCTACATCAGTAGATAGTTCCAATAACCTAACTACCTACCAATGTAGATTGTTCCAATAATTACATATTATTTTAATAAAGGCACTGGGCTTTGTAAAGGAAAAGGTTGTCAACAGAAAGAAAAGTTTTCTTTGCTGGAAAATGATTTTTAATTTGGTGGCGCAGCGGTAGAGTTGCTGCCTTACAACGTCAGAGACCAGCGTTCGATCCCGACTACGGGCGCTGTCTGTGCGGAGTTTGTACCTTCTCCCCGTGACCTGCGTGGGTTTTCTCCGGGTCAAGTCAAGTCAAGTCAAGTCAATTTTATTTGTATAGCACATTTAAAAACAACCCACGTTGACCAAAGTGCTGTACATTTGATTAGGTTCCAATAGAAAAAAAATAAAAAATGAAAACATACAGTAGCAAGCAAACAGTTCACAGCGCCTCCTCAATGAGCCTCAAACGCTAGGGAGTAGAAATATGTTTTGAGCCTGGACTTAAAGGAGTCGATGGAGGGGGCAGTTCTGATGGGGAGAGGGATGCTGTTCCACAGTCTAGGAGCTGCAACCGCAAAAGCGCGGTCACCCCTGAGTTTAAGCCTAGACCGTGGGATAGTGAATAGCCCCAAGTCGGCCGATCTGAGGGACCTGGAGTTAGAGAGGGGGGTTAGAAGATTTTTGATGTAGGGGGGGGAGTGTCCATTTAGGGCTTTATACGTGAATAGGAGGAGCTTGAAGTTGATTCTGTACCGTACAGGGAGCCAGTGGAGAGAGGCCAGAATCGGGGTGATGTGGTCCCTTTTACGGGTACCCGTCAGGAGTCTCGCTGCGGCGTTTTGGACCAGTTGCAGGCGGGACAGGGAAGATTGGCTGATCCCAGTGTATAGGGAGTTGCAGTAGTCTAGGCGGGAGGAAATGAAAGCGTGAATGATTTTTTCTGTGTCGTCGAATTTGAGGAAAGGTTTGATTTTAGCTATGGTTCGAAGTTGGAAGAAGCTGGCTTTTACCACAGCGTTGACTTGCTTATCAAATTTTAATGCAGAGTCAAATTGTTCTAAATAGGACCTTGGACTTATGAGAGTTTTTGGAAATAAGGTCGGAGAAGTATTGTGCTCTAGCAGACTTTACTGCTTCCTGGTATTTGAGAAGATTGTTTCTCAGAATTTCGAAGGAAATTTGAAGCTTGTCACATTTCCATCTCCTTTCTGATTTTCTGCACTCCCTTCTTAGGGCTTTGGTGGTGTCATTGAGCCACGGCCGACCTTTGGGCTTAGGCTTTTTCATTTTAAGGGGAGCGATAGAATCCAGGATGGAAGAGCAAGTGATATTAAATAAAGAGGCGAGATCCTCAGTGCTGAGATGGGGGGGAGAGGCCTCAATAGTGCAGATGTTGGGGGCAGCTGTGAGAGCCTCGGAGAATTTACTGGCAGTCAATGAATTTATGTCGCGGGAGTAGCGAACAGGGAGATGAGATTTTGCGGGAGATAAAGGCAGAGATGCGTCAAAAATGATAGCGCTGTGGTCCGATAGACAGGCTTCAGTAGTTTCAATGTTGTTGATTGGGAATCCGGACGATAACACTAGGTCGAGAGTATGGCCTAACTTGTGAGTGGGTCCCGTGGTGTGAAGAGTCAGATTGAAGGACTCAACCAGGTGCATAAATTCACTCACAAGAGGCTTAGTGGGACAGCAAACATGAATATTAAAGTCACCAAGAATCATGATCCGGTCAAATTTGGGCAAAATGCTAGAAATCAGATCAGCAAATTGGGTGATGAAGTCCTTATGCATTTTTGGTGGGCGATACACAAGAACAATTAAGAGGGGGTAGGCTAGGCCTACTTTAATTAGTTGCACCTCGAAACTGGAGAAATGATCAGCGTTCAGGAGGCGGCAGTTGAAATGTTTCTTAAACACAGTGGCTAAGCCCCCACCGCGTCCGGAGAGCCTAGGCGAGGTGAAGAAGTGACAGTTATCAGGACAGAGTTCCACGAGTGGAGCAAGCTCACCAGGGTTAAGCCAGGATTCTGTGAGCAGTAGGAAGTCCAATCCACGGGTGATGAAGAAGTCGTTGAGGACGTCGCTGTCTGTGCGGAGTTTGTACCTTCTCCCCGTGACCTGCGTGGGTTTTCTCCGGGTGCTCCAATATCCTCCCACACTGCAAAGACGTACAGGTATATAGTCTAATTGCTTTTGGTAAAGATTGCAAATTGTTCCTGTGGGTAGGTCAATGCTAGTGTGCGGAGATCGCTGGTCGATGCGGACTCGGTGGGCCGATGGGCCTGTTTCCTCGCTGTATCTCTAAAACTAAACTAAAACTAAAACCTAATAGACAATTGGTCCCCTGATCCAATGTTTAGTTTCGAGCTTAGAGTTTAGAGCAGAAACAGGCCCCTCGGCCCATCGAGTTCACGCTGACCAGCGATCCCCGCACAATTACACTACCCTAGACACACGCGGGACAATTCACAATTATACCAAGGCAATTAACCTACAAACCTTTGGAGTGTGTGAGGAAACCGGAGCACCCGGAGAAAACCCACGCAGGTCACGGGGAGAACGTACAAACTCCATACAGACAGCACCCATAGTCAGGATCTAACCCATGTCTTTGGAGCTGTATGGCCACAACTCTACCGCTACACCACTGTGCCACGATGCCTCTCACACCACCAGCCTTATCCCTGGCAATTCCTCCTGGCCCGTGTTTAATTTCCTTTACACGTTCCATCAGCAGGGGATATTGAAAAGAAAGGCCTTTCCATGCCCAAGGCCCTGAGCCTCGTAGGTTTCCAAGCATTGATCCCATGAATTAAACATTCCTTGGCCCACAATACAGCCACTGTTTATTGCACTTTGGAGATGCCAACCAAATTCTAAGTCCATATATCTAGCACATCATTAACTTGCAGTGAGAATTGAAAACATTCAACAATAAATCTATGAGCATATAATAAAATCTTTAAGGCTTCTCTTTTATCATACCTGTTTTCTGCAGCAATGATTTTACAACATGTGTTTGGGCTTTAAAGAGTGATGGTCAAAGTTGCGTTATCTTGCACTGAATGTTGTATCCATTATCCTTTATCTGTGCACTGTGGATGGTGATTGTATTCATTTAGTTTTACGTTTAGTTTTAGAGATACAGCATGGAAACCGTGTCCACAACAACCAGCGATCACCCTTACACCCGTTCTACCTACGGTTGCCAACTGTCCTGTATTAGCCGGGACTTCCCGTATTTTGGACTAAATTTGTTTGTCCCGTATGGGACCGCCCTTGTCCCGTATTAGGCCCGGGGGGGGCGCTGTAACCCCGGACACTGTAGGTCCAAACACTGTAGGCCCGGACAGTGTAGGCTAACGGAGTGTGTTCGGGGAGCGGAGCCTAGTGTGTTCGCCTAACGGAGGTTTGCGTAGCAACCCGCCTCTCGGCCCGGGCGGCCGTCATTGGTGGAACGGGAGCACGTGGACGTTGGCTGGGTGAGGTCACGTGGGGCGCGGGCGGTAACGTCACCTTGTATCGTATTTGGGAGTTAGAAAGTTGGCAACCCTAGTTCTATCTTACATCCTGAAAACAATTTACAGAAGCCAAATCACCTACAAACCTGTGCGACTTTGGAATGTGGGTGGAAATTGGAGCAGCAGGAGAAAACCCACGCGGTCACGGGGAGAACGTACAAACTCAGTATAGAGAGCCCCCATTGTCAGGATCGAACCCGGGGCCTCTGGCATTGTAGGGCAATATATCTACCGCTGCGTGACTATGCCACCTCATGTAGAGTATCATCATGAATATTCATGTATAGACACACAGTGCCGGAGTAACTCAGTGGGTCAGGCAGCATCTCTGGAGAAAAAGGATGGGTGATGTTTGGGGTCAGGACTCTTCTTCCGACTGATGAAGTTATGATTGAGTCTGAAGAAGGGCACCCACATGAAACGTCACCCATCCTTTTTCTCCAGTGATGCTGCCTGACCCACTGAGTTACCACAGCAGTTTGTGCCTATCATTGGTATAAATAAGCATCTGTCGTTCTTTTGTTTCTAATATTCATGTATAGTCTTTTCTTTGACTGGACTGCAGGCAAACAAAAGCTTTTCACTGTACCTCAGTGCAAGTGAAAATAATGAACGAAACTAAAGTTATCATGGGCGGCACGGTGGCGCAGCGATTGAGTTGCTGCCTCACAGCGCCCGAGACCTGAGTTTCATCCTGATTATGGGTGCTGTCTGTACAGAGTTTGTACGTTCTCCCCATGACCAACATGGGTTTTCTCCAGGTTCTACGGTTTCCTCCCATACGGCTTTGTAGACTAATTGACTTTGTATAAACGTAAATTGTCCCTAGTGTGTGCAGGATAGTGTTAGTGTGCGGGGATCGCTGGTTGGCGCGGACTCAATGGGCCGAAGGGCCTGTTTCCACACTGTATCTCGAAACTAAACTAAACTATACTAAACTAAACCTTGAATGCCTAAGTTGAGTATTTAAATGCAGAAAGAAGGAACTGCAGATGCTGGTTTACACAAAAGGATATAGACAATAGACAATAGACAATAGGTGCAGGAGGAGGCCATAAGGCCCTTCGAGCCGGCACCGCCATTCAATGTGATCATGGTTGATCATTCTCAATCAGCACCCCGATATAAATTGCTGTAGTCACTCAGGCAGCATCTCTGGAGAACAGCGTTAATGAGCGGGGATCGCTGGTCGGCGCGGACTCGGTGGGCCGAAGGGCCTGCTTCCGCACTGTATCTCTAAATTAAACTAAAGTTAGCACAGTCTGACCAGGCAGCCTGCTGTTCTGGCAGCTTACCTCTGATGGCGCTGAGCCCCAGCTACGCCCCTCCATTTTGACCTGTGTTAACACAAAACAGTTAAAAAAAACACACACCATTTTTGATGAGTATCCACTGACAAAACCACCTCGCATCCGCCAATAAAATTAAAATTCACCAATTAATATTTTGTGCAACCTCTTGAGAAGATGAAAATTTTCAAAGTGTGGCACAGAATTCAATTATGTGTTAAGTGGCCTCTTATTCCACTGGAATAGAATAGAACGCTTGTAATGCTGATTTAAAAATTACATTTTGTTCAGCTCTACGCTGGGAAATCAACAATATCCGGGCTTGGGATAGAGCGTAAAATGCATGGAACTAATTTTTGATGCACCAATTATGTTTATTTTAACGTTATTTTAACTAACGCTCCAAGTTAGTCTAGTTTAGTTTTGTTTATTATTGTCACGTGTACAGAGGTGCTGTGAGAAAGCTTTTGTTTGCGAGCTCTCTGGTCAAGAAATAGACTGTACATGAATACAATTAGGCTGTCCACATTTGGGCGGCACGGTGGTGCAGTGGTAGAGTTGCTGCCTCACAGCGCCAGAGATCCAGGTTCGATCCTAACTACGGGTGCTGTCTGTACAGAGTTTGTGCGTTCTCCCCTTAACCTGTGTGGAGGTTTTTGCCCGGGTGCTCCGGTTTCCTCCCACACTCCAAAGACGTACAGGTTTGTAGGCTAATTGGCTTCTGGTGGTAGTAAATTGTCCCTGGTGTGTGTAGGATGATGCTGGCGTATGGGGTGATCGCCGGTCGGCGCAGACTCGCTGGGCCGAAGGGCCTGTTTCCGCGCTGTATCTCTGAAGTAAAATAAACTAAAGTACAACTGAAGATTCAGAAAAACTATTACAAGGAGACTTCCAGGAAACCATTTTAAAGACTCCTCACAGTTTCCAGCACAGTTTGACATTGGAGTTCTGAGATACCTGATAGTTCTCCCCCTAGGTAGCAAGCTGACTCTGGATCCCTGTAAAATATGTGAGGCCTAACATCACACAAGCCTCTTGTTAGTCACTGCAGGGTTGCCTGGTGTTGCTGTAGCCCCGTTCACATCTGGGAACAAACTCGAGAGGGTTTCCAGACCATAATACATCTTCTTCCAGCGGAGAGCTGCATACCTTGTCCACAGCCTGGCCTCCCACCCATTCTCTCTCAGAGTAAATAGATTAATCGGCCTCTCCATATCTGGTGTTTTGATGGTCTGAGTGACCTGTGCTCTACCAGAACAAAAATAGAAAACAGCTACACCTCACAATTTTACTCTGAGGAATATGTAAATAACAGTGCACTGGATGGGCATACAACAATACCAACTTCACTGAAATTCGTCTAAAATTGATTTGAAAAAAAAAGGCAGTCTATTTCATTCCTGAAATTTCTTTGGAAGCTAAATGAAGGAAATGTGTTGTCGAACGCTTGCAGTGATTTGAGCTCTGGGAATCGAAAATAGATTGACGATAACTGTATACGACACAACCCAATTTGCCGAGTTCTAACATTGATCAAGGATATCATTGCAGTGTGTTATGGTTCTTTGCAACCTAACTGCATATGAATCTCTGAACATAAACATGCATCCAGCATTCACCTGCTAACTAAACGGCTCAAAGTTTTTTTTTAAAAACTTTGCATTCCACAATTTAATTAATTTATTTTTTGCTGCTGGATATTATTCAAGTTCAGTTCATTTTCTGCTGCCCACGTAAGCCTCGCACAGCACTTCAATTTCAATCACTTCAAGCACGTACTTTGCAGTGATAAACAAACCACTATCAACGCCGCTGATGGAGTTTAGGACTCAGATCAAGGCGGACAAGTGGAAAGCAGAGAATACATTGGTTGTGGGTAAAATGATAACTTAAAGGCAAGCTGGGGATAGGAACGCAAGCCCTTTGCAGCTCCACTGCCCTCATCTCTTTCTTCAGTAGGTGGCGTTTTTAATTGCCGGGGTTTAAACAGCTGCAGGCACCATGTCAAAGGGGTCCTCTTCTACCGGCCCCCTTGTTCTTGATCAAGACCAGCACAGATACAGCTTTGTTTAAAAGCACGCAGGAGAACACACACATCAGATCATGTGCCTGGACAAAGGAGACGGATGGAGGTGCCAGGCTCGCACACGAGCAACGACTGCCCCAGTCCATTCTCAGATTACATGGTGTCGGCGCCCTGTCTGCTGCGCAAGAATTAGCACAAGACAGCGACCAGGGGGCCCAGATCAATTCTCAGCATTAATAATACTCCGTCCACGGAGGCAGTAATGACGTTAGGGAAATGACGGAATCCTTGCCCACCTGGACCTGTTAATTGAGAAGCAAAGTACTGGAGGCAAAGATCAAGTCTGGGCAGATGGTGGGACAATGCAAGATGGCAGACCTCGGTCAGTGTCAATCGCAAACTGTCGCGTAATGACTCATTTCTGCCATTGGACGTCAGCTGCTCTCTCTGGCACCACCTCAGCACCACTTCCCCGACCTGCTCTGTGCAGCAGTACTGTAATGTCATGTATATATATGCATAGTTTCCATGCTCTTGTTAACAATGTGGTTCTCTGTAATATTTCAAGCATGAGTTAAAAGGGCAACTATGTCCACAAACAATCCCCAAACAAACGACATTGCTTCCTTGCAGCAGGTGAGCATTTTCATTTAGAAAACTTAAAAATAACACAGAATATACATTAATCTGGATATCAGAACAGTGCATGCACAAGACATTTCTTGCAACAGACCAGTGGTTGCAAGAAACATGTACAAAACTAAAAAATAATAGTATTAATTTTTCAGAACTTAATGTTACACACATGCAGGCAGGAACTCATACTAGATTTCAGAACGCGATACCAATTAATTATTTGATATTTATAAGCGCCCATTTATGTTTAAGTCTGAGGCCGCTGTTCAGAATAGCAGGGAAGGTTCTGAATATACACTGCCTATTGAAAGGAAATAAAAATATTGATTTAATTTATAATAAATTGGTACCGGAGAAGAATTAATTTGAAGTGTGATGGTGTGAAATACATTGCAGAGTAAGGGCGTAAAGTTGGGACATCCATTTCAAGTTTAGTGTTTCATGTATTTTGTGTTTTTATGACTGTTGGCTGATTAATTTATTTCCTGGAATAAATAACGTTCCATCATATCATATCGGATCGTATCGAAACGTCTCGTAGAAGACCATTTTTATTTACTTCAAACGTGGCTGACGAGTTGAAAAGACTGATTGTGAGGGCAGGTCGTCAGGCTGAGTGCAGTGAAAACCGGCGTGTTCTGAAACAGGACGGGCTCCATCGCGACCCGGTGCCTACGGTCGCCCATGTGTGTGTCTCTCAGTCTCGCAGTGCATCACAGTGTGTGTGTGTGTGTGTATGCATAGGGAATTATGGTACTACTCCAGGTCTGGCGTTGGAGTCGCAAGAAAAGAAGCAGGTGTCTGTTTAATAATTTGGTCAAAGATCAGAAGTTAAAGGTTAGGACGGTGAAGGGAAAATAGAAGGGTCAGAACACTCGCAGGAGAGGGTTGAGACTTGATCTTCTGGAGTATGTAATGGCTGATCCTCAAGGTCATCCATTAGTGATCCTGCTTAACGCGCGCCACTGTCAATATAAATTCACCATGCCTAGATTTTCAAAAATAATGTACATCAGCATGATTTAAGATATAAGAACCCTAAGCACATTTGTACCCTTAAAGGTGGTAGCAGAAATCATGTGTGCAAAACGTAATGGGAACAATAAGTGGACAGAAAGAAGGTTATTCTCTTCAATAGTCAACATTGCATAGATATAGAATATTAAAATGTAGAATATTAAGTTGGAGACTATAATTATCACACCTTTTTTTTCAATATTAGCTGACAAACTGCTGCTTATGGCATTAATAGAATGCATAGTGTTTTTGTCGTACACACTTGGACTTTTTAACACAGTCATCAACCCATGCGCTTTAAATTAGTAATTGCATTTGAAAATAATGGGTAATGAAGTTTGCAGCAGATGTGCTCTGCATTTTCTACCATGGTTTCATGTTGACAGTTCTTGGTACTTTGGGAGCTTGAACTGATCAAAAATACAAAACAAATTTGCACGGTGGCACGGCGGTAGAGTTGCTGCCTCACCACGCCAGGTTCGGTCCTGACTACAGGTGCTGTCTGTGTCTGTCTGTCTGTCTGTCACGTTCTCCCCGTGACCCATGTGGGATTTCTCCGGGATCTCCGGTTTTCTCCCACATTCCAAAGACGTGCAGGTTTGTAGGTCATTTGGCCTCTGTAAATTGCCCCTAGTGTGCAGGGTGGGTGTGAAACTGCTGTAACATAGAACTAGTGTGCAGGTGATCGTTAGTGTATGGGCTGATCGCTGGTCGACACGGACTCAATGGGCCAAAGGGCCTGCTTCCATGCTGTCAATCTAAATTCTAAACTAAATTCTGTACTCTTAGCAGAAATGTGTCGAAAACATAAAAGGATTATGAACTGCAGTTTATATGTTGTTATTTTGTTACTTAAACAACAATAAAGAAAAAAATATTTGCATTAATATACTCCCTAGTATCATTATTATAAATCTTCCCAAAATCCCTTATAACCACCCGATAAGCTATGTTTGAAATGCATACACTGTTGTAATAACAAATGAAATGTGGAAGCCATTTTGTGCACAAAACATGATGATGGCCAAATAACTAATTTGCTTTGTTGCTGAAGATGAACTGGAAGTCTTGCCTGTACCTACCTACATACAGGTGTTTTGGGGATTAGAAATACATGGGGACACTGGACAGATGCACCCTAAACTCCACAGAATCCTAGTTCCTTAAGGTATCAGATAGATCATACTGGCTGCCTTGCACAAGAATAGGTCAATGGCGGCACGGTAGAGCAGCGGCAGAGTTGCTGCCTTACAGCGAATGCAGCGCCGGAGACTCAGGTTCGATCCTGACTACGGGTGCCGTCTGTACGGAGTTTGTACGTTCTCCCCGTGACCTGCGTGGGTTTTCTTCGAGATCTTTGGTTTCCTCCCACACTCCAAAGACGTACAGGTATGTAGGTTAATTGACTGGGTAAATGTAAAAATTGTCCCTGGTGTGTGTAGGACAGTGTTAATGTGCGGGGATCGCTGGGCGGCGCGGACTCAGTGGGCCGAAGGGCCTGTTTCCGCGCTGTATCTCTAAAAAATATTTTTTTTAATGGCCTTAACTCATCAGTCTAAAACATAGTGGGTCACAAGTTCATAAGTGATTGGGGCAGAATTAGGCCATTCAGCCCATCAAGTCTAGTCCACCATTCATTCATGGATGATCAATCTCTTCGTCCTAACCTAATTCTCCTCCCTTCTCCCCATAACCCCTGACACTGGTACTAATCATCTAGATTACGTTGGAACAAGCTTTGGATAACTTTAGATCTACGGACAGTAAAGTGGTGTCTAAGAGTATATTGAAGTATTCAGATCCAAAGGCAACAAGGTAGAGTATCACCAGCAGATGGATTGAGGGCAGCATCAGAATGTGTAGGAAAGAACTGCAGATACTGGTTTACACTAGATTGACACAAGATGCTGGAGTAACTCATCGGGACAGGCAGTATCTCTGGAGAGAAGGAATGGGTGATGTTTTGGGTCAAGATCCATCTTCAGACAGAAGGGTCTTGATCCAAAACATCACCCATTCCTTCTCTCCAGAGGTGCTGCCTGTCCCACTGAGTTACTCCAGCATTTTGTGTCTATCTATGGTGTAAACCAGCATCTGCACTTCCTTCCTACACAGCAGCTGTGGTTCCTTGTTTCTAATAGTTATGTATAGTCTTTTTTTTAGTTTAGTTTAGAGATACAGCGCGGAAACAGGCCCTTCGGCCCACCGAGTCCGCACTGAGCAACGATCCCCGCACATTAACACTATCCTACACACACTAGAGACAATTTACATATACACCAAGCCAATTAACCTTCAAGCTTGTACGTCTTTGGAGTGTGGGAGGAAACCCAAGATCTCGGAGAAAACCCTCGCGGTCACGGGGAGAACGTGCAAACTCCGTACAGACAGAATCCGTGGTCGGTATCGAACCCGGGTCTCCGGCGCTGCAAGCGCTGTAAGGCAGCAACTCTGCTGCTGCGCCACCGTGACCGCCCTTTTTTGTTGCATTTTGCAGATGTGTCTTTCCATCCTGTTATTCAGTTGGAGTAAATTAACACCCACGGATTCTGTCACTGTCGGGACAGGAGGCAGGTCAAGGGTGTTGGCAGCAGAGTAAAGACTACACCTACTCCTGTGAAAGGCAGCCAGTGTAATCTATCTGCTTCTGGTGTGAATTAGGATTCTGCAGAGTCTAGGGTGCCAGAACTGGCATCTGACAAGTGCTCCCACCCCTAGTCCCGAAGCACCTCACTTCAAGTACAGACAAGCCTCTCATTTCATAACGTGCAGGTGACATGTTGGCATCAGTTTCCCTGACAACAGCTACAGTTCTTTCTTCCTCAGGCAGTCAAAGGCAAGAGTATTATTTGAATGGCAAACACAACTCAAACTATTTATTCACAAAATGCTGGAGTAACTCAGCAGGTCGGGCAGCATCTCGGGAGAGAAGGAATAGGTGACGTTTCGGGTCGAGACCCTTCTTCAGACTGATGTCAGGGGGGCGGGACAAAGGAAGGACGTTTCTCGACCCGAAACGTCACCTATTCCTTCTCTCCCGAGATGCTGCCTGACCTGCTGAGTTACTCCAGCATTTTGTGAATAAATCGATTTGTACCAGCATCTGCAGTTATTTTCTTATACAACTCAAACTATATTCCTGCTGGCTTTGTTTCCGATATCTCAATGCCTTCGTGAACAAGAGTTAAGGAGATGTCTTTATGGTTCGCAAATCCACGAGGGTCAAATCCTTAATGATCCAGGCCCAGTGATCAGGGCGGCACGGTGGTGCAGCAGTAGAGTTGCTGCCTTTAAGCGCCAGAGACTCAGGTTCGATTCTGACTATGGCTGCTATCTGTACGGAGTTTGGTATCCATTACATAATGAGGCAACTATTATATTGGTACAGAACTCCCTACACAATTTGCAACTCTCTAATCCTTTTGATTCACACCTTGTGTGTGTTCATCTCTGGCCTTTGTCCAACCATTTGCCTATCAAAACCCCTCTTCCATAGGAAGAAATCAGCAATTATGCCTGGTCTTTAAAATCTTACTTAGAGATTTCCATGGGAATGCACAAGCCCAATCTCACCGCAGCTGATCAATATGGATGGATCTCTGCACTCTCTCATGAAGTGGACGGCACGGTGGCGCAGCTGTGGAGTTGCTGCATTACCCGGGCCCGATCTTGACCAAGGGTGGTCTGTACGGAATTTGTACTTTCTCCCTGTGACAGCGTGGGTTTTCTCCGGGTGCTCAGGTTTCATCCCACACTCCAAAGACGTCCAGGTTTGTAGGTTAATTGGCTTCTGAGAATTGTAAACTGTCCCAAGTGTGTGTAGGATAGTGCTGGTGTCGATGGTCGGTGCGGACTTGGTGGGCGGAAGGGGGGCTTGTTTCCACGCTGTGTCTCTAGAGCCTAAAGGATCAGAGCTCAATCAAGCCTTCAATTTAGTGGATATCTAACACGTTCAACATAGTCTTGCCTTAAAATAGAGCTTGAAAGTGGAATAATCATTTGCAGACCAAGTAATGAGAGGAATTACAATCAGAACAGCCAACGATTTCATGAGAAATACCAACTTTGAGTGAAATTGCTGGAATTTTCCCGTCATATTCCTAGAAGTTCAGTCACTCCGACAAAAGCTGCCAAGGAGTAAAAGCCCCGGCCGTCTTGCAAAGATGGCAACTAAATTCCCTTGTCATTGTTCAACAAATGGGCGGCACGGTGGCGCAGCGATAGTGTTGCTGCCTTACAGCGCCAAAGACCCGGGTTCGGTCCTGACCACGGGTGCTGTCTGTACGGAGTTTGTACGTTCGCCCTGTGACTGCGTGGGTTTTCTTCAGGTGCTCCGGTTTCCTCCCATACTCCAAAGACCTGCAGGTTTGCAGGTTAATTGGCTTTGGTAAAAATGTAAATTGTCCCTGGCGTGTGTAGGACAGTGCTGTTGTACGGCCTGGTCGCTGGTCGGCATGGACTCAGTTGGCCAAAGGGCCTATTTCTGCGTTGTATCTCTAAACTAAACTAAAATAAACTAAACTGAACAATTATTTTAAATTGGAACGATGCTTACAAATCACTTGATATGTTTTTGGTAAATTTATTTGAATCAGTTGAAATGCCTTCGTGTTTTACTTCTTTTTAAGTGACTTTTTGTAAACCATTTAATCATTTTAATATTGTTTACTTATCTTTTCAAAAGTTTAAAATGTCCCTGAAACAAGAGAGATTCAGAACTCATTTATATATTTGACAGATTTGATAGCTGGCTAATAAACCTGCTGCCAAAGCATTTTTTCAATATTTCATGTGGCTAAGACTTCCTTACCCCTCCCACTCACCCCTGCAATTCATCTGACCTAAAATATTAGCTAAAGATAGACACAAAATGTTGGAGTAACTCAGCGGGACAGGCATCATCTCTGGAGAGAAGGAATGGGTGACGTTTCGGGTCGAGACCCTTCTTCAGACTGGTTAGGGATAAGGGAATCGAGAGATATAGACGGTGATGTAGAGAGATAAAGAACAACGAATAAAAGATATGGAAAAAAGTAACGATGATAAAGGAAACGGGCCATTGTTAGCTGTTTGTTGGTTGAAAATGAGAAGCTGGTGCGATTTGGGTGGGGGAGGGATAGAGAGAGAGGGAATGCCAGGGCTACCTGAAGTTAGAGAAATCAATATTCATGCCATTTATTCACAAAATGCTGGAGTAACTCAGCAGGTCAGGCAGCATCTCGGGAGAGAAGGAATGGGTGACGTTTCGGGTCGAGACCCTTCTTCAGACTGATGTCAGGGGGGCGGTTTGTGAATAAATACCTTCGATTTGTACCAGCATCTGCAGTTATTTTCTTATAATATTCATGCCATTGAGCTGTAAGCTGCCCAAGCGAAATATGAGATGCTGTTCCTCCAAATTAACTATCCATGTTCTCCAGGGATGCTGCCTGACCCGTTCAGATGCTCCAGCATTTTGTGTCTTTCCTTGGTAAAGGAACATCTACAGTTCCTGTGTAGGAAGGAACTGCAGATGCTGGTTTAAAACAGAAGATAGATGCAAAAAGCTGGAGTAACTCAGCGGGTCAGGCAGCCTCTCTGGAGAGAAGGAATGGGTGACGTCTTGGGTCTAAAGAAGGGTCTCGACCCGAGACATCACCCATTCCTTCTCTCCAGAGACGCTGCCTGTCCCGCTGAGTTACTCCAGCTTTTTGTCCACAGTTCCTTGTTTCTACATTTCAAAAGCTCTCCATGTTATTTCTCCTCTCCTCTTACAACGACAGCACCAATATCCGTGTGGCTGTCCGCACTCGAACACAACTGTTTTTCTTTTTCAAAAGGTGGCACAGCAATGTTTTGAGTCAGTCGAAATCATGAAAATCTTATAGAATTTTAAAGGATCTTATAGAAACATATAAAATTCTTAAGGGATTGGACAGGCTAGATGCAGGAAAAATTTTCCCCATGTTGGGGGAGTTCAGAACCAGGGGTCACAGTTTAAGAATAAGGGGTAGGCCATTTAGGACTGAGATGAAGAAAAACTTTTTTGCCCAGAGAGTTGTGAATCTGTGGAATTCTCTGCCACAGAAGGCAGTGGAAGTCAATTCACTGGATGTATTCAAGAGAGAGTTGAATATAGCTCTTTGGGGTAATGGAATCAAGGGATATGGGGGGAAAGCAGGAACGGGGTACTGATTTTGGATGATCAGCCATGATCAACTTGAATGGTGGTGCTGGCTCGAAGGGCCGAATGGCCTACGCCTGCACTTATCTTCTCTATTGCTATGTTTCTATGAACACTCCTGCTTTTCGAGAGGTGGGTTAGGAGAGGAAGGTGAGGTACATGGAGAAAATAATCGCAGTGGTAAAGAAATTAATATGCAAGCAAAACATTGACAGGCCCAACCAACTAGAGGACCAAGTTGCCTTAATCTGCAGATAGTAATGTGCAAGACACAAATAGCTGGACTAACTTTTCTGACTAAGTGAACCCTTTGTCACCAGTAAATTAGTCAGTGTCAGTTCTAATAGAATTCCGTCAGAGAGTTGTAAATCTGTGGAATTCTCTGCCTCAGAAGGCAGTGGAGGCCAATTCTCTGAATGCATTCAAGAGAGAGCTAGATAGAGGTCTTAAGGATAGCAGAGTCAGGGGGTATGGGGAGAAGGCAGGAACGGGGTACTGATTGAGAATGATCAGCACCTATTGTTTATTGCCTATTGTCTATTGTAACTCACAGGGTTAGGCAGCATCTCTGGAGAAAAGGAATAGGTGACGTTTCGGGTCGAGACCCTACTCCAGACTTTTATCAGTAACATGGTAAGGAAATGAAGGAGACAGAATCTGAACGATTCTCCTTTACATCCCCAAACCCAGGACAAATTACATCATTTCATCTCGATGTGACACTGCAATGAATTTTACAACAGCTGAACCTTTCTGACTAAGTGAACCCTTTGTCACCAGTGAGTTTAGTCAGTGCCAGATCTAATGGAATTCAGCATCACCTTGACTTGAAGCTGTCTTCACCCCCCTGTACCTATTATATTGACCAAGGCTCACTGGGTATCCCTCTGGTGACTTAAAGCTGCAGGTGTCACACATCCGTGGACACTTCTTTTTTTTAAAAGACCTCCGTTCGAAAAGTCAATCTGAACAGAATTTGGATCCCACCCAGCAGCTGTGATGTCGAAGGAAGGAAATCTCGTAAAAGTCGTAATGCTGCGTTAAATTTACCGTTTAATGCAAGACCTTGCCAGGAAATGCAAAAGTGTTCAAATTAACATGTTACGTAGAGTAGGAAAATAACTGCAGATGCTGGTACAAATCGAAGTTATCACAAAAAGCTGGAGTAACTCAGCGGGTCAGGCAGTATCTCTGGCAGTATCTCTGTTTTTTTTCACACAGAGAGTGGTGAATCTGTGGAATTCTCTGCCACAGAAGGTAGCTGAGGCCAGTTCATTGGCTATATTTAAGAGGGAGTTAGATGTGGCCCTTGTGGCTAAAGGGATCAGGGGGTATGGAGAGAAGGCAGGTATGGGATACTGAGTTGGATGATCAGCCATGATCATATTGAATGGCGGTGCAGGCTCGAAGGGCCGAATGGCCTACTCCTGCACCTATTTTCTATGTTTCTATGTTTCTATGGAGAGAAGGAATGGGTGACATTTAGGGTCGAGACCCTTCCGTTAATTTATCGTAGAGTAGGAGGGCAGGAGGAATCACAGAGGGGGAGCAGCGAGAGAGCATGTTGCTAAACTCTCGTCAAAGAGAGGAGGAGAACTTTTTCAAAGTAGACACACCTTGAGGAGAAATCGCAGTGGAGCAGCAAGTTGTGTAGGAAAATAACTGCAGATGCTGGTACAAATCGAAGGTATCACAAAATGCTGGAGTAACTCAGCAGGTCAGGCAGCATCTCTGGAGAGAAGGAACGTCACCCATTCCTTCTCTCCAGAGATACTGCCTGACCTGCTGAGTTACTCCAGCATTTTGTGATACCATCGTTCTGTTGCGTAGAGCACTTCCACTCTCTCTCTGCTTGTCCCGCAAAACGAACAGGTAATGTGGTATCAGTTCAGTTTATTGTCACATCCATCGAGGTACAGTGAAAAGCTTTTGTTGCGTGCTGACCAGTCAGCGGATGGACAAGACACGACTCAAATCCAGCCATCCACAGGTTACAGATACGTGATAAAGGGAATAACATGCACAACATTCAGTGCAAGGTAAAGCCAATAAAGTCTGATCAAAGATAGTCCGAGAGTGTCCAATGAGGTAGATCGTAGTTCGGGACTGCTCTCTAGTTGTTGGCTGGATGGTTCAGTCGCCTGATAACAGCTGGGAAGAAACTGTCCCTGAATCTGGAAGAATACTTTCATTTTCCTTCTCGTTACATGAACTACAAAAACACAAATGTAACCCATTAATTGCAGTGGCACAGTTTGCATGTACCTTACGAACAAAAGCACTGCCTGCTTTTTTCCTCTCTCGAAAAGTTATTAACCATGGGAGCAAAATTTTAATCTTCAAAATCCACGATGCGAAACAAAAACCTAACTGGAGTGCACCTCTGAAAATAAGTGGAGGAAAGTTAAGAAGAAACGTCAGCTTTATTTTGCCACCTCTGCCTCGGGTTTTATGAATCATCTGATTCATTCCAGACTGTAGCCAATCACGGATTCCTCCACATGCCTTCGTTCGTTTTCCACATATTCCCGTCTCCTGTCGCTCTGCACCCCGATGAGTGTTCTCCTGTGTTTCACTGGTGTCTCTTTTGTGCTCTCTGTTCTTCCACAGAGAATTCCTTTTTCCCTGTGCAGTCTTCCTTTCAAACCGACATTTAAACATAAACAATTGTTATTCATTCCTCAAAGGAGACCCCCTCTCTCCCTTTGGGCTTGCGGGGCACAGCACTGTGAGGTTGCCTGACAACATAAATCAAGAGCCTCCCTGGAACCTTTGGTTTAACAATGTGCCCGCGTTGTTCAGAATTTACTTGTAATCAAATAAAAGTTCTCATTAGCGTTTCAAAAAAGGCATGAAAGCTGTGCCCTACAATGCAAAGATTGAGAGTTTAAATAAATGCTTATTTATTTAAACAAATTTTCCCTATATAATTAGTGTAATGGCGAACATGAAATATTTATAATTAGATTTTTAGTTGATTAGTTTCTTCCATTTGAATCAACAAAAAGGCAGCTTATGAACTTACTTGCAAGGGAAATGATCGTGTTCCCTCTTTTCAAAGAAAACATGCACGTTGTATTTCACAAGCAAACAGTTAAATATAAAATAAATCATTATAATATTTGGCCAATAAACACTAAGTCATTTCCTTTTAATTGTCATCTGAAACAGTGTCTTGTAATTTTCCCCTAAAATCCCACCAAATACTCAGCCGTGAAATGGTGACACCGAAAGATTTTATGGTTCTGTGAACAAACTCAGTAGAAGCCTGCGTGATATGTTTTAAAAGTTCTACAGATGTAATGGCATGGCACATGTATGTGAAGATTCAGTAACCTACTTAATGTACTATGAAGGCAGGCCAGCTAATTATAACACAAGGAATGGATGACTGTGTAGATACAGTTAAATTAAGAAAAGGACACAGAGTGCTGGAGTAACTCAGCGGGTCAGGCAGCATCTCTGGAGAACATGGATAGGTGACGTTTCACAGAGTGCTGGAGTAACTCAGCGGGTCAGGCAGCATCTCTGAAAAACATGGATAGGTGACGTTTCACAGAGTGCTGGAGTAACTCAGCGGGTCAGGCAGCATCTCTGGAGAACATGGATAGGTGACGTTTCACAGAGTGTTGGAGTAACTCAGCGGGTCAGGCAGCATCTCTGGAGAACATGGGTAGGCAACGTTTCGGGTCGAGACCCTTCTTCAGTGTTTAAATGTCACCTATCCATGTTCTCCAGAGATGTTGCCTGACCTGCTGAGTTACTTCAGCACTTTTGTGCATTAAGCAGTATCTGCGGTTCTTTGTTTTAACGGTTAAATTAAGAGATTGGAAAAAGTTTGTGTGAACAATCAAACCTCCATGGAACATGCTGGCCCATTTCCCCGCTATACTTACCTTGCAAACTTATAAATATGCCTTCATTTTATACATTCCCATCAGATAAGATTCTGAATACACATGTAATTTATATCTGTGCTTTCTCCCCATTGAAGGTGCACAACACAACACTGAGTATTTATAGAATCATAGAATGATACAGAGTGGAAACAGGCCCTTCGGTCCAACTTGCCCACACCGACCAACATGCCACATCTACACTAGTCCCACCTGCCTGCGTTTGGCCCATATCATTCCAAACCTGTCCTATCCATGTACCCGTCTAAAGGTTTCTTAGACTTTGTAATAGTCCCTCCATCAACTACCACCTCCAGCAGCTCATTCCATACACCCACCACTCTTTGCGTGAAAAAGTTACCCTTCAGGTTCCAATTAAAACTTTCCCCCCTCACCTTAAACCTATCTCCACTCACCTACTCTGGGCAAGAGACTCTGTGCGTCGACCCAATCTGTTTAGATAGGCCCTGGTTTTGCTGGGTTTCACACAAGACTGCTGGTGTGACTGGCTTCAAGTGTCAACACATCGCGTGTTACCCAGAGGAATGCAGCTCTTCCAGACTAACGAGGCCCGTCAATGATTTCCTGCCTGCATTCAGCCCTAGCTTGCAGAGATTCCCAGCACATATGTTGGGCAATCTGTTCTAATGTCCTCTACCACTCCACACATGGCATGGGATCAAGCAGTCTATTCATTTTGCATTAGATGGCAGAAAAGTAAAGGAAGAGCTGGAAAAGTTACATGTTTAACTCCTTGGCTTATTGTATTCGATTATCTAAAAGTAGTTTTGACTACTATGGGTGGTTGAGTTGCTGCCTTACATCGCTGGAGACCCAGGTTCGATCCTGACTATGGGTGCTGTCTGTAATGAGTTTGTACGTTCTTCCCGTGACCATGTGGGTTTTCTCAGAGTTCTTTAGTTTCCTCCTGTACTACAAAGACGTACAGGTTTGTTGGTTTATTGGCTTGGTATACACGTAAATTGTCCCTAGTGTGTGTAGGATAGTGTTAGTCGCTGGTCGGTGCGGGCTCAGTGGGCCTATTTCTGCGCTGTATCTCTAAACTAAACTAAACTTTATGTACAGCTAATCAACAAGGTCAGCCTTCGGAATCTGCTGGGAAATTGGGACGATACCCTTCGCTTTTGACAGCCCCGTTCATCAGTCTGATAACATCGGAGAAGGTCCTGTTCCTGAATCTGGCGGTAGGTCCTTTCAAGCTTCTGTATCTTCTGCCCGATGGAAGAGGGGAGAAGAGGGGTTGACTGGGGTGTCGTTGGTCCTTGATTATGGTGAGTGAAGTAAGGTTGTGGAAAGGGGAAAGCTCAGGAACATATGGCCAGGTATGGTATTGGTTTATTAATGTCACGTGTATCAAGACACAGGGAAAAAGTCAAGTGAGACCATGCACGAGTACAAACAAGCCACACACAAGTACAAAGAGTAGCGCAAAGAGAAAAATAACCAACGGTGTCGGATATAGTATGATGGCGTAAAACATTGTTCCAGTAGAGAAAGTGCAGATAATAAAAGAAAAAGTGCAAGTTCCACAATGGGGTTGGTTGGAAGATCCTCAGCTTATGAAAGGTTGAACCAGAAGTCTGATAATATTAGGGAAGATGCCCAGGAACTTAGAGTCATAGAGTCACATAGCGTGGAAACAGACCTTTCAGCCCAACTTGCCCACGCCGACCAACATGTCCCATCTACACTAGTCCCACCTGCCTGCATTTGGTCTGTATCCTTATAAACCTATCCTATCCATGTACCTGTCTGAAAGTTTCTTAAACGTTGTTATGGTACCTGCCTCAACGACCTCCTCTGGCAGCTCGTACCCCCACCACCCTTTGTGTCAAAATGTTACTCTCAGGTTCCTATTAAATCCCCCTCACCTTAAACCTATGTCCTCTGGTTCTCGATACCCCTTCTTTGGGCAAGAGACTCTGTGCCTTTACCATAGAAACATAGAAACATAGAAAATAGGTGCAGGAGTAGGCCATTCAGCCCTTCGAGCCTGCACCGCCATTCAATATGATCATGTTGGTCGGCATGATCTACCCGATCTATTCCTCTCATGACTTTGTACACCTCTATAGGATTCACCTAGGGTGTCAGGGGTTATGGGGAGAAGGCAGGAGACTGGGGTTAAGAGGGAAAGATAGATATAGAAAGATAGAGAGTCCACCTCCAGTTTAAATTCCATTTGGAATATTTTGGGGGACCAAGAACCAAGAAAACCAAGAAACCAAGCCAAGGCTTGATGGGCCTCATGGCCTAATTCTGCTCCTATGACATGTGAACCTCTGAACCCTTCATCCTCCTGCGCTCCAAGGAACAGAGTCCTAGCCTGCTCAATCCTCTACCTCTAGCTCAGGCCCTCGAGTCCAGGCAGCATCCTTGTGAAAAATGAAGCTCTCGACCCTCTCCATTTCCGTTACCGTTTGCGTGAGTGGAGCATGTACACCACCCCATGTCCTGAAGTCGATGACCTGCTCCTTTGTCTCGCTGACATTGAGATGAGAAGTTGTGGAGGAAAGATACTAGAGGAACAAGATGGTCCACTCCATTGAAATCGCCTGTACTGAAGTGTAGTACGCAAAGGAGCCATTTTAGTAGGCAAAACCCACCGTTCGCTCTGCCTCTCGCAGTATAATCAGTGTTTTGGGGGAACAGTATGTGTGATGAGACCATTAAAATGCAGAATATATCTCATCTATCAATTCACAGATTTTTGTTATTTTTCTTTTAAAATGTTTCTGCAAGTTTCTGCCTACTAAAATGGCGCTTTGACATACTACGGTTTTTAGGGTCGAGTGGTCTATTTTGTTCCTCTAGTATCTTTGGAAAGAACTGCAGATGCTGGTTTAAATCGAAGGTAGACACAAAATGCTGGAGTAGCTCAATGGGTCAGGCAGCATCTCGGGAGAGAAGGAATGGGTGACATTTCGAGTCGAGACACGAAGGGTCCTTCTCTCTATTCCTTCTCTCCCGAGATGCTGCCTGACCTGCTGAGTTACTCCAACATTTTGTGTCTACCTTCGATGGAGAAGTTGTTGTCTTGACAACCTGTTACTATTATTTTGTACCACTTAACTGGAGTTCATTTTCTGACCCTAGATTTCATCCTTCATATTTTATCTCACTTTCATGACTTAGTCCCAAGTTCAGTGTCTATTTAAGCGTGAGATTCTCAAAGCTTTTATAGATGTGCCCAGAAAACAAAATTTGTTCATTATTTTTCACCCACTGGATTCATTTAATTCTGTAACCCGATCGCTCACATCTTCAAGTAATGGCTAGAGCATTGCACCTTCAGATCTTTGTTTTAGGTGTAAATCAATTATTTGAGTTAATTTACTGTAAACAATCCTTCACCTACCCTCCTCGAGTGCAACTGTTATAATTTGCTCACAATTCTTTGAAAGCCATTCTCATAGAGTCATCGAGTGATAGAGTAATGCAGCGTGGAAACAGGCCCTTCGGCCCAACTTGCCCAACGTGTTCCCGCTACACAAGCGGCCCGGTGGCGCAGCGGTAGAGTTGCTGCCTCACAGCGCCAGAGACCCGGGTTCGATCCTGACTACGGGTGCTGTCTGTACGGAGTTTGTATGTTCTCCCTGTGACCTGCCTGGGTTTTCTCTGAGATCTTCGGTTTCCTCCCACACTCCAAAGACGTGCAGGTTTTGTAGGTTAATTGGCTTGGTAAATGTAAAAATTGTCCCCAGTGTGTGTAGGATAGTGTTAATGTGCAGGGATCGCTGGTTGGCACGGACCCAGTGGGCCGAAGGGCCTGTTTCCATGCTGTATCTCTAAATGAAACTAAACCAAAATCTCTAAACAACATCTGACAACATCTTTCCTATAACATGGTGCCCAAGAACTGAATACAATACTCTAAGTGCAGCTATTTATGAAGCATGTTTCCTATCTGCAGTGTGGTCTACTGCTCCCCATCTGGTGAAGTTTTCTTGAAATGTAATCACTATAGTTTTACAGGCAAATCTGACTAAACTCTTTGGTCGGAGGGCGGTGAATCTGTGGAATTCATTGCCACAGATCGCTGTGGAGGCCAAGTCAATGAATATTTTCAAGGCAGAGATTGACAGATTCTTGATTAGTACAGGTATCAGGGGTCTTGGGGAGAAGGAAGGAGAATGGGGTTGCGAGGGAAAGATAGATCAGCCGTGATTGAATGGCGGGGTAGACTTGATGGGGCCGAGTGGCCTAATTCTGCTCCTGTCACTTACGGGTTTATGAAGCAGTACACTTATAAAAACAGGGAAGTTTTGTTATAACAATACCCAATGCTGGTGGAAACATTCCCTTGAATATTACCTCCGCTATTGATCTCCGTATTCAGGTGGATGTAGGCACAAGTGCTGGAGTAACTCAACGGGTCAGGCAGCATCTCCGGTGAAAAAGGATGGGTGACATTTTGGGTTGGAACCCTTCATCTGACTGAAAGTGATTATAGGTGGATATACTTGGTTTGAAGACAATTCAGATAAGGTTCACTGGATTAGTTGAGATACCATCAATGATCAATGCAGATGGAAATGCTTTACGAAAAATGACACAAAGTGCTGGAGTAACTCAGCGGGTCAGGCAGTATCTCTGGAGAAATTTCAGATTCCTATGACCCAGTATCAAGTCAAGTCAAGTCAAGTCAAGTTTAATTGTCACATACACATACACGATGTGCAGTGAAATGAAAGTGGCAATGCCTGCGGATTGTGCACAAAAAAGAATTACAGTTACAGCATATAAATAAAGTTAATAAAGTTAATATAGAGAAGACAAAATTTAGTCCCTGGAGTTATAGAAGTTGACAGTTCTGATGGCCTGAGGGAAGAAACTCCGTCTCAAAGGCAGAAACCTGATTCTTAGGAGGAGCTTCCCAAACTGATTTCCTAGAAGTTGAAAATTCTTGTCTTCAAGAGCATCAAATTTACCCAATCCATCTAATTTCATCAGTTGTGTGGTGGGATGAGAGTTTCATCAACAGTTATCGAGAGTGGTCGCTTTCAGGGATCGGTTGGAAGGGCAGGTCAGGTGGGAGACGATTGGAGATTTTACTCTGGGTTCAGTAAATAACGTGCAGAGTCAAAGTGCTGGATGAACTCAGCGGGTCAGGCATAAAGTGGCACTTGAAGGAGAGGAGTAAGTACCTACCTGAAGGAGATTTACTTAGTCCAGATTTCAATGCCAGTTTGCGACTTCCTAATGTCCTTTAAATCAGTCTGAAGAAGGGTCCCGACCTGAAACGTTGCCTATCCATGGTCTCAGGAGATGCTGCCTGACCCGCTGATTTACCCCAGCACTTTGTGTCCATGAAATCATGTAGAGGTTGGATTCTCAAAATGTGAAAGCTTCTTCATGTACAACCTATGGACAGTGCAGTCACACAACAAGAGTGCCCTCAGGGGTCGCATGCGATTGAATGAGTGGTGTTGGTTATCCATGCAGATGTGCATGAGATGCATGCAGGAGCCTCAACCAAATTCATGGTCTTTATACAACATTACATTGTTTTATTGAAGATCAATTATGTAATGCACAGAAACACAGCACTATGTGATTCCATTGCAAAGTATTTACTTGGTGGGGATCTATTTGCCTCTTTCATGTAGATTAAGGAACTACTGTACTCATTTATTTTACAGATGCAAATGATTTATCAGCATCTTTTATATGCCCGGCAGATTTATTACCAGATTTTACATTCACCGAGCACTGAATAGCATGTGTTATTTATACTGGGAATTTTCTTACAAGGTTTATATATGCCTAGGATCCATTAGGTTGTGCAGACTTCAGTGACATTTTATTGCACGCTGGTGTTTTACATACAGCGAGGATTTACGAACATGCTTCACACACCCTGCCGTTTGCCAACATGTTACACGAGGACTAGTTATGGAGAACATATTTCATGGAAGGTGCAAATCCCAGTTACATTGGGAAAGTTATTCAAGGCTTTCGGATAAACTGCATTTGTGCAAACACGCGTGATCTCCACTGAAGTTTTACCGACTGGTTTAATACACACTGAGGGTTTGCTAATAAGTTCCATATAGAAAATTACTCGACTAATATATTTTATATTAACTGAAATTTAATGGCATGCTTTTTGCACATGGCTTATTAATCAACATTTTTATATGCAATAGAAAGGTCATCTTGAAAAGGGAAAGCTTAACAGGGTGACGTGCTATGTAACGTTTCCTGCAAGACGATGTGTCAAATGCTATTTGCAGCAGTACTCAAGTAAGATGTTTGTTTTTTTTAGTTTAGGGCTTTTAAGTGTTTAGTCCATTTAGTCCTTTCACTTACCCTCACTAAATACTTACTGTTACTGACCACTTCTGCTCTCACTTGCGCTGCTCTCAGTATCCTTCACGATATCCTCATTTATCCAGCTGTTACGGCTTTTGCTATTATCCCAAACTCAGACTTGCTTATGGAATGGCTTTCTTCAAAAGCACCTCAACATCTTTGGAGCTAGACAAAGCAGGCAGGCAGAGGCAAAAGAGATTTGTTCATTGCTGGTCCGTAGAGTACCATTCAAGAACACAGGCAGCCCCATTTGTGATAATGAAAGGCTTTCATTACTTTGTAGATAATGTGAAACTTCTTTGAAGCCCAAAGCAGATGAAAGTGGATGTGGTACGCCCGCATTTTTTGAAAGCACTCTGTTAAAGAAATACTGAGATAGCCCAGTGTCACTTCTGCTAAATGTGAAAAACGTAGGAAGGATTATTTTCTTTAATAAATTTGCAAGTAAGTTTTCAATTAGCACTTACATTTGCAGCTAAGGCAATTCTAAAATCATCGAAAATGTGTCAATTACTTTACCGTTTTTGTCCAAAAAACTATTTGGTGTTCTATATTGTCTTTCACTTGAAGCCCATTACAAACTAACAGCAGGATGTGCATTAAAGTATGTGTCTTTTGATCCTCTTTATGTGAATTAAGAGGTTAGATCTGAGTTAATCAAAATGGCAGCCGGCCTAACATACCTTCCCCTGAACTAACACAAGCCTAACGACAGCTGTGCTCTCGCCAGGCAAGTCCCTTTATTTCCCTTGTTCAATGCCAGAGATCCGTGAATCTTCATCACTTTATGTATTTAACCATGGTCAGGTTTGTTTCATTATTTGCTTATTGTTACAGGCTCCCTGGGTGTTTCTCCTATTCAGACTCGGAACCTGTGTGTTCACTCTAGGTTAACCTTTTTAACCGAGGCAATCGACCACCTGCACAGATTGCCGAAGCCTGCGACATATTTTGAGCTGATCAGTACACTTACCTCCATACTGTATATTAGGAAGCACTCACAGCTATCAACAAACGATCGTCTCTTGCAAATCTTAGAAGTGCAGCCCCATTTCCGATGGGAACGGAACTTTCCTCAACTTTGGCATCCTGACCACAAAGCAAACGATGACATTCGTTCGGCAATCCGCCTTCCGCTTCGGTGGAAGAACTGCAATTGTAATAGTAGAGTTGTTAGCTTCCCAGCGCCTTAAACCAGTCACATCAAATTCCTCCTTCTGCAACTTGAGCACAGGACCTCATTTGTTTGTTTGAATTGGTTCACCACTTCGATTAGAGCAGCAGAGGGGAATTTCCTTCTAAACCATTGATTGCTGTAATAATCACAGCGCCAACAAACTTCTCCCTCTCAATTAGTGAATAGTTAAAAGGGATTTTCCATTGAACAGCCAATTTATTGTGTACGTGTTTCTCGGTAAAGGGAAAGGAATTGGCAACAACCCCAAAGTGAGCAGCAAAACATTTATCTGCAGTTCAGGATGTACCTTTTGCCCATTTTATACTGCTGCGGCATCTTTTTCTCTCTCCCACTTACTTTGGTTCAAAATAACCTTTTTTTTCATGTTTTTCGTCTTTGGTCCCTCAGGGTCAAAGACTTGGATCCAATCTAGCTCATAGGTTAGGGGCAGCACTGTGGCGTAGTGGTAGAGTTGCTGCCTTGACAGCACCAGAGGCCCGGATTTTATCCTGACTACGGGTGTTGTTTGTACGGAGTTTGTACCTTCTCCCTGTGACCTGCGTGGGTTTTCTCCGGGTGCTCCGGTTTCTCCCCACACTCCAAAGACGTGTAGGCTTCTGGGTCAATTATCTGCTGTAAATTATAAATGGTCCCTTGTGTGCAGGATAGTGATTGCTGACAGGGCGATAATTTGTTGGCACGGACGCTGTGGGTCGGAGGGCCTGTTTCCACTCTATAATTCCAAAGTAACCTAAAGTAAAATATTCCGGGGTTGCTGATGAGTTTAGTTGAGAGATAAAGCATGGAAACAGGCCCTTCAGCCCACCGAGTCCGCACCGACCAGCGATCACCCATAAACTAGCTCTACCCTACACACTAGAGACAACTTACAATTTACAATAACAATGGCCCCAAGTCTATGTAGTTGGGAGCTTATTTGGAGGCTGCAGTGTTTGGTAGCACCGTGGTTGTTGAGACGAAGCTGCTCTTGAACTTGGACATTACATTATTCAGGCTCCTTCACCTTCTTCCCGATGGCAGGTGTGAAAGGAGACCCTAGGCAGGGTGGTGTAGGTCCAATAGACAATAGGTGCAGGAGGAGGCCATTCGGCCCTTCGAGCCAGCACCGCCATTCAATGTGATCATGGCTGATCATTCTCAATCAGTACCCCGTTCCTGCCTTCTCCCCATACCCCCTGACTCCGCTATCCTTAAGAGCTCTATCTAGCTCTCTCTTGAATGCATTCAGAGAATTGGCCTCCACTGCCTTCTGAGGCAGAGAATTCCACAGATTCTCAACTCTCTGACTGAAAATGTTTTTCCTCATCTCAGTTCTAAATGGCCTACCCCTTATTCTTAAACTGTGGCCCCTGGTTCTGGACTCCCCCAACATTGGGAACATGTTTCCTGCCTCTAACGTGTCCAACCCCTTAATAATCTTATACGTTTCGTTAAGATCCCCTCTCATCCTTCTAAATTCCAGTGTATACAAGCCTAGTCGCTCCAGTCTTTCAACATATGACAGTCCCGCCATTCCAGGAATTAACCTAGTAAACCTACGCTGCACGCCCTCAATAGCATCATCCCTGACGATGCTGGCTGCCATTTTTTGAGGCAGCGACTCCTGTAGATCCCTTCGATGGTGGGGAGGTCAGTGGCCGTGATGGGCTGGGCAGTGCCCCCCACCTTTTGCAAACTTTGCCGCTCGCAGTCTTTTACTGGTTTACATCTGACTCCTTCTTCCACGGGCAGACTTTCTTAGGCCCGTCCTCCATTTCTCCAGCACACTTAAATCCTGCTGGACTGAGCTGCAATCAATGGACAGGATCACAAACGCAGGTTTTTGTTTGCTCCCCTTGCTCCTCAGACGCACTCATTTACCACAACAATCTTCTACAACACAGTGCTCCAAAATCCTTCTTCAGCACGAGTGTACACAACAATCGAGTGAAGAGGTGTTTCAAGTGGGTCGCAGGGAAAGTCGACTTGCTCCTGAATTTATTGAATAAAGCTGGCTTCTGATGGCTCAAATACTCTCCCATGTTCCCCGTATCCTGTTTGTCCATATAAAGCACTTAAACCAATATTGTAGTCAGTTTCTAATATGCTAAAGACGTTTCTGCTGGACACCATTATTTGCCCGTGCTGCGCCTAATGTAGTGGATGTACTACTTGACTCTAAGCATGCAGTCACACAACACTTTAACTTAAGCCAAGTGGAACGAAAGTTTAAAATCCAGATGCTTGGTTATTCACAGTGTACCATTGTTCTGTCTCCATATGCAGTCAGTTTTGGAACCGGCATGACTTAAAAAGTTGCTACTGAGATTACGTGGCTATTAAAAGCGAGCTATGTGGATCTTTCCAAGTTCTCAGTGAAGATACCACATTTAAAACAATCATAGGCTGAAGGTTTGGTTTAGTTTAGTTTAGTTTAGTTTAGTTCAGAGATACAGCACGGAAACAGGCCCTTCGGCCCACCGTATCCGCGCCAACCAGCGATCCCCGCACATGAATACTATCCTACACAAACGAGGGACAATTTACATTTATATCAAGCCGATTAACCTACAAACCTGGTAGACACAAAATGCTGGAGTACCTCAGAGGGTCAGGCAGCATCTCTGGAGAGAAGGAATGGGTGACGTTTCGGGTCACGACCCTTCTTCAGACTGAAGAAGAGTCTCGACCCGAAACGCCACCCATTCCTTCTCTCCAGAGATGCTGCCTGACCCGCTGAGTTACTCTGGCATTTTGTGTCTACCTTCGATTTAAACCAACATCTGCAGGGTTTTTTTTCCTACACAACCTACAAACTTGTACGTCTTTGGAGTGTGGAAGGAAACCAAAGATCTCGGAGAAAACCCACGGGGACAACGTGCAAACTCCGTATAGACAGCACCCGTAGTCGGGATCGAACCCGGGTGTCTGGCGCTGCAAGCGCTGTAAGGCAGCAACTCTACCGCTGCGCCACCGCGCCACCCCGAAGGCCACAACCTATCCATTTTTTTTCCCCCCCATGGTTTTGGGGCAACAATTCTTTAAAACGAGTGCAGGATCGCATTTTTAATAACTGTAATTTACAGTGAAAGTGTTGAGAGTGACATTATCTTGCAACTGTTTGGAGTGCTCGTAACAAACCGGTCTCCCTGCTATTTGAAAGGAGGTTGGATTAATGCTTCCATTAAAATCATGGAGTGAATTTGATATGAATATGTTAAGCATCCCAATGTTATCACTCACAATAATTTTAAGGCTCGTAATTGGTCAATTTATGCATGAGATCTTGCATTTGATATCCTGTTTTACATTCGTATCTTTCACGAGAAAAATAATATTGGTGTCAAGAGTCGGTAATTATCCATTTATAAGCATAATTAGCACCAATGGAGGATTTCTATTTTGTTGGTACTCATCTCTTGGAGAGGTTAACATTGTTCAATCATTTCGGACCAAATACGCACAAACCTTTAATCAGAAAGTGGCATCCACACATCTACAATTTAGCACTTCTGAAATGATGACTATCGTACAAGTTTATTTTAAAGTTGTCCAGGCAAATGCGCAAATATGAATATTTGTTGGATTTCAGGAGACGAAGCTTGAATTTGCCATTTGCCTCGTTGCAAATGGCGGCAGGGTGGCGCAGCGACAGAATTGCTGCCTCACAGCGCCAGAGACCCGGGTTCGAACTTCACTGCGGGTGCTGTCCGTACGGAGTTTGGACCTTCTCCCTGTGACCTGCGTGGGTTTTCTCTGGGATCGCTGGTTTCTTCCCACATCCTAAAGACATGCAGGCTTGTCGGTTAATTGGCTTGGTATAATTGTAAACTATCACCAGTGTGTGTAGGATAGTGTTAATGTACGGGGATCGCTGGTCGACGTGGATTCAGTGGATCGAAGGCCCTGTTTCTGTGCTGTATCTCTAAACTAAACTAATATATTTCTAATTTACATAAATTACCAAAGCCCACCTATTAAGGCATTCATGTTCATAAAGCCCCATTGATGCATGGCAAAATAATCTCTTACAGTAAGCACAGCATTCTTAAAACAAAATCCAAACCATGAAGCGCATGATGTAAAAGGTAAAGGAGAGGGCTGACCAGACTTCCAAATTGTCATAAGATCCTAAGTGATAGGAGCAGAATTAGGCCATTTGGCCCATCAAGTCTACTCTGCCATTCCATCATGGCTGATCTATGATACGATACGATACGATACGATACGATACGACACGATAAACCTTTATTCATCCCTGGAGGGAATTGGTCTGCCTATAGTTACAATCTATCTCTCCCTCCTAACCCCATTCTCCTGCCATTTCCTATTAACCCCTCACACCCGTACTAATCAAATTTTGCACAGAAAGATGTGCCGCTCAGCAAAGCCACTACACTGAGAAGGACTGGCAGGAGAAGGTGAGGAATGAAGGTGATGTGCTACCCTGCAGAGAGGATTGGAAGGAAGATCAGCCACTGCCAACTGTGCCATTGGCGGGTTCAGATGCTCATTGGCACAGCAGACATTTTACCGGCCCACTTGTGGATGGCAACAGAGGAAAGAGAAGAATTTAACTTGGGGGGGGGAAACCGAAGGTCTCGGACAAAACCCACCAGGTCACGGGGTGAACGTACAAACCCTGTTGAGACGGCGCCCATAGTCGGGATCGAACCCGCACGTCTGCCACTGAAAGCGCTGTAAGGCAGCAACTCTACCGCTGCGCCACCGTGCCGCCCTTAGTGTGTAGGATAGAACTAGTGTGAACGGGTGATCGATGGTCGGCGTGGACTCGGTGGGCTGAAGGACCTGTTTCCAGGCTGCATCTCCAAACTAAACTAAAGTCTACAAATTCACAGAGGCATAAAGAAAAACAGACAAATAAACACATATCTCTCTCTCTCTCTCTCTCTCTCTCTCTCTCTCTCTCTCTCTCACACATCTCTCTCTTTCTCCCTCTTTTCCTCCCTCTCTCCCTCTCTCTCTCACTCCCTCTCTCTGTCCCGCTCTCCCTCTCCCTTTCCCTCATTCTCTCTCTCTCTCTCTCTCTCTCTCTCTCTCTCTCTCTCTCTCTCTCTCTCTCACACATCTCTCTCTTTCTCCCTCTTTTCCTCCCTCTCTCCCTCTCTCTCTCACTCCCTCTCTCTGTCCCGCTCTCCCTCTCCCTTTCCCTCATTCTCTCTCTCTCTCTCTCTCTCTCTCTCTCTCTCTCTCTCTCTCTCTCACATCTCTCTCTTTCTCCCTCTTTTCCTCCCTCTCTCCCTCTCTCTCTCACTCCCTCTCTCTGTCCCGCTCTCCCTCTCCCTTTCCCTCATTCTCTCTCTCTCTCTCTCTCTCTCTCTCTCCCCCTCTCTCTCACTCCCTCTCTGTGTCCCGCTCTCCCTCTCCCTTTCCCTCATTCTTTCTCTCTCTCTTTCTCTCTCCCCCTCTCTCTCTCTCTCTCCCGCACTCACCCAGCCTTGAAGGGAAACATAACTGCCATTACACCACTACAGATGAGCCTAAACTCTTTTCATTACATTCAAATACTTTTATCTTCAAATAATGATGGTCACGGGTCTCCAGAAAATTTCTAATGTGGCTCCTTTTTTATTACTAGTGATTTTGTCTGCAGTAAAAAGGTCTTGATTTAGATGTCTCGCTGCACCGGCCTGGTCCCCTACTGTGGTAATAAGGATGCGCTTCCTTCCCGCTGTGACCTGAAGAATGCCACTTCACGGCCACTGCGTTTCAAGCAGCTTTTATTTATAGAGCTCAGAAATTGAATGGGTATTAGTGTCCAAATATTTCAGCATGCTCTCGCGACGACACACAAAAGCACAGATTTACTGCAAATCTGCACTTCTGTGCCAGCATTCAGTTGCACAGGC